>NC_138776.1:12794287-13199287 GCF_965119305.1 Pelophylax lessonae | reverse complement strand
GTCGATCCCCGATCTAGGTAAAGAGCCAATGAAATTGGCTCTTTACCACGTGACCGGCTGTGTCCAATCACAGCCGGTCACAAATGTCAACAGAGAACACGGTAACTAGCTGTCACCGTGTTCTCCTCCTCACACACTGATCCTGTGTGAGGAAGAGAGTGTGGTAACAGCTAGTTACCGATTACAGTGCACACTAAACACACTGATTGCCCCCCCCCCCAATAAAGAGTACCTGTCACTAGCCCATCAAAGTACCCGAGTACCTGTCATCAGCCCATCAGGTACTCTGATGACAGGTACTCGGGTACTCTGATGGGCTGGTGACAGGTATTCGGGTACTCTGATGGGCTGGTGACAGGTATTCAGGTACTCTGATGACGGGTACTCTGATGACAGGTACTCGGGTACTCTGATGACAGGTACTCGGGTACTCTGATGACAGGTACGCAGGTACTCTGATGACAGGTACGCAGGTACTCTGATGACAGGTACTCGGGTACTCTGATGACAGGTACTCGGGTACTCTGATGACGGGTACTCGGGTACTCTGATGACAGGTACTCGGGTACTCTGATGACAGGTACTCGGGTACTCTGATGACAGGTATTCGGGTACTCTGATGACGGATACTCAGGTACTCTGATGACAGGTACTCGGGTACTTTGAGTACCTGTCAACGAAGTACCCGTCATCAGAGTACCTGAGTACCTGTCACCTACCCATCAGAGTATCCGAGTACCTGTCACCTACCCATCAGAGTACCCGAGTACCTTCCACCTGCTCATCAGAGTACCTGACCCCTGAAGTACCCGAGTACTTGCCGCCTGCTCATCAGTACCCATCACTACTCATCAGTACTCATCAGTACCTATCACGTATCAGTACTGATCATCAGTACCCATCAGTACAGTATCACCTATCAGTATCAGTACTACTCATCAGTACTTATCACCTGCCTGTCACCTGCCCATCAGAGTACCCGAATACCTGTCACCTGCCTATCAGAGTACCCGAGTACCTGCCACCTGCTCATCAGTACCAGAGTACCTGTCACCTGCCTGTCACCTGCCCAACAAAGTACCCGAGTACCTGTCACCCTTCATACAGCCACCATGTCCAAGTCCAAAAAGGTTTATATACGTCCTCCGTTTAAACCTAAATACCGGTGTTATGGCAGCAGATAGCTGCCATAACCCTGGTATTTTTTTAAACGGTGGACGGTTGGATTTCCGATAAGGGTGGTCCCAGCGGTGGATTCGCCGTGGGATCACCCTTCCGGGATGGCGGAAGAGGTGCCCCCCCCCCCTCCCGCCGCGTCCGGTCCTTTTCCCCGCTTACCGGACCCGCCAGCAGCGGGGAAAACGATCCGGTCCCGGATCCTCACAGACAGTATGTCGAGTGAGGGCAAGCTTGCCCTCACTTGACTCTATGGTCTTGGAGGACCGGAGCTACGGAAAATGTTGTTGCCTAGCAACCGGTTTAAAGGTCCTTTTTTTTTTTTTTTTCATTTTATATAATATTTTTTTTTTTTTTTTCTATCTTTTAGTGTACTTGTGAGATCTGAGGACTTTTTGACCCCAGATCTCACAAAAAAGAGGTCCTGTCGTGCCTTTTTCTATTACAAGTAATGTTTACATTTCTTGTAATAGAAATAAAAATGATCCATTTTTTTTTTTTTTTTGTTAAACGGTGTAAAAATAAAAAATAATAAATAAAATAAATAGTAAAAAAAAAATAAAAAAAAATTAAAGCGCCCTGTCCCCGTTAGCTCGCGCGCAGAAGCGACGCATACGGAAACCCCGCCCACATATGTAAACAGTGTTCAAACCACACATGTGAGGTATCGCCGCGATCGTTAGAGCAAGGGGAATAATTTGAGCCCTAGACCTCCTCTGTAACTCAAAGATGGCAACCTGTAGAAATTTTTAAATTGTCGCCTATGGGGATTTTTAAGTACCAAAGTTTGTTGCCATTCCGTGAGCGTGCGCAATTTTGAAACATGACATGTTGGGTATCTATTTACTCGGCGTAACATTATCTTTCACATTATGGAAAAAAATTTGGCTAACTTTACTGGTTTCTTATTTTTTAATTAAAAAAAGTGAATTTTTTCCAAAAAAATTGCGTTTGGAAGACCGCTGCGCAAATACGGTGTGATAAAAAATATTGCAATAATCTCCATTTTAATCTCTAGGGTCTCTGCTAAAAAAAAAATATATAATGTTTGGGGGTTCTAAGCAGTCTTCTAGCAAAACAACTGATTTTAGCTTGTAAACACCAAATGTCAAAAATAGGCCTAGGCAAGTGGCTAGGATGCATGATGATGCTCCTTGGATGTTGGGCCCCTCTATATGGCTAGGCTGTGAAAAAGTCTCACACATGTGGTATTGCCATACTCAGGAGGAGTGGCAGAATGTATTTTGGGGTGTCATTTTTGCTGTGTACATGCTATGTGTTAGGAATATCCTATAAATTGACAACTTTGTGTAAAAAAAAAAAGTTTTCATTTTTTTCCCACATTTTCCAAAAACCTGTGGAAAAAAATGATATGTTCAAACGACCCATAATGCCTCATAGAATATACGTTGGAGTGTTTGCTTTCCAAAATGGGGTCATTTTGTGGACTTTTCCATTGTATTGGTGCTCTAGGGCCTTGAAAAGTGTGATAGGTAGTAAGAAAGTTTTATGTGTATTTATGCTCCTAGAACGCCTGAAGGTGCTTCTTGGACGTGGAGTCTCTTTTTGTGGCCATGCTGTGTAAAAGTCTCACACATGTGGTATCGCCATACTCGGAAGGAGTAGCAGAATGTATTTTTGGGTGTAATTTTTGCTGTGTACATGCTATGTGTTAGAAATAGCTTATAAATTGACAACTTTGTGGGAAAAAAAAGAAAAAAAAAATTTTTTTCTTCATTTTCCCAAGAATTGTGGGAAAAAAATTACAACTTCAAAAAACCCACCATGCCTCTTACTAAATACCTTGGACTGTCTACTTTACAAAAAGGGGTAATTTGGGCGGTATTTGTACTGTCCTGACATTTCAGGGCCTCAAGAAAGGAAATAGGCAGTCAGTACATCTGGTGTGATCAATTTTCAGTAATTGGTACCATAGCTTCTAGACTCAATAACTTTCACACAGACTAAATAATATACACTATTTAGGGTTAATTTTACCAGAGACATGTAGCAGTATACATTTTGGCCCAAATGTATGAAGAAAAATTAATTTTTTGCAAAATTTTATAATTGAAACTAAAAAAAAGTGTTTTTTTTTTCAAAATTTTTGCTCTTTTTTTGCATATATCACAAAAAAACCCCAGTTGTGATCAAATACCACCAAAAGAAAGCTCTATTTGTGTGAAAAAAATGATAAAAATTTTATTTGGTTACAGTGTAGCATGACTGAGCAATTTGTACAGTTTAGGTGGGTGATGCGCTTCAGAAGTGAATATAAAGAAAAAATATAATAAATGTAGAAACTGGCGTGATAAAAAGTGTTCTAGTGATAAAAAGTGTTGGTGTTGATTAATAAAAGGTGATCCAATACTTCATTTATATCTCATATATATATAACAATACAAGTAAACTATTCAGTTGTCTTCAATACAATAAAGTGCTGAGTGTTTATACTTTCCTAAAAAGTATCAAATAAATAAACCGTAGACAAGATAAAAATGAAAATACTTCAAAAAGAGATACAAAGTGCTGTGTGCTCATTTGCTTAAATCAAGAAATAAATAAATAAATAAAGTGCTGTGTTTATAGTGTCCATATATATAAAGATCCAAAATCAGATGTCATTCCCTTCGATATCATTAAATAAAACAAGGTGCTCTCATGCAAAGTATGGGTGTTGTGACTTTTTGCCTCCACCAGGTGTCACATCTAGGTGCTCTATCTTCTCACCTTAATAAGGTGTATATTGCGCCTGTATACAAGCTTAGCCTCCGAATATCATATGGGCTTTATTAATTCCGATATCTTCCTCCACTTCCAAGTGTTTCCTGTCCTGTCCTGTTTAGTATTTAGGGGTGCATACACTTTCCATCCATATCGTGGCCTCGGGCTCAGTAAAAACATAGGGCAATCATGGTGCAGTATGTCAAATAAGATATTTTATTAAAAAGCGTAGTTGCACTTACAATTTGTAGATCATTTCAATGCGGGTAAAATCTCAATGCAGCGTGGGGAGCGTTATCGCTCCGATCTCTAACGTCACTTCCGGTAGTCTGGCGGCTCCTCCTACGCGTTACGTCACGTCACGTGACTTCCTCAGGGAGTCTCCCACTCCCTGAGGAAGTCACGTGACGTGACGTAACGCGTAGGAGGAGCCGCCAGACTACCGGAAGTGACGTTAGAGATCGGAGCGATAACGCTCCCCACGCTGCATTGAGATTTTACCCGCATTGAAATGATCTACAAATTGTAAGTGCAACTACGCTTTTTAATAAAATATCTTATTTGACATACTGCACCATGATTGCCCTATGTTTTTACTGAGCCCGAGGCCACGATATGGATGGAAAGTGTATGCACCCCTAAATACTAAACAGGACAGGACAGGAAACACTTGGAAGTGGAGGAAGATATCGGAATTAATAAAGCCCATATGATATTCGGAGGCTAAGCTTGTATACAGGCGCAATATACACCTTATTAAGGTGAGAAGATAGAGCACCTAGATGTGACACCTGGTGGAGGCAAAAAGTCACAACACCCATACTTTGCATGAGAGCACCTTGTTTTATTTAATGATATCGAAGGGAATGACATCTGATTTTGGATCTTTATATATATGGACACTATAAACACAGCACTTTATTTATTTATTTATTTCTTGATTTAAGCAAATGAGCACACAGCACTTTGTATCTCTTTTTGAAGTATTTTCATTTTTATCTTGTCTACGGTTTATTTATTTGATACTTTTTAGGAAAGTATAAACACTCAGCACTTTATTGTATTGAAGACAACTGAATAGTTTACTTGTATTGTTATATATATATGAGATATAAATGAAGTATTGGATCACCTTTTATTAATCAACACCAACACTTTTTATCACTAGAACACTTTTTATCACGCCAGTTTCTACATTTATTATATTTTTTCTTTATATTCACTTCTGAAGCGCATCACCCACCTAAACTGTACACATTGTATTAACTGGTTCCTGGTACCAGTACTGTGGTGCAGCAGTAAGAAGGGAAAAATATATATCCTCAGATAGCGCAGGAACCACCCATACATATAAGATGACTGAGCAATTGTCATTCAAAGTGTGAGAGTGCTGAAAGCTGAAAATTGGTCTGGGCAGGAAGGGTGTCTAACTGCTCTGTATGGAAGCGGTTAAGGAAGCAGCAGGCTAGACTCATGCCTATTGTTTAGTGGCAGCTCTCAAGTTAGATCCTGATCCTCGATGACAATGGAAATTAGGGTAACAACTCTCCCTTTAACGATCAATGTAAGGGGACACTTCTTCTACTAACCACCAATGGAAGGGGACACCTCTCCCACTGACTACCAATGGAAGGAAAAACCCTCTCCCACTGACCACCAATGGAAGGGGACACCTCTCTCACTGACTACCAATGGAAGGGAAAACCCTCTCCCACTGACCACCAATGGAAGGGGACACCTCTCTCACTGACTACCAATGGAAGGGAAAACCCTCTCCCACTGATCACCAATGGAAGGGGACACCTTTTCCACTGACTACCAAAGGAAGGGGACACCTCTCCCACTGACTACCAATGGAAGGAAGAACCCTCTCCCACTGACGAGCAATGGAAGGGGACACCTCTTCCACTGACTACCAAAGGAAGGGGACAACTCTTCCACTGACCACCAATGGAAGGGGACACATCTCCCACTGACCACCAATGGAAGCAGACACCTCTCCCACTGACAACCAATGGAAGGGGACACCTCTTCCACTGACTACCAAAGGAAGGGGACACCTCTTCCGCTGACCACCAATGGAAGGGGACACGTCTCCCACTAACCACCAATGGAAGCGGACACCTCTCCCACCCTCTCCCACTGACGACCAATGGAAGGGGACACGTCTCCCACTAACCACCAATGGAAGCGGACACCTCTCCCACTGACCACCAGTGGAAGGGGACACCTTTCCCACTGACCAAAAATGGATGGGGACATCTCTCCCACTGACCACAAGTGGAAGGGGACAACTACCCCACTGATCACCAAGAGAAGGGGACACATCTCCCACTGACCACCAATGGAAGACACCTCTCCCACTCACTACCAATTAAAGGGGGAAAAACCCTCCCACTGACAACCAATGGAATGGAACACCTCTCCCACTGACTACCAATGGAATGGAACACCTTTCCTACCGACCAACAGTTTAAGGGGACCCCTCTTCCACTGACCACTAATGTAAAGGGTCACCTCAATTTTGTTTTCTGGCCATTAATATACTTTTTTCACGTTATTATTACCACTGTTCATTAGCAGGTGATCCCTGTAAAACAACTGAGAAATGATGAACTAGTGTACCATAAACTTGTTCTCTGTATCTTCCTCTATACCTCTGATGTACACCACAGTGTATTCCCTAGAGGTACAGGAGGCCATCACCAATGATAGCTCCCACAAAGTCTGAAAAGTAGTTGGTGGTGGTGTAGAATGAGCCAACTGTCTCCAGGTAATCCAGGAACATGATAAGAAGAATAATGACACAGAATATGAACACTCACAGCCTTTCCAGTTCCTTCATGTCATCAAAAGCTCCACGTTCCACGCTAATAATCTGATTCTCCATCAGCTGCCTGGGAACAAAATAGAAAACATCTGTAAGTCCCACTGCAACAACATACACGTCAATGCAATGCTTTAATGATAAAATATGTCATGGCTGACTTCTCCTTCTAAACATATTAGTTCCCTGACTGTCATGGCAGACCTTTCCCTCTAATCATGCTAGTTCCTTGACTGTCATAGCTGACCTCTCCCTTTTATCATGATAGTTCTCCAACTGTCAAGGCTGACCTCTCCCTCAAACCATGCTAGTTCCCCAACTGTCACGGCTAACCTCTCCCTCTAACCATGCTAGTTCCCCAACTGTTATGGATGACCTGTCCCTTTGAAAATGCTAGTTGGCTGACCTCTCCCTTTAATTATGCTAGTTCCCTGACTGTTATGGTTGACCTCTCCCTCTAAACAGGACAGTACCCAAACTGTCATGGCTGACTTCTCCTTCTAAACACGCTAGTTTCCCGACTGTCATGGCTGATGTCTCCCTCTAAACATGCTAGTTCACTGACTGTCACGACTGACTTCTTCCTATAAACATGCTAACTCACCAACTGTCATGACATACCTCTTCATCTAAACATGCTAGTTCCCCAACTGTAATGGCTGACCTCTCCTTCTAAACATGCTAGTTCCCCGACAGTCAAGGCTCACCTCTCCCTCCTATCATGCTAGTTTTCCCAACTGTCATGGCTGATCTCTTCATCTAAACATGCTAGTTCCCTGACTGTCAAGGCTGACCTCTTCATCTAAAAATGCTAGTTCCCTGACTGTCACGGCTGGCCTCTCCTTCTAAACATACTAGTTCCCTGACTGTAATGGCTAACCTCTCCCTCTAAACATGCTAGTTCCCCAACTGTTATGGATGACCTGTCCCTTTGAACAAGCTAGTTGCCTGACTGTCATGGCTGATCTCTCCCTTTAATTATGCTAGCTCCCTGACTGTCATGGCTGACCTCTCCTTCTAATCATGCTAGTTCCCTGACTGTTATGGTTGACCTCTCCTTCTAAACATGACAGTTCCCAAACAGTTATGGCTGATGTCTCCCTTTAAACATGCTAGTTCCCTGACTGTCGCGACTGACTTCTTCCTCTAAACATGCCAGCTCCCCAACTGTCATGACATACCTCTTCCTCTAAACATGCTACTTCCCCGACTGCCATGGCTTACCGCTCCCTCCTATCATGCTAGTTCCCTGACTGACAAGGCTGACCTCTCCTTCTAAACATACTAGTTCCCTGACTGTCATGGCTGACCTCTCCTTCTAAACATACTAGTTCCCTGACTGTCATGGCTGACCTCTCCCTCTTATCATTCTAGTTCCCTGACTGTCATGGCTGACCTCTTCCTCTAATAATGCTAGTTCCCTGACTGTCATGGCTGACCTCTTCCTCTAATAATGCTAGTTCCCTGACTGTCATGGCTGACCTCTTCCTCTAATAATGCTAGTTCCCTAGCAGTCATGGCTGACCTCTCGCTGTTATCATCATAGTTCCCCAACTGTCATGGCTGACCTCTCCCTCTTATCATTCTAGTTCCCTGACTGTCATGGCTGACCTCTCCTTCTAAACATACTAGTTCCCTGACTGTCATGGCTGACCTCTCCTTCTAAACATACTAGTTCCCTGACTGTCATGGCTGACCTCTCCCTCTTATCATTCTAGTTCCCTGACTGTCATGGCTGACCTCTTCCTTTAATAATGCTAGTTCCCTGACTGTCATGGCTGACCTCTTCCTCTAATAATGCTAGTTCCCTGACTGTCATGGCTGACCTCTTCCTCTAATAATGCTAGTTCCCTGACTGTCATGGCTGACCTCTTCCTCTAATAATGCTAGTTCCCTGACTGTCATGGCTGACCTCTTCCTCTAATAATGCTAGTTCCCTAGCAGTCATGGCTGACCTCTCGCTGTTATCATCATAGCTCCCCAACTGTCATGGCTGACCTCTCCCTCTAACCAAGCTAGTTCCCTGACTATCATTGGCTTCAAAATTAATAAATATGTGAAGTCAATGGGCTTCAAGAAAACACTTTTTGACACATTTTTCATGTATTTTAATGTGTTTGCAGCCCCTGGTAACAAGTCCAGATTTTTTGGGTCAACATAAAAAAGAAAAAAAGAAATGGTGCATGGAAACTCATTAAAAATAATGTCACAGTCCTGCTAATAATCGCAGATCGCCGCCATTACTTAGTAAAAATAAATAAATAAATAAAAATGACATAAATCTCTCCCCTAGTTTGTAGACACGATAACTTTTGATAATAGAAAATAGTGAATATATTGCGCTCAACACATTGGTGTCTCAATAAAGTGTGCTTGTGCAAATAAATAAATATAAAATTCTAAAAGTGCTTAATATCAATAAAAAAGTCTAGTGGTTAGCAGCAACATTTTTTGATAGAAGCATAGATTTGATAGGAGTGATTGCAAAGCCTCTACCTCCACACTTTCACCCAGTGCTCTTACAAGGTACTTCTTACCAGAAATATATGACCCCCTTGATTATAGGGGGTCACACAGACACAATGATCCACTTATTAAACCGATCCTCCGCTTCAAATTCCCTCACCAGCAGGGATATGCATTCAGACCAGATATAAGATCCCAATACAGGACATGTAGGAAAGCAACAAGAAAGCTCTCATGGTGCAGTAAATCGATACAATCGAGCATTTATTGAAAGTAATGCACTTACTACAATCCAAATGTAAAATCGCTTTGTACAGTCATGGATAAATCACGGTAGCTGGATGAATGAACGCCGCTCCACGCCTGCGTTCCACCAACCCGGAAGTCTACGGTTTCACGCTCCCGACGCACGTTTCGTCAGTCCGTGCTGACGTCATCAGGGGATCATCTGATATATATATGTTTATAGCACAAAAAATAAAAATTGCAGAGGTGATCAAATACCACCAAAAGAAAGTTCTATTTGTGGGGAGAAAAGGACATCAGTTTTATTTGGGTACAGCATCGCACAACCGCGCAATTGTCCGTTAAAGTAACGCAGTGCTGAATCGCAAAAACTGGCCTGGTCATTAAGGGGGGTCCAGAAGTGGTTAAAGAAAGCGATTTGATGATTTCTGTTTCACATCCAATCATTTAAGTGCTCTGTGCTTTATTTTCAGAGTACATTAAGACATTAAACTGCGCAAATTTCAATACAAAATGAAAAAATGGGGGCATTGTAAAACTTTTGACCTGTAGTGTACATTGATAACACCATTAAAAGCCGCATCATGAAAACTGAGCTGCAAGAGGATCAACTCAAAGAAGATGTCTCCATGGATCCAGTCATTGGATTTCGGTAACCAAACTACTTATAGCTAAAACTTTAAAATGTTCCTTTTATGGAAATACTAACCCCACGCTATAAATATAAAAATGTTCACAATGTGTCAAATGTCTGAATCGTTAATTGCTAATGAATGTCCCAGCGGTAGAAAGACGCGACTTGTTATTTACCATCCGTGGTGACAAAACAATTCTCAGAACATTTGTGTTACTTTTTCAATTTCTGGGAAGTACAATGTTCCGCTTCATGGGGGGGGGGGGGGGGGGGTTGATTAATTTACAGGCTATTGTTTTATCAGCATGCAAATGCATAACAGACAGCGAGTCTATTAGAAGGAAATTGGTGCCATTGCCCATTAAAGGGAAGCTTCACAATGCATTCATAAAAAGTGACCACATTATCACATCCACAATACAGAATATCATAAACGGTTATGGCCCGTTACACACTGAGGGCAGCCTGTCAAAGTCTATGGTAGGCTGTGATTGGACAGGCGCTGAACACTACCAGGAACACCTGTAGGCAGGGGCAGTCTACTTTGTCCCCTGCAGGTGGCGCTATTTTGCAGCAGCACTGCAGCAAGAGAGGAAGTCATAGAAGTCCTTAATGGCAGTGGTCTCCCAACTGAGGCCCGGGGGCTGGATGCGCCCCTGTCTAGCCCTTGAGGCAATTTTTTTCCCACTGCAATGATGGGGCACTATTCCTCCCACTGATACCAATAATGGGGCACTATTCCTCTCACTGATACCAATATAGGGGCACTATTCTTCCCACTGACACCAATAATGGGGCACTATTCCTTCCACTAACACCAATAATGGGGCACAATTCCTCACACTGATACCAATCACGGGGCACTATTCTTCCCACTGACACCAATAATGGGGCACTATTCCTTCCACTGATACCAATATAGGGGCACTATTCCTCCCACTGATACCAATGATGGGGCACTATTCCTTCCACTGACACCAATGGTGGAGCACTATTCTTCCCACTGACACCCATAATGGGACACTATTCCTCCCACTGGTACCCATAATGGGACACTATTCCTCCCATTGACACCAAGATGGGGTACTATTCCTCCCTTTGACAGCAATGATGGGGCACTATTCCTCCCACTAACACCCATAATGGGATACTATTCCTCCCACTGACACCCATAATGGGACACTATTCCTCCCACTGACACCAATGATGGGACACTATTCCTCCCACTGATACCAATGATAGGGTACTATTCCTCCCATTGACAGAAATGATGGGCATTATTCCTCCCACTAACACCTATGATGGGGCACTATTCCTCCAACTAACACCCACTATGGGGCACTATTCCTCTCACTGACACCAATGATGGTGCACTATTCCTCTCACTGACACCAATGATGGGGCACTATTCCTCCCACTGACACCAATGATAGGGCACTATTCCTCCCACTGATACCAATGATGGGGCATTATTCCTCTCACTGACACCAATGATAGGGCACTATTCCTCTCACTGACACCAATGATGGGGCATTATTCATTCAACTGACACCAATGATGGGACACTATTCCTCCCATTGACACCAAGATAAAATAAATTGTATTGGGTCACTAGTATGCTGTAATGAATAGTCACCAGGAAACTAAAATTATGGTAAGAATTTGACACAATTTTACGGTTTCCTGGTGCTTACATGGCAGCATATGGAATGTAGCTTGGTCACCATTAGGCACCAGGAAAGGAAATTATGGTAAGTAATTGATTCAATTTTCTGGCTTCTTGATGCCTACATGCCAGCATACGGAATGTTAGTGGGTCACTTGTATGCTGCCATGGATAGGAACCAAGAAAGGAAAATTACAGTAAATATTTGATACAACTTTCCGTTTTCGTGGTGCCTACATGGCAGCATACAGGGTAACTAGTATGCTGCTATGGATAGGCACCAGGAAAGGAAAATGATGGTAAGTATTTGATAAAATTTTACGGTTTCCTGGTGCTTACATGGCAGCATAGGGAATGTAGCTTGGTCACCAGCACAGTATACAATTGTAAGATTTGTTGGTGCCTTTCCGCAGCTGTATATAGAATTCTTCCAGGTCACTAGTATGCTGCCATGGATAGGCACCAGGAAAGGAAAATTATGGTAAGTAATTGATACAATTTTCTTGCTTCTTGGTGCCTATGTGGCAGCATATGGGATGTATGCTGCCATGGATAGGAAAGAAATGAAAATTACAATAAATATTTGATGCAATTTTCTATTTCGTGGTGTCTACATGGCAGCATACAGGGTAACTAGTATGCTGCCATGGATAGGCACCAGGAAATGAAAATTATGGTAAGAATTTAAAACTATTTTTGTTGCTTGTCACTTGTATGCTGCCATGGATAGGAACCAAGAAAGGAAAATTACAGTAAACATTTGATACAATTTTCCGTTTTCGTGGTGCTTACATGGCAGCATACAGGGTAATTAGTATGCTGCCATGTATAGGCACCAGAAAATGAAAACTATGGTAAGAATTTAAAACAATTTTATGGTTTCCTGGTGCTTACATGGCAGCATATGGAATGTAGATTGGTCACCAGTATGCTGCCATGGATAAACTCCAGGAAAGGAAGATTACTGTATCTATATGATACATTTGTAAGATTTATTGGTGCCTTTCCGTGGCAGTATACCGAATGCTTCCAGGTCACTAGTATGCTACCATGGATAGGCACCAGGAAAGGAAAATTATGGTAAGTAATTGATACAATTTTCTGGCTTCTTGGTGCCTACGTGGCAGCATACGGAATGTTAGTGGGTCACTTGTATGCTGCCATGGATAGGATCCAAGAAAGGAAAATTACAGTAAATATTTGATACAATTTTCAGTTTTTGTGGTGTCTACATGGAAGCATACAGGGTAACCAGTATGCTGCCATGTATAGGCACCAGGAAATGAAAATTATGTTAAGAATTTAAAACAATTTTACGGTTTCTTGGTGCTTACCTGGCAGCATATGGAATGTAGCTTGGTCACCAGTATGCTGCCATGGATAGACTCCAGGAAAAGATTACTGTAGCTATATGATACAATTGTAAAATTTGTTGGTGCCTTTCCATGGCTGTATACCGAATGCTTCCAGATCACTTGTATGCTGCCATTGATAGGCACCAGGAAAGGAAAATTATGGTAAGAATGTAAAACAATTTTACGGTTTCTTGGTGCTTACATGGCAGCATAGGGAATGTTAGTGGGTCACTTGTATGCTGCCATGGATAGGCACCAGAAAAGGAAAATTATGGTAAGTAATTGATACAATTTTTTTGTTTCTTGGTGCCTACGTGGCAGCATACAGAATGTTAGTGGGTCACTTGTATGCTGCCATGGATAGGAACCAGGAAAGGAAAATTACAGTAAATATTTGATACAATTTTCTGTTTTTGTGGTGTCTTCATGGCAGCATACAGGGTAACCAGTATGCTGCCATGGATAGGCACCAGGAAACGAAAATTATGGTAAGAATTTAAAACAATTTTACGGTTTCTTGGTGCTTACATGGCAGCATAGGGAATGTTAGTGGGTCACTTATATGCTGCCATGGATAGGCACAGGGAAATGAAAATTATGGTAAGTAATTGATACAATTTTTTTGTTTCTTGGTGCCTACGTGGCAGCATACAGAATGTTAGTGGGTCACTTACATGCTGCCATGGTTAGGAACCAAGAAAGGAAAATTACAGTAAATATTTGATAAAACTTTACGTTTTCGTGGTGTCTACATGGCAGTATACAGGGTAACTAGTATGCTGCTATGGATAGGCACTAGGAAATGAAAATTATGGTAAGAATTTAAAACAATTTTACAGTTTCCTGGTGCTTACATGGCAGCATATGGAATGTAGATTGGTCACCAGTATGCTGCCATGGATAGACTCCAGGAAAAGATTACTGTAGCTATATGATACAATTGTAAGATTTGTTGGTGCCTTTCCATGGCTGTATACCGAATGCTTCCAGGTCACTAGTATGCTGCTATGGATAGGCACCAGGAAAGGAAAATTATGGTAAATATTTGATACAACTTTCCGTTTTCGTGGTGCCTACATGGCAGTATACAGGGTAACCAGTATGCTGCCATGGATAGGCACCAGGAAACGAAAATTATGGTAAGAATTTAAAACAATTTTACGGTTTGCTGGTGCTTACATGGCAGCATAGGGAATGTAGCTTGTTCACCTGTATGCTGCCATGGATAGGCACCAGGAAAGGAAAAATATGGTAAGTGATTGATACAATTTTCTTGCTTCTTGGTGCCTACGTGGCAGTATACAGAATGTTAGTGGGTCACTTGTATGCTGTCATGAATAGGAACCAAGAAAGGAAAATTTCAGTAAATATTTGATAGAACTTTCAGTTTTCGTGGTGCCTACATGGAAGCATACAGGGTAACCAGTATGCTGCCATGGATAGGCACCAGGAAACGAAAATTATGGTAAGTAATTGATACAATTTTCTTGCTTCTTGGTGCCTACGTGGCAGTATACGGGATGTTAGTGGGTCACATGTAGGCTGCCATGGATAGGAACCAAGAAAGGAAAATTACAGTAAATATTTGATACAATTTTCTGTTTTTGTGGTGTCTTCATGGCAGCATACAGGGTAACCAGTATGCTGCCATGGATAGGCACCAGGAAACAAAAATTATGGTAAGAATTTAAAACAATTTTACGGTTTGCTGGTGCTTACATTGCAGGGAATGGAATGTAGCTTGGTCACCAGTATGCTGCCATGGATAGACTCCAGGAAAAGATTACTGTAGCTATATGATAGAATTGTAAGATTTGTTGGTGCCTTTCCATGGCTGTATACAGAATGCTTCCAGGTCACTTGTATGCTGCCATGGATAGGCAACAGGAAAGGAAAATTATGGTAAATATTTGATACAATTTTCTGGTATTCACAAACTTACCAGGTGAAAATAAAAGGAAAAAAAAAAGCCTGAAAGAAGAAAACTATTGAACCCACCATATCTAAAGACTGCTGCAATAAAATATATTTTTGGATTTGGGTTAAGATACTTTATTGATAAGCATCAATGAGCACAGGTACAACCGTATTGGAAATGTACAACAGGCTGGAAAATCTCTGCTGGGAATTAAGTTTTTTGTCCAGCAATGCCAGAATCACCGAGCAAAGCAGTGACCGCGAACAATGACTCGTATCTATCCTCCTTACCATCATTACTGGAAGATTTCATCATCCCCCTGTGTTGGAATCTGCAGTGTAATGAGATTTACTTTCCCAAAATTGGTTTTTCACAGATAGAAATGCTCTTTTTAAAGTTCCTATGAATACATGTAAATCTTTTACAGTATGTATTTATTCCACATTCATTTGTATGCATTACATTTTTCTGTATCAAAGAGGGAAAGGAGACTCACAAGACTCGCAGCTGCTTGAGGCCAGAGAAGTCGTTCTTTATGATACGAGTGATATTGTTACCATTCAGTTCTCTGCAGAAAAGGAAAAAATAAATAAAACTTTTAGCTCAATTTTTTTCACTAACAGACATTGTATTAAAATCACAAAGAATCCACATCAGATAGAAAACATCAGACTATGCGAATTGTAAATCCATGCAGACAGCATGACCTGGGGAAAAAATCAACCTCATTCATAATCATAAAGGAGATGCTTTGTGGGTTAACTCTTTGTCATACATTTTACTTCCTCAGCACAGACATAATGATATATATAACAATATTAATATCATTTGTAATAGGAATATTAATAATAACAATAGTAATAATAATAATATTAATTATAACAGCGCATAAAATAGTCATATTAAAAAAACAATAGAAACAACTATAATAATAACAATAATATTGCACTACATATATTAATGTTATTAATATATTTTATATTATTATTAATATTAATAATTATTTTACATACTGCATGATAATATTATTGCATATTATAATAATAATCATCCTCATCATGACCATCACCATTTTACTTCTTCCTCAGCACAGGCATAATGATACATATAACAATATTAATTAAATATTATTTAAAAACAAAAAAAAATATTATATATATATATATATATATATATATATATATATATATATACACACATACATACATATTAATATAATAATATTGCCCCTACTGACCTCTCCTTAAAGCAGTATTAAACGCAAAACCAAAACCACCATATATTGCGGCTTACCAATCATTAGATGGGGTGGCTGCATTCGTTTTCTTTTTTAGATTTTTTTACCTCTGTTTTCACTTGGTAATCTGACCAGTAACACACCTCCTGTTTTAGTGTGCACCCCCCCCTCCCCCACTCCGGATGAAGGAACATGGGGGGCCCCTTTGGACAGCAGCATTGGCAGTCTGGGGGGGGGAGAAGAGAGTGTTAGGCCCCTTTCACACTAGCGGACCATTCAGATCCGGTCCCTGTCAGTTTTTCGGATCTGATCGGATGCCCCTATGCATCTCTATGGGGCATCGGATGTCTGCTGCCATCCAATCCGATCCATCCTGTCCGTCAAATCTGGACGGATGGAAATCCTATTTTCCATCCGTCTGGCGGATGGGATCGGACAGACGGTCCGTTCTCATCCGATTCCCCCGTAGAGAACAGCGGGGACCCTGACAGCTCCGTCTCTGCACACAGAGCCGGGGCGGAGCTGTCATCCGCCTGCTCAGCGGGGGATCGGCGGATCGATCCCCCGCTGAGCAGATTTAAATACACTAACACATTAAAGCAAAACTCCAGCTCAGACTTTATAAATAGTTACAGCAAACTGTTTTTTTTTTCTCTTTTGGGATAAAGGTTTTACATGAATAAAAAAAAAGCTGATCTCTCTCAGTGGTAAATGGTTTGTCTCAACAATGTTAAATGATGGATTTTCAGAAGAGCTTGATCTTTTGAAAAACAACAGACTTGCTGACTGGATCACTAGATGAGCAAAAAAAAAGAAAGAAAGAAAGCCTTAAAAAAGAAAACTAATGCGGCCATCACATCTAAGAATTGGTAAGCTGCAATATAATAAATGTTTGCTTTTAGGTTTAATGCCGCTTTAACCGGTTGCCGACCACACGCCGTGTATTTACTGCGGCAGTGCGGCTCCCCCAGGCAAACCGACGTAGGGCTACATTAGTCGAGAGCAGGGAGCTAGGCGCCCTTTCGCCCCCAGTCGACGGCGGGGAAGCCGATGCATGGGTCAGGTGGCTCTGATTGTTGCCTGACAGCCGCGATCGTTCTCCGCTGAGAGAGAAGGACGGTCAGCTGTAGTAAACACAGCTGACCGTTCTTCTCCCTGGATTGATCACAGAGCGCCTGTGATCCTTCTATATAGGAACACAGGTCTCTATGGTCATTTCACAAGCCACGCCCCCATACAGCTAGAATTACTCTCCTAGGCTCACATTTAACCCTTTGATCACCCACAGTGTTAACCCCTTCCCTGCCAGTGTCATTAGTACAGTAACAGTGCATATTTTTAGCACTGATTACTGTAGTAATGTCACTGGTCCCCCCCCCCAAAAGTGTCAAAAATGTCAGTTAGGGGTCCGATCTTTCGCCGCAATGTCGCAGTCCCGCTAAAAATCGCAGATCGCCGCCATTACTAGTAAAAACTAAAAAAAAAAACAATAAAAATTACATAACTCTTTCCCGTAGTAAGTGGACGCGATAACTTTTGGGTAAACCAATCAAATTATTGCGATTTTTTTTTAATCAAAACTATGTAGCAGAAAACAAATTGGCCTAAAATGTTAAAAACATTAATTTTTTTTTTTTTTGAGAATGTTATATAGCAGAATGTGAAAAATCGTTTTTTTTTTTTTTTTTTTTCAGAATTGTCGCTATTTTTTTGTTTATAGCACAAAAAATAAAAAAATCGCACAGGTGATCAAATACCACTAAAAGAAAGCTCTATTGTCAGTTAAATTAACGCAGTGCCGAATCGCAAAAAAATGGCCTGGTCATTAAGGGGGCAAATCGTTCCAGTCTTAAATAATATAAAATAAAAATAATTAAAAATTATTGGGTTATTTTTTCAAGATTTTTTCATTTATATTGGGGGGGGGGGGGTAAATCCTTCTGGTCTTAAAGTGGTTAAATAATATAAAATAAAAGTAATTAAAAATTATTGTTTTTTTTTTCAAGATTTTCGCTATTTTTTCATTTACATCGCAAAAAAAAAAAAAAAAAAACTCCCGTGGTGATCAAATACCACCAAAAGAAATCTCTATTTGTGGGGAAAAAAAAGGACATCAATTTTATTTGGGTACAGCGTCGAACGACCGTGCAATTGTCAGTTAAAGTAACGCAGTGCTGAATCGCAAAATATGGCAGACGCTATAACTTTTGCGCAAACCAATCAAAATACGCTTATTGGGATTTTTTTTTATCAAAAATATGTAGCAGAAAACAAATTGGCCTAAAATGTTAAAAAAATTAGATAAATTGTTTTATTTATTTATATATTTATTTATATATATATTGTTATATAGCAGAATGTGAAAAATATTGTTTTTTTTTTCCAGAATTGTCGCTATTTTTTTGTTTATAGCGCAAAAAATAAAAAAATCGCACAGGTGATCAAATACCAACAAAAGAAAGCTCTATTTGTAGGGAAAAAAAAGGACATCAATTTTATTTAGTTACAGCATCGCACGACCGCGCAATTGTCCGTTAAAGTAACGCAGTGCCGAATCGCAAAATATGGCAGACACTATAACTTTTGCTCAAACCAATCAAAATACGCTTATTGGGATTTTTTTTAATCAAAAACATGTAGCGGAAAACAAATTGGCCTGAAATGTTAAAAAAAATTGATTTTTTTTATTTTATTTATTTATATATTTATTTATATATATATTGTTATATAGCAGAATGTGAAAAATATTGTTTTTTTTTTTTTTTTCAGAATTGTCGCTATTTTTTTGTTTATAGCGCAAAAAATAAAAAAAATTGCACAGGTGATCAAATACCACCAAAAGAAAGCTCTATTTTGTGGGTAAAAAAGGACATCAATTTTATTTGGGTACAGCGTCGCACGACCGCGCAATTGTCCGTTAAAGTAACGCAGTGCCGAATCGCAAAATATGGCCTGGTCATTAAGGGGGCAAATCCTTCCGGTCCAGAAGTGGTTAAAATGCTAGTTGTCCGGTTGTCATGCTGATCCTCTTGACTCAATACGTTGGGTCGCTGACCTAAAACAAGCCAATCAGAATTGCCGACCTTTCTCTGACTTTTTTTTTTAATCTGCACCCCATCCAGGTCGGTGTAGCCGGTGGTCAGAAGGAGGTCAGCAATGGAAGCTTCCCAATTCCTATGACGGGTTTAGTCCTGGCTGTGTGCTACCAAGTATGGTTTACAGGGGGGGTTTAATGCAGGGTTGTACACATCAATGTAGAATTTAGGACTGCCGGTACGAGCCAAAAGGCACTTTTTTTTGAGAAGTAAAAAAACATTGATTTCCACTGACAACAGCAGAAAAAAAAAAGAAAAAAAAAAAAGTTTGCAGACAAGCAATTTTTCTTTTTGGCACTGGGTACACGCACGTCCCTTGAAATTTGCCCAAGCCTAATCCAGCACATATTTTTTATTTATTTCTTTTTTTTTCTTCTTTCTTTTTCTCTTTTTTTTTTTTTTTTTTTACTATAGAGCATAAATTTTGATATTGTGATTATTCTTCTTTTTTAGGTCTGTATGACTTGTTGCTTATAAAAAATTTAATAAAAGGAGATTTAAAAAAAAAAAAAAGAACTTATAGTATAATCTTTTTTTATTCGGTCATCGGTTTTAGTTTATAATATAAAAAAAAAAGTGTAACACTTTTAAATTCATCAACTGTTTAAATAAAAATATAAAAAAAAATATAATGATCGCCGCCATTACTAGTAAAAAAAAAAAAATGACATAAATCGTTGCCCTAGTTTGTAGACGTGATAACTTTTGCGCAAACCAATCAAAATACTTATTGGGATTTTTTTTTTTCCCCAATAAGTGTATTTTCCCATATTTTACATGAATAAATAAAAGCTGATAACTGTCAGTGGTAAATGGTTTGTCTCAACAATGTTAAATGATACATTTAGAGAAGAGCTTGTTCTTTTGAAAAACAACAGGCTGGCTGACTGGATCACTAGATGAACAAAAAAAATAAAGAAAGCCTTAAAAAATTATTTTTTTTAATTTTTTTTTTAACAAAAAATATGTAGTAAAATACAAATTGGCCTAAAATTTGGAAAAAATTCGATTTTTAAAGTTTTTTTTTTTTTTTTCACAATAAAAGTTTATTGAAAAGTATATCAAAACATAACATAGGTAAATGTATAAACATTGATAGATGAACATTGAACAAAAGTTCAGAGGGTGGGACTTTATATGAGGCTCTGCCCAATGGGGCTAGATGCCTCCATCCCTGATCATAAAAATATGGGGGGGAATAACGTAATAAAATCAATAAAAAAGATAGATGAACATTGTTTCAATGAACAAGAAGAACAAAGTAAGTTTATCAGCATATCATACAAAGGTACATGTTTATAAACAAGCTAGACATAAGGAGATTGAGGGCAACCAACCCTCTATTCTCAATTCAATCTCGTTTCGAAAATTACCTATTATTTATGAAATAGAGATTTACTTAGTTGTTGTGAAGCTGCAAAAAAAAAAAAAAAAATGCACCAAAGTACCTGAGTTTCTTAAATTCTAGAAGTTTGTTTATTGGGAATGTTATATAGCAGAACGTGAAAAATATATATATATTTTTTTTTCCCAGAATTGTCGCTCTTTTTTGTTTATAGCGCAAAAAATAAAAAATCGAAGAGGTGATCAAATACCACCAAAAGAAAGCTCTATTTGTAGGAAAAAAGGACGTCAAATTTAATTTGGGTACAGCATTGCACGACTGCACAATTGTCATAGTCATAGTCATAAATCATAAATACTCTCTTCAAAGAAACACTGTATCGGGAGACCTCACCGGTTCTCTTGATTGAGGATATGAGATCTTCCATAAGTTCAATACCTTTGCATACCACTGGGGCATGGCAATGGCTTCAGGTCTGCACCAAAGTGTTGGGAGGAATTGATTGGGGTGGAAGGAGAATGTCCTCTTGGGGTGATACAAGGGTAGATATGCAGTCAGTCATAAATACTCTCTTTAAATGAACAATCCCTGCCGGAAGGCCTCCCTGGTTCTCTTGACTGAGGATATGAGATCTTCCATAAATTCAATACCCTTGAATACCACTGGGGCATGGCAGTGGCTTTAGGTCTGCACCAAAATGCTGGAGGAATTGATGGGGTGGAAGGAGAATGTCCTCTTGGGGTGGGGCTGATACAAGGGTAGATATGCAGTCAGTCATAAATACTCTCTTTAAATGAACAATCTCTGCCGGAAGGCTTCCCTGGTTCTCTTGATTGAGGATATGAGATCTTCCATAAGGTTAATATCCTTGCATACCACTGGGGCATGGCAGTGGCTTCGGGTCTGCACCAAAATGCTGGGAGGAATTGATGGGGTGGAAGGAGAATGTCCTCTTGGGATGGGGCTGATACGAGGGTAAATATGCAGTCAGTCATAAATACTCTCTTCAAATGAACAAACTCTGCCGGAAGGACTCCATGGTCCTCTTGATTGAGTATATGAGATCTTCCATAAGGTTTTTATCCTTGCATACCACTGGGGCATGGCAGTGGCTTCGGGTCTGCACCAAAGTGTTGGAAGGAATTGATGGGGTGGAAGGGGTAGTGTCCTGCTGCATGGTGACCAGGGTAGAGCCAAATCGGGTTCATCGCTAGGGAAGCCTCAAAGGTCCTCTTGGGGTGGGGCTGATACAAGGGTAGATATGCAGTCAGTCATAAATACTCAAATGAACAATCTCTGCCAGAAATCCTCTCTGGTTCTCTTGATTGAGAATGTGAGATATTCTATACATTTAATATCCTTGCAAACCCCTGGGACATGGTATGGACTTCCGATCTGCACCAAAATGCTGGGAGGAATTGATTGGGGTGGAAGGAGAATGTCCTCTTGGGGTGGGGCTGATACAAGAGTAGATATGCAGTCAGTCATAAATACTCTCTTTAAATGAACAAACTCTGTCGGAAGGCCTCCCTGGTTCTCTTGATTGAGGATATGAGATCTTCCATAAGGTTAATATCCTTGCATACCACTGGGGCATGGCAGTGGCTTTGGGTTTGCACCAAAGTGTTGGGAGGAATTGATGGGGTGGAAGGGGTAGTGTCCTGCTGCATGGTGACCAGGGTAGAGCCAAATCAGGTTCATCACTAGGGAAGCCTCAAAGGTCCTCTCGGGATGGGGCTGATACAAGGGTAGATATGCAGTCAGTCATAAATACTCTCTTTAAATGAACAATCTTTGCAGGAAATCCTCTCTGGTTCTCTTGATTGAGAATGTGAGATATTCTATACATTTAATATCCTTGCAAACCCCTGGGACATGGTATGGACTTCCGATCTGCACCAAAGTGCTGGGAGGAATTGATGGGGTGGAAGGGGTAGTGTCCTGCTGCGAGGTGACCAGGGCATAATTAGTGCCAAATCATTCTTTACTTGGGAAGCCTCAAAGGACCTCTCAGGATTGGGCTCATACAAGGGTAGATATGTAGTCAGCCATATACACTCTCTTCAAAGAAACTACCTCGGGAGGCTGGAAGGCCTCTCCATTTCTCTTGATTGAGGCTGTGAGATTTTCCATAATGCAAACCACTGGGGCATGGTAGGTACTTCCAGTCTGCACCAAAGTGCTGGGGGGAATTGATGGGGTGGAAGGGGTAGTGTCCTGCTATATAGTGACCAAGACGGAGCTATATCTGGCTCTTCACTATGGAAGGTTCAAAGGGCTGATACCCCAGGTAGATATGTAGTCAGCTGTACATACTCTCTCTAAGAGAACCACCTCTGCTTGAAGGCCTCTTTGGTACTCTTGATTGAGGAAATAAGATCTTCCATCAGTTTCATTTACTTACATTGAGGTCTGGTTGGGGGCCTAAAGTTTGTGCCAAAGTGCTGGAAGGAGTTGATGGGGTGGAAAGGGTAGCGTCCTGCTACATGGTGACCAGGGTAGAGCCAAATCGGGTTCTTCATTGAGGAAGCCTCAAAGGACCTCTAAGGATAGGACTGATACCCCAGCGAGATATGTAGTCAGCTGTACATACGTTCTCCAAGAGAACCACCTCTGCTGGAAGGCCTCTTCAGTACTCTTGATTGAGGATATGAAATCTTCCCTAAGTTTAATATCCTTACATTGAGATATAGTTGGGGTCTAAAGTTTGTGTCAAGGTGCTGGAAGGAATTTGTCGGGGTGCAAGGGGTAGTGTTTTGCTTTGTGGTGACCAGGGCATAATTAGAGTCAAATCAGGTAGATTACTAGGGAAGCCCCAAAGGACTGATACCAGGGTAGATATGTATTTAGCTGTACATACTTTCTCCAAGAAAACCACCTCTGCTGGAAGGCCTCTTCAGTACCCTTGATTGAGCATATGAGATCTTCCATAAGTTTAATATCCTTACATTGAGGTATAGTTGGGGTCTAAAGTTTGTGCCAAGGTGCTGGAAGTAATTGATGGGGTGCAAGGGGTAGTGTTTTGCTTTGTTGTGAACAGGGCATAATTAGAGCCAAATCAGGTACATTTCTAGGGAAGCCACAAAGGACCTCTCAGGATGGGGCTGATACCAGGGTAAATATGTAGTCAGCTGTACATACTTTCTCCAAGAAAACCACCTCTGCTGGAAGGCCTCTACAGTACTCTTGATTGAGAATATGAGATCTTCCATACGTTTAATATCCTTACATTGAGGTATGGTTGGGGTCTAAAGTTTGTGCCAAGGTGCTGGAAGGAATTGATGGGGTGCAGGGGGTAGTGTTTTGCTTTGTGTTGACCAGGGTATAATTAAAGCCAAATCAGGTATATTTCTAGGGAAGCCACAAAGGAACTCTCAGGATGGAGGTGATACCAGGGTAGTTATGTAGTCAGCTGTACATACTTTCACCAAGAGAACCACCTCTGCTGGAAGGCTTCTTCAGTACTCTTGATTGAGCATATGAGATCTTCCATAAGTTTAATATCCTTACATTGAGGTATAGTTGGGGTCTAAAGTTTGTGCCAAGGTGCTGGAAGGAATTGATGGGGTGCAGGGGGCAGTGTTTTGCTTAGTGGTGACCAGGGCATAATTTGAGCCAAATAAGGTACATTACTAGGGAAGCCCCAAAGAACTTCTCAGGATGGAGCTGATACCAGGGTAGATATGTAGGCAGCTGTACATACTTTCTCCAAGAAAACCACCTCTGCTGGAAGGCCTCCTCAGTACTCTTGATTGAGCATATGAGATCTTCCATAAGTTTAATATCCTTACATTGAGGTACGGTTGGGGTCTAAAGTTTGTGCCAAGGTGCTGGAAGGAATTGATGGGGTGCAAGGGGTAGTGCTTTGCTTTGTGGTGAACAGGGCATAATTAGAGCCAAATCAGGTACATTTCTAGGGAAGCCTCAAAGGAACTCTCAGGATGGGGCTGATACCAGAGTAGATATGTAGTCAGCTGTACATACTTTCTCCAAGAAAACCACCTCTGCTGGAAGGCCTCTTCAGTACTCTTGAGATCTTCCATAAGTTTAATATCCTTACATTGAGGTATGGTTGAGGTCTAAATTTTGTGCCAAGGTGCTGGAAGGAACCGATGGGGTACTCTTGATTGAGGATATGAGATTTGTGGTGACCAGGGCATAATAAGAGCCAACTCAGGTACATTTCTAGGGAAGCCTCAAAGGAACTCTCAGGATGGAGCTGATACCAGGGTAGTTATGTAGTCAGCTGTACATACTTTCTCCAAGAAAACCACCTCTGCTGGAAGGCCTCTTCAGTACTCTTGATTGAGAATATGAGATTTTCCATAAGTTTAATGTCCTTACATTGAGGTATGGTTGGGGTCTAAGGTTCTTGCCAAGGTGCTGGAAGGAACCGATGGGGTACTCTTGATTGAGGATATGAGGTGACCATGGCATTAGCACTGCACTCACCCCTTGTTTTCCATGGCATAATTAGAGCCAACTCAGGTACATTACTAGGGAAGCCTCAAAGGACTTCTCAGGATGGGACAGATACAAGGGTAGATATTTAGTCAGCCATTCAGGAATACCTTTTCCGAGAGAACCACCTGTTCAGGAAGGCCTCTTCGGTTCCTTGATTGAGGATGTGAGACCGTCCAATGAACTGAGGCATAGTAGGGGCTTCCAGTTGGCCTCAAAGCCCTGGGATTCAAGCTCACAGCATTTATTAAAAGAAAGTGCCAGTTTTTAAAGGGATAAACCACGGGGAGCTGTTCTGAGTGTTTTATCTTTTATTATTACTTTGCCGTTTTTATTTTTGACATTGACATTTTGACCTTGGGTTACATTGGCAGACGGAAATGAGTTTGCCTCTACATATGATAAGAATGCATTGACCATGAACAATGAAGACTGTACAGTGCTACATGGGAGCCTTCCAGACTCGCTGAATGTGGTGCCGGAGGGGTCAACTTACAAAGGTGAAAGGTCAGAGGCTGCAGATGAATGGAAAAAAAGTTTGAGGGATCAACTCATTTAGGCATCCCAGGCATCTCATTATTAAACAGCATATCTCTCACACAGGGGACAGCACTGCCGCCTTACCCAGGGACCACACACCAGAAGACCGGGTGCAAATAATGTACATGTTTCTAAGCATATTATGGCAGGAGGACGGGGTTGTGTGCCCCCTGCCCACCTGTGCTGTGATTGGAAACAGCACGAATTTGGCAACTGATTTCAGCCAACGATTACACAGAGTTCTGTGTTTACAAACACACAGAACTCTGCATACTGGGAACAGCGATCCGGCTGTTTCTTCTCCCCGAAATGCAGAGAGAGAAAGCAGTCAGATCAGAAAGTAAAAGCAGCACACATTACACATTTTTAGACACACAGTTAATCCCTTGATTGCCCCTATATGTTAACCCCCTTACCAACCAGTGTCATTAGTACAGTGCAAGTGTACAGTATTATCATTAATCACTGTAATAGTGTTCACTACCTGTTACAGATCACCCTGCACCCTGACTGGGTACCTCCGTTGACGGATGCTCCTAGTGCTTCCCGAGGGCTCCAAGCACTCCACCAGACACCGTAACCACCGCAGACCCCACGAACCACCGCAACTTGGATGGGGTCTCGCGGTCTCCTAACACATTACCCAGTCCATACCAGTATAGATCCTAACACATCACCCAGTCCATACCAGTATAGATCATAACACATCACCCAGTCCATACCAGTATAGATCATAACACATTACCCAGTCCATACCAGTATAGATCCTAACACATTACGTAGTCCATACCAGTATAGATCCAAACACATTACCCAGTCCATACCAGTATAGATCCTAACACATTACCCAGTCCATACCAGTATAGATCCATACACATTACCCAGTCCATACCAGTATAGATCCTAACACATTACCCAGTCCATATCACTATAGATCCTAACACATTACCCAGTCCATACCAGTATAGATCCTAACACATTACCAAGTCCATACCAGTATAAATCCTATCACATTACACAGTCCATACCAGTATAGATCCTAACACATTACCCAGTCCATACCAGTATAGATTATAACACATTACCCAGTCCATACCTGTATAGATCCTAACACATTACGTAGTCCATACCAGTATAGATCCAAACACATTACCCAGTCCATACCAGTATAGATCCTAACACATTACCCAGTCCATACCAGTATAGATCCTAACACATTACCAAGTCAATACCAGTATAAATCCTATCACATTACGTAGTCCATACCAGTATAGATCCAAACACATTACCCAGTCCATACCAGTATAGATCCTAACACATTACCCAGTCCATACCAGTATAGATCCTAACATATTACACAGTCCATACCAAAATAGATATCCAGCATGATATTTTTTCCCATTGAGATCTGATGTGTTTTCAATGTGTCCCTTTCATTTTTTTGAGCAATGTATACAGTATATATATATATATAAAATGCTTGGAGGTTCTAAGTAGTTTTCTAGCAAAAAACACACATTTTACATATAGGAGAGGAAAGTTTAGAATTGGCCCAGTTGGCAAGTGGAAACTATTACACAGGAGAATTCGGTTGGTTGCAGGCTTGCTGGTAAGTTGAGCTGGGAATTCTCTTTGGTTGTATATGGAAATGTTTACATTCCAGTTTAAGTGCAGTAAGCTGGTCATAAACAGGCAGACAAGGAATCATCTGTCCATCCTTAATAACCGCCATTTCTTGTGCAATTTGCCTGTTGGACCAAAGTGACGCCCGTGCCGTTACCACCTTCCTTCTCGTCCTAGGCCAGATCGCATTAGGATTTTCATATAATTGAGGACTGTACATGGAAGCCTAACCAGTAGCTATGGGTTTGCACTGCTTCCAATGACCCCAAAGTCACAAACAAAATTCTTAACTGAAAAGAAATGAGATCGGAGAGTCGCTCTTTATGTCCATGTCTTCACTGATCTCAGCAGAACGAGACACAGCTGTATCCAGCATCGCTCTGCGACTTTAAGACTTGCTTTTCCAGCAGCTGAGAACACAAGCCAGATGTAAGCAATCCTACTCGGAGGTTTTTTTTTTTACCCTTCCTCCATTATCGAAGATTAAGTGGGATAAAGGATGCAATTCATACATGTACACATCCATGTATACTCCTACAAGTGTGTTTGTTTTATTTGCACTCACTTATATATCTTCCTAATATGTTCGGGACGTGGATTTCAGCCACGTATGTCCCCATCGGAAGGACTCTCTCTGGAGCGATGATTAGGAACCACAGATCTCTGGGTCACAAGTGCTCCAACCAACATCCGCCTCCCTTCAATCCCGGCACAGTAGCTTGAAAAACCACAAATACAAACATTTCTGCAAGAAAAACAAACAGACGCACAAACAACGAGTAAACCGTTACCACAGGACAAACATCAGCCCAACATCAGCCCAATGTGGATTTCTGCCACCTATGTTCCCATCGGAAAGGCACTCTGGAGCTATGATTCATGCCTGGGATCTCTGGGCCATAAGTGCTCCAACCAACATCCGCCTCCCTTCAATCCCAGCACAGTAGCTTAATAAGCCACAAATACAAACATTTCTGCAAGAAAAACAAACAGAGGCGCACAAACACAAGTGAACCGCTACCACAGGACAAACATCAGTCCAACATCAGCCCAACGTCAGCCCAATATCAGCCCAACGTCAGCCCAATATCAGCCCAACGTCAGCCCAATATCAGCCCAACGTCAGCCCAACGTGGATACATGCCACCTATGTTTCCATCAGAAAGGCGCTCTGGAGCTATGATTCATGCCTGGGATCTCTAGATCACAAGTGCTCCAACCAACACCCGCCTCCTATCAATGCCGAAATGGTAGCTTAATATACCACAAATACAAACATTTCCACAAGAAAAACAAACAGAGACGCAAAAACACAAGCGAACCGTTACCACAGGACAAACATCAGCCCAACGTGGATACATGCCATGTATGTCCCCATCACAAAGGCGCTCTCTGGAGCTATGATTCATGCCTGGGATCTCTGGGTCACAAGTGCTCCAACCACCATCCGCCTCCTATCAATCCCGGAGCGGTAGCCTAATAAACCACAAATACAAACATTTCCGCAAGAAAAACAAACACAAACGCACAAACATGAGGGAACTGTTACCACAGGACAAACATCAGCCCAACATCAGCCCAATATCAGCCCAATGTCAGCCCAACTTGGATACATGCCACCTATGTTCCCATCGGAAAGGTGCTCTTGAGCTATGATTCATGCCTGGGATCTCTGGGTCACAAGTGCTCCAACCACCATCCGCCTCCTATCAATCCCGGCACGGTAGCTTAATATACCACAAATACAAACATTTCCACAAGAAAAACAAACAGAGACACACAAACACAAGCGAACCGTTACCACAGGACAAACATCATCCCAACGTGGATACATGCCATGTATGTCCCCATCACAAAGGCGCTCTCTGGAGCTATGATTCATGCCTGAGATCTCTGGGTCACAAGTGCTCCAACCACCATCCACCTCCCTTCAGTCCTGGCACAGTAGCTTAAATAAACACAAATACAAACATTTCTTCAAGAAAAACAAACAGAGATGCACAAACACGAGTAAACTGTTACCGCAGGACAAACATCAGCCCAACATCAGCCCAACGTGGATACATGACACGTTTGTCCCCATCGGAAAGTATCCCTGGAGCTATGATTCATGCCTGGGATCCCTGGGTCACAAGTGCTCCAACCACC
Organism: Pelophylax lessonae; assembly: GCF_965119305.1. Lineage (NCBI taxonomy): Eukaryota > Metazoa > Chordata > Amphibia > Anura > Ranidae > Pelophylax > Pelophylax lessonae. Next base: position 13,169,826 of record NC_138776.1, on the reverse strand, counting down.
AACCTCCTCCTATCAATCCCGGCGCGGTAGCCTAATAAACCACAAATACAAACATTTACGCAAGAACAACAAACAGAGACGCACAAACACGAGCGAACTGTTACCACAGGACAAACATCAGCCCAACGTGGATACATGCCACGTATGTCCCCATCGGAAAGGTGCTCTGGAGCTATGATTCATGCCTGGGCACTCTGGGTCACAAGTGCTCCAACCACCATCCGCCTCCCTTCAATCCCAGAAAGGTAGCTTAATAAATCACAAATACAAACATTTCCACAAGAAAAACAAACAGAGACGCACAAACTTGAGCGAACCGTTACCACAGGACAAACATCAGCCCAACGTGGACTACGCTTCTGCTTGATCCCCACCTGCTATATCTGTTACTGGACCCCAACTTTCTCACCTCCTGGTGGGGTGATGCTGAAGACCGTGACCTGGTACTATCAAGCAACCATCCTCATCTCCACCATCAGTAGCTCTGGTGAAAACTGGTTACTGAGCCACCAGAAATACTGAACAGCTCCCTGACTGATTCCTTAGGCAACCTTGCCATGTGTTTTTTGTTTCTCTTGAACCCTTTGATCCTCCCATGAACTTCCTGGTTAAGCCATGCCTTTGCACTTACTGCTTGTCAGATTATTGTGCTCTCTCCAGCCAATATCTCACTCTTGTCTCTCCTGCTGCTGTCCATATCTTCACTACCACTCGTTACCGACCTTTGGCTTGTTTACTGACTAAGCTTCTGCTTAATCCCACCCTGAGACCACTTGTTACCAACCTTTAGCTTGTTTACTGACTATGTTTCTGCTTATCCCTACCTGCTATATCTGCTACTGGACCCCAACTTGTTCACCTCCTGGTGGGGTGATCCTGAAGACCGTGACCTGGTTCTAACACGCAACCATCCTCATGTCCACCATCAGGAGCTCTGGTGAATACTGGTTGCTGAGCCACCAGAAATACTGGACAGCTTCCTGACTGATTCCTTAGACAACCTTGCCATGTGTCTTGTTTCTCTTGAATCTTGAACCATTAGTTCCTCCCATGATTTTCCTAAATAAGCCATGCCTTTGCACTGTTTGCCAGATTATTGTGCTCTCTCCAGCCAATATCTTACTCTTGTCTCTCCTGCTGCTGTCCATATCTTCACTACCACTGCTTAATCCCACCCTGCAACCACTTGTTACTGACCTTTGGCTTATTTACTGACTACACTTCTTCTTGATCCCTACCTGCTATATCTGCTACTGGACCCCAACTTGTTCACCTCCTGGTGGGGCCATCCTGAAGACCATAACCTGGTACTAACACGCAACCATCCTCATCTCCACCATCAGGAGCCTGCTCAATTTTTAAGTGTGACATGTTAGGTATCTATTTACTCGGTGTAACATCATCTTTCACATTATACAAAAAAATTTGGCTAACTTTACTGTTTTTTTTTTTTTTTAAATTCATGAAAGTGTATTTCTTTCAACCAAATTGCGTTTGAAACACCGCTGCACAAATACAGTGTGACATAAAAATATTGCAACGACCACCATTTTATTCTCTAGTGTTTCTGATAATATTTATATATATATATATATATATATATATATATATATATATTGTAGCAGAGCGTCCCAAAGAGAGACAGGAAAAGTCCTGTTCGGGGTTTATACATCACCAAGGCATCTCTCCTATACCTTTAGGGATCTCTGATCCATGATCCAGTTCGGATCTTGGTCCTCTTCACCAGGCCCATTTAAACTCCCCTGAGACAGACAGCAGTGCTCTCTCAGCCTGGGAAAACAGCCACCGTTTGTCTATGAGAGCGGAAGGTCAGTAAAACTACCAGTTTGTGTCTTTGGAAACTGACAAGCTGTAGGCTTGCTCAGTCTGTGTAAGGCTGGCCATACACTATACAATTTTCTTATTCAATTTCCTTTAGATTTACCTTAAACTATGTAGTGCAAGGGCCTGCCTGATTGCATACAAATTGAAAGTGTTTAGGTTTGACCCTATATTACATGGTTTTGGTAAATCTAAAGGAAAGTTGAACAAGAAAATTGTATAGTGTATGGCCAACCTTAGTGAGGGACTGCATTGTGTGTAGTAAGCGCCGGGACACGGCTAGGCTTTTGTTTATTATTATTATTCCTGCTTGTTTTCCTTAAAGCACTGTACAGCACCTGTATATAGACTTGTATATAGTACCAATAAACACCGCACTGTTTGTCACTACCACACTGGATTTGGTATCTGTGCCTGAAAGACTGCTCATTCCAGGGAGCTTTGCACCTGCTACCTGTTCCCCAGCTTACAATATAGATATATAATGTTTGCGGGTTCTAAGTCATTTTCTAGCAAAAAATACTGACTTTTACTTGTAAGCAACAAGCATCAGAAAAATACTTAGGCTCCAAGGTACCCCTATGTTACAATTAAACTAAACTTTAATAAATTATTTTAAAAGAATTTTGTAAAAAATGACGTATTAAATACTTTAGTTTTTTTTTTTTTACTAAAATCTTTTTTTTTTTTTTTGTTTAGTCTACATTTTTTTAAACTAAACTAAAAAAATTAAATGCAATATGTTTTCGTTTAAAAAATAAATAAATAAAAAATAAAATAAAATTACACTATAAATGATTTTAAAAAAAGCCTGGTTTAGGTAGGCTCTGGCTCCCTATGTATTTCAGGGCTTAACTTTCATTTTTGACCGGAGGCCACCATCGGTAAAAAGCCAGCTGAAACGGGTGAGTTAAATGTGTGCTACGGTATAAAAGTAGAATGGCATAATTTAGATCAAAGCTGACCCTTGATAGAGGGTTCCAGGTTTATGAGACTATTCATAGGTCAGCTTTCCTTATGCTTCAACCACAGTAAATTAAATTAGACACATGGAGGGGAAGCTTTTTAACTCATTTGATGCTCGAGCCGTCCCTTGCACCCTCTGGCTATGGAATTTAAACAGCGTTCCATTTTTTTTAAATACAGTAAAAACAACTTTGCGTACAGCCCACGGTGTTCCAGGTATGTTTTTATTATGTCTCCAACACAAATTAGCAAAGGAAGCTCCGATTTCCGCATTCAGAGAAATCACAATTAATGGGAACCATGCTGGGATCATTTAGAACCGTGGCATGCCAAGCCATCAGGAATGCGCAAACAATAATGCAGTTATGTTCACCGTCCGCTAATGTCAAAACGTAATACTAAATGTAATACTAAACGTAAAAACTATGTATTCAACTCCTCCTGTAGAGATCAAATCCTCTAAGAGTAAAACACATTAGCAGCGCTAAAAAAGTTTTTCAGGTCCCAATAGGGATGTGAAATAGGTGAGTGCACAGTCCTTAATGATGTCCAAAGGTGGAGATAGCCTTGCACCCCGAAGTGTAGTAATAGGAATAGAGTCCCATCATTGGTGTCACTGAGAGCAATAGTGTCCTAACATTGGTATTAGTGAGAGGAATAGTGCCCCATCATGGTATCAGTGGAAGGAATAGTGCCTCATCATTGGTGTCAGTGGGAGTAATAGTGCCCCATCATTGGTATCAGTGGGAGGAATAGTGTCCTATCATGGTATCAGTGGGAGGAATAGTGCCCCACCATTGGTATCAGTGGGAGGAATTGTGCCCCATCATTGGTGTCGGTGGGAGTAATAGTGACCCATCATTGGTATCAGTGGGAGGAATAGTGTCCCATCATTGGTATCAGTGGAAGTAATAGTGTCCTATCATGGTATCAGTGGGAGGAATAGTGCCCCACCATTGGTATCAGTGGGAGGAATTGTGCCCCATCATTGGTGTCAGTGGGAGTAATAGTGACCCATCATTGGTATCAGTGGGAGGAATAGTGTCCCATCATTGGTGTCAGTGGGAGGAATAGCGCCCCATCATTGGTATCACTGGGAGGAATAGTGCTCCATCATTGGTGTCAATGGGAGGAATAGTGCCCCATCATTGGTGTCAGTGGGAAGAATAGTGCCCCATCATTGGTGTCAGTGGAAGGAATAGTGCCCCATCATTGGTATCAGTGGGAGGAATAGTGCCCCATCATTGGTGTCAGTGGGAGGAATAGTGCCTCATCATTGGTATCAGTGGGAGGAATAGTGCCCCATCATTGGTGTCAGTGAGAGGAATAGTGTCCCATTATTGGTGTCAGTGGGAGGAATAGTGCCCCATCATTGGTGTCAGTGGGAGGAATAGTGCCCCATCATTGGTGTCAGTGGGAGGAATAGTGCCCCATCATTGGTGTCAGTGGGAGGAATAGTGTCCCATCATTGGTGTCAGTGTGAGGAATAGTGCCCCATCATTGGTGTCAGTGGGAGGAATAGTGTCCCATCATTGGTGTCAGTGGGAGGAATAGTGCCCCATCATTGGTGTCAGTGGGAGGAATAGTGTCCCATCATTGGTGTCAGTGTGAGGAATAGTGCCCCATCATTGGTGTCAGTGGGAGGAATAGTGCCCCCACCCCCGCACCAGCCAGCTTAATTTCTCCTTCAAATTCAGGATATATGATTGCATCATGCGTCATTAGAAAAAAGTTAAAAATCTAAATGACCACCAGTGAGCTTGCCTTCTGTAGTGGAGCAGTATGCTCTTCCTCACAGGGTCAACCGATTTACACAACTATTCCCAGTTCCCACATCATGTGCCCACATGGTTATTACAGAGATGTATGACTCTCATCCCACTGTGGATGGTGGTAAGCTCCAGGATTGCCATACTTTCTCAAATTTGTTAATACATCCCCTAGATAAGTATGTTGTTCTATAAAAGAGCATCATGGAGTTCACCAGACCCTTCCAATAGGAGAGTGAGGTGGCAAGTTGCATTTTCCAGTGAAGAAGTATAGCCTTTCTGCCATAGAATAGAAGTATATTGAGAAGAGATCTAAGGGCAAGTGAGGGTACCATGTCCTCCACAAGGGCCAAAAGACAGAACACAACTGACATAAGAATGGGGACCATGGGAACCTCCAAGATACAGGAGGTTATCTCTGACCAAAAATTCAGGATCTGCGGACATCTCCAAAATTTGTGCAAGTTGCTTTTTCCAGTGAAGAAGTATAGCCTTTCTGCCATAGAATAGAAGTATATTGAGAAGAGTTCTAAGGGCAAGTGAGGGTACCATGTCCTCCATTGGCCCAAGAGACAGACCCCAACTGACATAAGAATGGGGACCATGGGAACCTCCAAGATAAAGGAGGTTATCTCTGACCAAAAATTCTGGATCTGCGTACATCTCCAAAATATGTGGTCAGCATCTGTGAGGGGGGGGGTACAATGCAAGCATTCTGCCGAGGAGGTAGGATACAGTCTATCTGGTCAGTCTAGTTGGTGTGTAGTAAATTTTGTGAAGAAATTTAAACTGGATCAACCTATCCCTGGCTGCCACTAGGTGTTTGAAATGTTTTTTCCCCAACTCCTCCCAGTCCTCTCTCTGAATCTCCGGCACCTCCCCAGCCCACCTCTCCCTACACTTGATGACAGCCAGTGGAGCTTTCTTGAAAAAATCTTTATTGGTCACTGATAATGGCTTGGTTAGGTCGACTGATGACAATAAGTCTTCAAGGTCCGCGGGTAGTGCCTCCACCCACACCTCCCTAAATTGGCTTTGGAAAGCTTGGCGTAGTTGAAGATATCTAATAAAAATGTGAATTTGGTAGATCATGTCTGGCTTTCAGTTGATCAAATATTAATAGGTCCCTTTCCCTGGTGATGTCTCCTGGTGTCCTGACATTTTTAGTTGCCCAAAACTCAAGCAAGGAATAAAAGTGCAAGAGACAGGGGTTCATCCAAAGAGGCGTGGATGGCGAAACCCAAACATAACTGGGAAACGCCAACTTGGTCGAAGCTTCCCACGCTCTAATTAATCGCTTTCATTGTTAGCATCAAGGGGAGAGTGGACCTCAGTCCTCTATACAGTGCTAACCTCAAACTCTCAGAAGACCCGAGATGCGCTGCTTCGAGTACTGTGGCCGAGTCACCATCGTCCACCAGCAACCAGCGCCTAGCAAGTGAAGGTCCCCTTCATGTTGGAATTTATTCTGTAAAGTGAGAGACGGAAATCCAGACAAGAGAACTTTAATATTAAACTTTTCCAATCCGATATGAAAAGTATCCACCGAGCAGACCCCGATACAAAGACTCTCCAGACACTCTCCTAAAACTAATAACTTTCACATGGAATTCAAAGCGTTTTGATCAGCAAACCACAAATTGGAGGACGTTGGTTACTGTGCCCCCCCCCCAAGCTCTCTGACATCACTTGTTTGTGAATTTTCAGCTGGTTTCATGAAATGAGAGACGAAAATAGAAAACTGTGCGTTTCCTTTCATAAGCCTCCAGAAATTAATTAGCCGCCCGTAAAATTGGTTCTAGAGAAAATTGCCGTAAGGCTGTTATATTTGTAGCGCAAATGTTTTCATTCTGTGCCAAGAAGAGACACAATAGCCTGGGCATCGAACGTGAGGCACTTCACACGAATTAGCTTGATAAACCGGGATCAACTGGAGCAGAACTACACAACGCCACCTATCCCATCTACCTAGAACTATTTTCTACAAAAGTTAAACCATGAAGGGCCAGTCCATCCAAAATGATTGGTAGGGTTGCACTGATAACGATACTAAGCATTTGCATGAGTATCAGTACTCGTGCAAATGCTCCGATACCTGAAACTGATACTTTCAGCTGTCAGCGGGATTCCCCCACTAGGATTGATGGTCAGTAGAAAAAATGTCTCTTATATTGGTGGTCAGTGGGAAGAATGGTCCTTACATTGGTGGTCAGTGGGAAGAATGTCCCTTACATTGGTGATCAGTGGGAAGAATGTTCCTTACATTGGTAGTCAGTGGGAAGAATGCTCCTTACATTGGTGGTCAGTGGGAAGAATGTTCCTTACATTGGTGGTCAGTGGGAAGAATGTCCCTTACATTGGTGGTCAGTAGGAAGAATATTCATTACACTGGTAGTCAGTGGGAAGAATGTTCCTTACATTGGTGATCAGTGGGAAGAATTCTCCTTACATTGGTGATCAGTGGGAAGAATGTTCCTTACATTGGTGGTCAGTGGGAAGAATGTTCCTTACATTGGTATCAGTGGGAAGAATGTTCCTTACATTGGTGATCAGTGGGAAAAATGCCCCTTACATTGGGGGTCAGTGGGAAGAATGCTCCTTACATTGGTGATCGGTGGGAAGAATGCTCCTTACATTGTGAGTCAGTGGGAAGAATGTCCCTTACATTGGTGGTCCGTGGGAAGAATGCTCCTTACATTGGTGGTCAGTGGGAAGAATTCTCCTTACATTGGTGGTCAGTGGGAAGAATGCTCCTTACATTGGTGGTCAGTGGGAAGAATGTCCCTTACATTGGTGGTCAGTGGGAAGAATGTTCCTTACATTGGTGGTCAGTGAGAAGAATGCTCCTTACATTGGTGATCAGTGGGAAGAATGTTCCTTACATTGGTGATCAGTGGGAAGAATGCTCCTTACATTGGTGGTCAGTAAGAAGAATGCTCCTTACATTGGTGGTCAGTAAGAAGAATAGTCCTCTTACAGACAGCTAAAGAGAACATTGGTGTCAAGCAGTTGGCTTTCCAATGTGGTGTTGGCCCCCGAAGTATACAGACACCATCATATGGGAGGTCAATCAGCCACAACTCAAGGAACCCATAGCAACCTCTGAAGGAATTGTTTAAAAGAATGGGTAGTGTCGCGCTCAAACATAAAGTGCTTGTGCAGATATTAAACCTTAATTCAAAAATTAAAAATACATGATAGGTGACAATCTAAAAATCAATCAATCTGTGCTCAATATTGTAAAGTGCAAACAGTCCATATGCAGCATCAAACAGTCCACATCTCTTTGGTGTCACACAAATTAGCAGAGACTTGATGTTAGTGCAGATTAACCTTCACCTCCACACTTCACCCAGTGATCTAGTAAGGTACTCCTTACCGGAAATATATGACCCCTTAATTATAGGGGGTCACATAGGCAATATCTCCACTCAGTACACACGATCCTCAGCTCCTCTGTTACACAGTGGGTAATCCAGCATCAAGCCCTTATAGTGTAGCTCGGATCAGGTGGCAAACATGGGTGGGACAAAAAGGAGACTCTCATGGTGCAGTACATCTAAACATATCGCTTTATTTAAAAAGTATTGCACTTACTCGAATCACCATAAAACAATCGCCTTTCTCATAAAAACATCCAGCGAGGGTTGTGAGCACTGCCGATCGCACAGCGCTCCTCTAACCCGGAAATGGCTACGGTCTCACGTTTCCCTTCCCGACGTACGTTTCGTCAGTACGACCTGACGTCATCAGGGGATCATGTGACCGTATGTTTACTTCTCATATTTATTGAGAATACACCGCTTGGCATCCAATCAGAAACTCCTTAATTTGTAACCCCGCCCGCATGACTCGGATCAGAATCATTAAGGGAGCCTGCTTAGAACAAAAAGGATAATATCATAGTATTGCAGCAATGACGCCGCAATTTATTTCTTTTTAATATATACCCAAAGCAAAATTGCTTAGTTTAAAACCTTGGACCGCAACTGTGCTTACTGGGTTTGTGGTGGAATGCCTCACGTTACATTATTGAAATTCCATCAATAGCGGTATTGATACAAATGCATAACCTAGTGAATTCATTAACCATTTCAGTACTAAATAAATTAAACAACATTTTGCAAATTAATTGAGTTTATATCATGAAATTTTCATATACTACCTCAATTTTGTTATTATTAGAGACAAGTTAAAATTAATTTTAATTTTATTTTTGGTTAAAAAGATTAAAATTTTAAAATTTTTAAAAAATTAAAGATTAAAATTATTATTAAAAGTTGGATATAAAGCAATTCAAATCTATCTCAATGTTCATACCTAAAGGTTGCAATGTGTTCATTTTATATATCCATTGGGTTTCATTAATGGATATTTTTTGAGTCATGTTTCCTCCTCTCCAATGGTTTATTACTCTATCAATACCACAAAAAGTCATTTTTGAAGGATCCTTATTGTGGTACAAGCGGAAATGATTGGAGAGGCTATGTTTTGGAAATCCCTTCCTCACGTTTTTAACGTGTTCGTTAATACGCACCGATAATTGTCTTGTGGTCCTTCCAATATACTGGAGGCCACAAGGACAAGTTATCAGGTAGGTAAGTGGGTGGACCTACATGAAATGAATTTTTTGATATTGAATTGCTGACCGGTAACATTAGATTGGAAGGTGGTGGTTTTCCTTGGATTTTTCTTTGTTTTCTTGCACGCATTGCACCTCCCACAACGAAAAAAACCATTTACATCTAAGAAAGTTGGTTTATTGGTGGGCGGGTCTGGTATATTTGGAGCAATGCTGTGTCTAAGATTAGGGGCTTTTCGATAAATGAAAATTGGTTTTTCCGGTAATATTTTGTTCAAGGTCTTATCTTTTTTCAAAATTGGCCAATGTTTTCTCATAATGGCTTCAACTTTTTTATAATCCCTATTAAAGTTGGTTAGGAACGCTGTTTCTCCATTGCTGTTCTTATTCTTCTTTTTCGTTTTCAGCAGATCTTTCCTCGGCATTTGTAGCACAAGTTCTCTTGTTTTCAAAACTTCTTCCAATTTGTACCCTTTTTCAACAAACCTAGATGTTAACAGATTTGATTGGGTCAAGTAGTCTTCTTCTTTCTTACAGTTGCGTCTTATGCGCATGTACTGTCCCTTCGGTATAGCTCCCAGCCACTTGGGATGATGGCAACTTCTTGTGGGAATATAACTATTCCTATCCGTGTCCTTGAAGAAGCTCTTGGTACAGATCTGATTGTCCTCTTTTACCAGGGTCAAATCAAGGAAATTCACGGATTCAGTCTCCCAAGTGGCTGTGAATACCAGCCCATACTGATTATCATTGATTTCTGCCAGGAATTTCTTTAGGTCCTCCTCCGAACCACTCCATAGGACTAGCAGATCATCAATGAACCTTTTGTATAAGGTTAACGATGGGTTGGGGTTCTTGAAAATTACCTCCTTTTCCCATTGGCCCAGAAGGATATTAGCGACACTTGGTGCATATTTAGCACCCATTGCCACGCCCTTAATTTGGTTATAGTGACTACCATCGTGCCAAAAGTAGTTGTTGCCCATTGCCAGGCCAAGGGCATCGCATATAAACTTTTTTTGTATTGGTTGGAGATTGGTTTTAGAGTTTAAGGCAGCAATGGTGGTGTCTATCACGTCTGATTGTTTTAAACTCGTGTACAACGATTCCACATCTATGGTCACTAGGATAGTGTTCGATTGTACTTCTAATTCTTCTAAGATGTTAATTAGATGTTTACTGTCTTGTAGATGAGACGGATAGGTAGGTATTATAGGCTGCAAAAAATGATCAATGTATTCTCCAATCCTGGAGAAAATAGATCCAATTCCACTTATAATTGGCCTGCCGGGCGGCTTAGTTTTATGTTTGTGGATTTTCGGCAGCTGGTATATGGTTGGTAGTCTGGGTGCTTTTGGTACAAGGTACTGTGCTTCTTTCTTTGTAAGGATCCCGTTTTCTTTGGCTTTTTTCACCAATTTGTTTAATTTATCTTTCAAGGCTTTGGTGGGGTTGTTTTTCAGCTTCTTGTAGGTGACGGTGTCACCTACTAGTCTATCGAGTTCTTCTTTATAATCATTTTTGTTTAGAACTACGATTCCACCTCCTTTATCAGCTCCTCTGATTACTATATTCTTCCTTTTTTCTAATTCTTCCAGTCCTTTTTGTATGTCATTTCGATTGCTTGAATTGGTTTTGATCTTTTTAACATCATCTTCCACCATATTTTTGAAGACCTCCAAACAGTGATTGGAGGCTTTGGGTGGATTGAAAGTGGATTTATTTCTAAGTCCACTATTTTGAAATTCAGAACTCATAGGATTCTGGCTCAAAGGTTTCTCTAGAAAGTGTTTTTTAATTTTGAGTTTTCTTATGTATTTTTCAATATCAATGTATGTGTTGAACTTGTCAACACCTCTATCAGGGGCGAATTTAAGGCCCAATTCCAATAATTTTAATTCATCAGTGGAAAATTGGGCGTCACTAAGGTTGAAGATTCCTGCCCCTAGGATTCTCTTTTTCTTTTGTTTCTTTCTTCCGCCCCTGCATCCTCTCCTCTGTTTTCTTGTCTTCCAGGTGGGGGGCCATTTCTTATGGGGGTCTGTTCCTGTTGATATTGGGGATAGGTATCCCTTACCCAATTCTGTCCTGGGTTCTCTTGTTCCCAGTAATTCTCCTGAGGCCATGGTTGTTGGGGTCTCCACCATTGTGGGGGTCCTCCTCCCCTCTGCCAAGGACGTACTGACGAAACGTACGTCGGGAAGGGAAACGTGAGACCGTAGCCATTTCCGGGTTAGAGGAGCGCTGTGCGATCGGCAGTGCTCACAACCCTCGCTGGATGTTTTTATGAGAAAGGCGATTGTTTTATGGTGATTCGAGTAAGTGCAATACTTTTTAAATAAAGCGATATGTTTAGATGTACTGCACCATGAGAGTCTCCTTTTTGTCCCACCCATGTTTGCCACCTGATCCGAGCTACACTATAAGGGCTTGATGCTGGATTACCCACTGTGTAACAGAGGAGCTGAGGATCGTGTGTACTGAGTGGAGATATTGCCTATGTGACCCCCTATAATTAAGGGGTCATATATTTCCGGTAAGGAGTACCTTACTAGATCACTGGGTGAAGTGTGGAGGTGAAGGTTAATCTGCACTAACATCAAGTCTCTGCTAATTTGTGTGACACCAAAGAGATGTGGACTGTTTGATGCTGCATATGGACTGTTTGCACTTTACAATATTGAGCACAGATTGATTGATTTTTAGATTGTCACCTATCATGTATTTTTAATTTTTGAATTAAGGTTTAATATCTGCACAAGCACTTTATGTTTGAGCGCGACACTACCCATTCTTTTAAACAATTGTTCAGCACCTTGCTTTTTTTGTTGCCGCTCACTACAAGGAAGCAATTCCTGTAAATAATTAATATTTATTAATTATTAATATCTATATTCACATATAATTTTATGTTTATATTTATTGATTATATATTTACATATTTATACATATATACACGGTTGAACCACTTGCGCGGTTTTTGGTTTGCACCAAACCCCCCTTTTTTTCTAACCTCTGAAGGAACCCTGGAAGAAGCTGCTCTTCTCTATCCAAAAATAATTTTTCAAAAAGTTATGGTTAAGGATAAACTTCTATAGAAGGTTAAGAATGGAAAAACTAATAATAACTGAGACTTATTATTTGGGCAGAACTGAGATTCTGAAGCTTCTTCCACATTTTTATGGGTAAGTATGAGACGATATTCCCAGCTCTTTCATCTCAGTCAATGTGAATCTGAATTCCAGAGGCCGTATAATAAAAGAGAACATGGGAGAAAAAAAATAACCTTCTAAATCACAAACTATTCATTTTTTTAAACCATTTGGCAGTGGATTGCCCCAAGGCTCGATATCCGAGATGTGTACAGCTATGTCTTGGCGTAATGTAATTCTGCCGCTCTTCCTATTACTGTCACTACGTCTATTGCAGCTAAAGAGAAAAGGGAAATATATCCCAGTTAATAAGTGGCAGTAGCAATGACTAAAAGCATAGATCAGCTTTCATTTGCGGCCTCAGAGGAAGCACAAGAGCCTGTTCTATGTGTGAGGAGCAGATGCTGCTCAGCAGTCATGAGGCTGGGAGATAGAAAGCGAAGAAAAAGAGACTGAACAGAACACGAGCCTGGCCACTTCCTTCCCCCTAAGCCTATCAATTACCGAAGGGGGCTTCGCACACATGCCTTGGATGGCGAAAGGGTCATACCCACCAGCGGCACATCGTGGGCTGTCTCAGAACAAACCTACACAACACAAGAGATGAAGAAAACATGCATATATGTGTTACATAAAAAACCTGACATCCGAAGGATAATCGGCTACATTCGTAGCAATGCAACCATGTGCTGCATCCCATAGCAAGCAGATCTTCACCCATTCCACTGACTTGGCTCCTCTGCACCCCGCCCCCCCTAGCTGCAATTATCTTGGGTTATTTTTTTTTGTTTGTTTAATTACTGTTTTATTTTAATTAACTTCCAGCCTGCCCCCTTGCAACTTGCTCAGGCGAATAACTTAAGTGCCCCCGGCGCCTCCTGGTATATGTGAAACAGGGGGCCCTGGGAGCCCCGCACATCACCATATTCACAAATGGAGGAAGGGGAGGGTCTATCGGCACGCCATTAGTAGGCTGTGCAAGAACAGGGAGGAGCGGACATAGTTTTCAGATGACATTACAGGGGAACATGCCCCCCCCCTTCTTCCTTCAGTCTAAAGGAGGCAACTGACAGCTGTGCATGTTTCTCTTTTAGACTGTGAAGAGGGGATCTATCTATTCCCTCCACTCAAGTCTCAGATTACACTCAGTTCCCTTACATTGGTGGACAGTGGGAAGAATGTTCCTTATATTGGTGGTCAGTGGACAGAATGCGCCTTAAATTGAAGGTCAGAGGGAAGAATGCTCCTTATATTGGTTATTAGTGGGAAGAATGTTCCTTACATTGGTGGTCAGTGGGAAGAATGCTCCTTACATTGGTGATTAGTGGGAAGAATGTTCCTTACATTGGTGGTCAGTGGAAAGAATGTTCCTTACATTGGTGGTCAGTGGGAAGAATGCTCCTTACATTGGTGATCAGTGGAAAGAATGCTCCTTACATTGGTGGTCAGTGGGAAGACTGCAGGCATCCCAATACTTTTAGTAATATAGTGTATACCAGTGGCGGCCGGTGTGTGGAGGGCGCAGGGGCTCTGCCCCCCCTAACCATGCGTCCGGACCCCTAATCTACATGCAGGACGCCGGACGCATGGAGTTCAATGGGCTTTTTTTTTTTTGCATCACCTGATTAGAGCCAGAGGCTCTAATAGGGTGATGCAAAGGATGGACCCAGGGCGCAGAGCAGTGCGCCCTGAGCCCACCCATTGTGTGACAATAGTGAATAAAAATTCGCTATTGTCACACGGATCCTCCTCCTGGCCAATCAGGAAGCGTGTCCGATACACGCTTCCTGATTAGCCGAAAGGCAAACCCCATGCAATTGGCTCGGGAGGAGGTGGGAGGCGGGAGCCGGGAGCTGAGGACTCAGGACTCAAGGAGACGCCGCCATGCCGGAGAAGCCGCGAGCCGCCGCTGGTGTATTCAACCACTACCGCATGGTCTTCAAAAATGGCGACCTGTTGACAACAAGCCTAAACCTTTTTGTAGCTGTAAAAAATAAAACAGTGAAATATCTGGGAGCCAAACGTTACATTTTTAAAAAAATGTTTATAACTTCCGCAACTTTTCCAGCTTCCTTCACAGGCTTAATCGTTACGAACCCAACATTGCTTTCAATGGTCACTCAGCTTTATTTACAAGCGGTGCTCCGGAGACGCTCTCTCTCTCTCTCTCTCTCTCTCTCTCTCTCTCTCTCTACAGAACGGAGAATGTCAATCCTCGCCTTGGCTCTGACCTTTCATCAGGTTGTTGGTAAATAAGGTCCAGGATGCCAAATGTTAATAGTGCCATATCATTTACTGTGGTTGAGTCAACCTGTCACCATCATCTCTTTACACTAACATCTTGACCCCTGAAACCCGATCACTGGTGACTTCCCAGAGCCTCAACCTCCATTAGTCAGTGCTGAAAGCTGCCAGGAACGGGCAACTTTCCATTAAAGGGAAGCTGACTATTCAAGTGTGTTACCACTTTTGCAGATAAATGTGGGAAACCGACACCATATGTTTATGTGTTCTCCCATTCTCACACCAAAAAAAAATATTAAAAAATACTAGAAGTGTTTTAATGCTGGACTGCCTGCGAAGACTTCACAAACCTGAAATATTCATTTGGAAGTTTCAGCTATTACTGTAATGTTCCCAAAATAACAATAATAATACTCATAGATCTTTAACCACCAAAAGCCAATTGTGCACTGGTGTGCAGTCATGTTGGAACAGGCAGGGGCCGTCCCCAAACTCCTCCCACAAATTTGGGAGCATGAAATTGTCCAAATTGTCTTGGTATGCTGACGCCTTAGGAGTTCCCTTCACTGGAATTAAGGGGCCAAGCCCAACCCCTGAAAAACACCCCCACACCATAATCCCCCCTACACCAAATGATTTGTACCAGTGCACAAAGCAAGGTCCATAAAGACATGGATGAGTGAGTAAGGGGTGGAGGAACTTGACTGGTCTGCACAGAGTCCTGACCTCAACCCGATAGAACACCTTTGCCATGAATTAGAGCGGAGACATTCGAGCCAGACCTTCTTGCCCAACATCAGTGCCTGTTCCTCCACCCCAAACTCACTCATCCATGTCTTCATGGACCTTGCTTTTAGCACTGGTTTAGCACTGGTGCGCACTCATGTTGGACTAGGAATGGGCCATCCCCAAACTCTCCCCACAAAGTTGGGAGCATGAAATTGTCCAAAACGTCTCGGTATGCTGACGCCTTAAGAATTCTCTTCACCGGAAGTAAGGGGCCAAGCCCAACCCCCTAAAAACACCCCCACACCATAATCCCCCCCTCCACCAAATGATTTGGACCAGTGCACAAAGCAAGGCCATAAAGACATGGATGAGCGAGTTTGGGGGTGGAGGAACTTGACCTCAACACCTTTGGAATGAATTATAGTAGAGACTGCAAGCCAGGCCTTCTCGTCCACATCAGTGCCTGACCTCACAAATGCGCTTCTGGGAGAATGGTCAGACATTCCCATAGACACACTCCTAAACCTTGTGGACAGCCTTCCCAGAAGAGTTGAAGCTGTTATAGCTGCAAAGGGTGGGCCAACTCAATATTGAACCCTACGGACTGAGACTGGGAAGCCATTAAAGTTCAATTGTGTGTAAAGGCAGGTGTCCCAATACTTTTGGCAATCTAGTGCATATATATATATATATATATATATATATATATATATATATATATAGTATCTCACAAAAGTGAGTACACCCCTCACATTTTTGTCAATATTTTATTCTATCTTTTCATGTGACAACACTGAAGAAATGACACTTTGCTACAATGTAAAGTAGTGAGTGTACAGCTTGTATAACAGTGTAAATTTGCTGTCCCCTCAAAATAACTCAACACACAGCCATTAATGTCTAAACCGCTGGCAACAAAAGTGAGTACACCCCTAAGTGACAATGTCCAAATTGGGCCAAAAGTGTCAATATTTTGTGTGGCCGCCATTATTTTCCAGCACTGCCTTAACCCTCTTGGGCATGGAGGTCACCAGAGCTTCACAGGTCGCCACTGGAGTTCTCTTCCACTCCTCCATGATGACATCACAGAGCTGGTCGATGTTAGAGACCTTGCGCTCCTCCACCTTCCGTTTGAGGATGCCCCACAGATGCTCAATAGGGTTTAGGTCTGGAGACATGCTTGGCCAGTCCATCACCTTTACCCTCAGCTTCTTTAACAAGGCAGTGGTCATCTTGGAGGTGTGTTTGGGGTCGTTATGTTGGAATACTGCCCTGCGGCCCAGTCTCTGAAGGGAGGGGATCATGCTCTGCTTCAGTATGTCACAGTACATGTTGGCATTCATGGTTCCCTCAATGATTTGTAGCTCCCCAGTGCCGGCAGCACTCATGAAGTACCAGACCATGACACTCCCACCACCATGCTTGACTGTAGGCAAGACACACTTGTCTTTGTACTCCTCACCTGGTTGCCGCCACACACGCTTGTCACCATCTGAACCAAATAAGTTTATCTTGGTCTCATCAGACCACAGGGCATGGTTCCAGTAATCCATGTCCTTAGTCTGCTTGTCTTTAGCAAACTGTTTCTGGGCTTTCTTGTACATCATCTTTAGAAGAGGCTTTCTTCTGGGACGACAGCCATGCAGACCAATTTGATGCAGTGTGCGGCGTATGGTCTGAGCACTGACAGGCTGACCCCCCACCTCTTCAACCTCTGCAGCAATGCTGGCAGCACTCATACGTCTATTTCCCAAAGACAACCTCTGGATATGATGCTGGGCACCTGCACTCAGCTTCTTTGGTCGACTGTGGCGAGGCCGGTTCTGAGTGGAACCTGTCGTGTTAAACTGCTGTATGGTCTTGGCCACCGTGCTGCAGCTCAGTTTCAGGGTCTTGGCAATCTTCTTATAGCCTAGGCCATCTTTATGTAGAGCAACAATTATTTTTTTCAGATCCTCAGAGAGTTCTTTTCCATGAGGCGCCATGTTGAACTTCCAGTGACCAGTATAAGAGAGTGAGACCGATAACACCCAATTTAAGACACCCGCTCCCCATTAACACCTGAGACCTTGTAACACTAACGAGTCACATGACACCGGGGAGGGAAAATGGCTAATTGGGCCCAATTTTGACATTTTCATTTAGGGGTGTACTCACTTTTGTTGCCAGCGGTTTAGACATTAATGGCTGTGTGTTGAGTTATTTTGAGGGGACAGCAAATGTACACTGTTATACAAGCTGTACACTCACTACTTTACATTGTAGCAAAGTGTCATTTCTTCAGTGTTGTCACATGAAAAGATAGAATAAAATATTTACAAAAATGTGAGGGGTGTACTCACTTTTGTATTTATTTATTAATTAAATAATAAATAAATATCAATGAATATTATTGTAATAAATAATTATATGATATGTAGGATTATATATACATATATATATATATATATATATATATATATATATATATGTATATATATATATATATATATATATATATATATATATATATATATACACACACACATACATATATATATATATATATATATATATATATATATATATAGATATATACACACACACACACACACATATATATATATATATATATATATATATATATATATATATATGTGTATATATATATTTTTTTTTGCATTTTTTTTTTGCATTTTTACATTTAAAAAAAAAAAAATATCAGAGATTGCATGATAGGATCTACAAGACTCCCAGCGGTTGAAAACCAGTTGAGCGATTGTTCTGCCCGGTAACGGGTCTCCTTTACTCCGCGGCAGGATATGAATAGAGTGGAGGAATGGGCCGGAATCGGGTTTCTGCGACCTGTTTTATGTTGGGAGGTTTTCATGTATTCCATTGTGATGATGGGCAGTGGAAGTGAAAGATATTACACAGACCTGCCAGGAGCTTTCCTTTTTTCTATCACCTTCTGAGTGTTATAGATCCTGGCAGACAAAGAGATTATTACACAGATCCTACCACTACCTTCCCATCCCCCAGGGACAATTCCACACCCCATTCACAGCTGCCACGTCCAGACAGGGAGCTTAGGAACCCCAAATCTGCTCGGGGACCAACATGCTCAGCTTCATGTCCCCTTGTAAAGAAGATATTTTATAGTAGATTTTTTTAAGTGAATTAAAATGTATCTAGACCCCATTGGCGTGCACACAGGGTGTGCCAGGTGTGCCTGGGCACACCCTAATAACCCGTGTGGGGCAGATTCCCCCTGTTTAGACCCCTGATATTTCACCAAAGCCCCCTAACGGGTCTCCTAAAAGAAATAAGAAAAAATATATATTAATAATAAAAAAATAAAATTTAAAAAAATAATAAAAAATAAAATGTAAAAAAAATAATAAAAAATTAAATTTTAAAAAATAATAAAAATTAAAATAATGAAAACTACTGGACACTGTTCACTGCCCTACTGATACCAATCTCTGCGCTATTGACACCGTCCATTGCCCTACTGACACTGTCCGTATATTTACACATGCACACACATGCATTTGTGTTTGAGCTTTGGGGTGTACACCCTAATGCAATAGGCTGTGCACACCTATGCTAGACTAAAAAACAAAAATATCGTACATGACTGCGGACTGGTCCTTAGAAGATTTTCACAAAAGTCTGCTTTTGAAAAAAAGTCAGATTTTAGGCATCCCCTGCAATAGGAATTCCTAATTGAATTAACCGCGTCCATAGTTACATAGTAGTTCAGGTTGAATAAAGACAATAGTCCATCCAGTTCAACCTGTGTAGGTGTGTGTGAACGTATTAATTTCCCATACCCCTGAATGTTTTGATCTTTGAGATGTATGTCCAAGGGTCTTTTAAAAGTAGCCATACTCCCCGCAGTTACCGCCATTTGTGGTAGAGAGTTCCATACCGCGCAAATTCCAGCATTCCTCTCCTACATTCAAAAATCATCATTTTCTTGCTGGAAAATTTACTTACAACTCACAAACATTATATATATATATATATATACATTATATATATATATATATATATATATATATATATATATATATATATATATATATACACATTATATATATATATATATATATATATATATATATACATACAGTATATATATATACTTTTTTTTTAGCAGAGACCCTAGGGAATAAAATGGCGTTTATTGCATTTTTGTTATGTAACATTGGTATTTGCAAAGTAAAGTTAGCCCAATTTTTTTCTATAATGTGAAAGATAATGTTACACCATAAGTAAATAGATACTCAACATGTCACGCTTCAAAATTGCGCACGCTTGTGGAATGGTGACAAACATTGGTACTTAAAAATCTCCATAGGCGACATTTTAAAAATGTATACAGGTTACCAGTTTAGAGTTACAGAAGAGGCCTAGGGTTAGAATTGTTGCTCTCGCTCTAACGATCGCGGCGATACCTCACATGTGTGCTTTGAACACCGTTTACATATGTGGGTGCGACTTATGTATGTGTGCGCTTCAGCGCGCGAGCTTGGAGGGATGGCGCGCTATAAATTTTTTTTAACCACTTGCCGGCCGCCCGCCGGCTTTTTCCTGCGGCAGGGCGGCTCGGCTGAGTCTAGTCATGTAGTACTATGTGACTGGAGTGCATGTGGTTTCGGTAGCGCACGCGCATCGCCGGAGCCGCGCCCCCGCTTTGTTTAGACACAGCGGGAGGCGGGCCACAGGAGGAGAGGCGGAGATCACCGCCTTCCTCCCTCGATTGTCCGGGAAACTGAGAAAAGGCCGGCCTGCTTATGTAAACAAAGCAGGCGGGTCTTCTCTCAAACAGGCAGGGAGAGATCAGCAGTTTCAGCTAAGTCACTACCGCAATCTGTCTGTCCCTGTCACAGTACCCTTCCCCCACACACAGTCAGTAAGCACAGTTAGGCATACATTACCCATTTGATCACTCCCAGTATTAACCCCTTCCCTGCCAGTGTCATTTATAGAGTAACAGTGCATATTATTTAGCACTAATTACTGTATTAGTGTCACTGGTCCCCAAAAAGTGTCAAAAATGTCATTTAGGGGTCCGATCTGTCTGTCGCAATGTCGCAGTCCTGCTAAAAATCGCAGATCGCCGCCATTACTAATAAAAAAAAAAAATAAATAAAAAGTCCAAAAATCTATCCCGTAGTTTGTAAACGCTATAACTTTTGCGCAAACCAATTAAAATACGCTTTTTGGGATTTCTTTTTACCAAAAATACAGTATGTAGCAGAATACAAATTGGTCTAAACTGATAAAAATAACCTATATATATATATAACATATATGGAACAGCTGGAGGACCAATTTGCAACTTATTAGGTCAATCGGCAACATGATTGGGTATAAAAAGAGCCTCTCAGAGTGGCAGTGTCTCTCAGAAGTCAAGATGGGCAGAGGATCACCAATTCCCCCAATGCTGCAGCGAAAAATAGTGGAGCAATATCAGAAAGGAGTTTCTCAGAGAAAAATTGCAAAGAGTTTGAAGTTATCATCATCTACAGTACATAATATTATCCAAAGATTCAGAGAATCTGGAACAATCTCTGTGCATAAGGGTCAAGGCCGGAAAACCATACTGGATGGCGGTGATCTTCGGGCCCTTAGACGGCACTGCATCACATACAGGAATGCTACTGTAATGGAAATCACAACATGGGCTCAGGAATACTTCCAGAAAACATTGTCGGTGAACACAATCCACCGTGCCATTCACCGTTGCCGGCTAAAACTCTATAAGCCAAAAAGAAGCCAAATCTAAACATGATCCAGAAGCGCAGGCGTTTTTTCTGGGCCAAGGCTCATTTATAATGGACTGTGGCAAAGTGGAAAACTGTTCTGTGGTCAGACGAATCAAAATTTTAAGTTCTTTTTGGAAAACTGGGACGCCATGTCATCGGACTAAAGAGGACAAGGACAACCCGTTGTTCTCAGCGCTCAGTTCAGAAGCCGGCATCTCTGATGGTATGGGGTTGCATGAGTGCGTGTGGCATGGGCAGCTTACACATCTGGAAAGGCACCATTAATGCTGAAAGGTAAATCCAAGTTCTAGAACAACATATGCTCCCATCCAGACGTCGTCTCTCTTTCAGGGAAGACCTTGCATTTTCCAACATGACAATGCCAGACCACATACTGCATCAATTACAACATCATGGCTGCGTAGAAGAAGGATCCGGGTACTGAAATGGCCAGCCTGCAGTCCAGACCTTTCACCCATAGAAAACATTTGGCGCATTATAAAGAGGAAGATGCAACAAAGACGTAAGACAGTTGAGCAACTAGAATCCTGTATTAGACAAGAATGGGACAAAATTCCTATTCCTAAAGTTCAGCAACTTCTCCTCAGTCCCCAGACGTTTGCAGACTATTATAAAAAGAAGAGGGGAGACCACACAGTGGTAAACATGGCCTTGTCCCAACTTTTTTGAGATGTGTTGATGCCATGAAATTTAAAATCAACTTATTTTTCCCTTAAAATTATAATTTTTTTCAGTTTAAACATTTGATATGTCATCTATGTTGTATTCTGAATAAAATATTGAAATTTGAAACTTCCACATCATTGCATTCTGTTTTTATTTACAATTTGTACAGTGTCCCAACTTTTTTGGAACCGGGTTTGTATATATATATATATATATATATATATATATATATATATATATATGTAAATATATATATGTATTATTTTTATATATATATATACATATATATATATATATATATATATATATATATATATATATATATATTTTTTTTTTTTTTTTTAACTTGGGGACTAAAGGGGATTTAGGAAGTATAAAATAAGACTTCAGAATCTCAAACTCATATCATAAATTGATTATACAGATTCTGTGGTTGGCTTCATGCTGGTATGGCACTAACTAAATCTAATTAAGCAGAACTTGTATAACGAAGGTATGTACAGCATGTCTGAAATTAATGAGTTGGCACCCCCTGACTGGTTTAATCATGGAGATGTCACCTGGCTAGCAGCGGGACAATGTCATTGCAAAGCAAAGAGAGAAACAACTGGCGGCGCCCTCCCCAGATGCCGATGGCACACCGCGCAACCCATCCCGTTCCTCATACCAGCTGCGCCGGACCAACTGCCACAAAGCAGAAACATGCGAAATATACAAACAAAATTTGTTTTGCTCTTCTAATTGGATTCATCCCAGGCACTCTTTTTTTTTTTTTTCTTCCAAGCAGCTACATCATAATTATTCCTTATTGGCATCATGCATAATCCCATACACACTGGATACATGATATATGAGCCTTCAGCTATATTTCTATAGATTAGACAGAATCAGCTCCATCTGGCACACAGATTTCCATCACATGGATTGAATGAGCCTGCTGTGGCTTGTTTTGTACCTGTCAAGGTCCGAGGACCCAGGGGAGATGAGGAGTCACGGAGCAGAAAAATAAAATTTAATTCTCATCTCCAACAGTGAGAGGCCTTCTACAATTTATGGGGAGGTAGGCTGATAATGCACAAGGTTTTATTCAAATGCATGAACTCTCTTCCGTAGAAGGCGGCCGTGCCGGGATTTCTGTCTACAAGTATGAATTGGTACATCAAATCCAACATGCTTCAGGGGAAAGGACTCCGCCTCCTTCATCCTCCTATCTCGATTGGATAAACATGAAAAAAAAAACCCAGTAAAACAGATATATGAAAGTGAGGTAATATACAAAGCAGTTTTGCTTTTATACATTACTTTATATATACATCAAAGCCAACGTGTTTCAGGGGAAAGGACTTCCCCCCTTCTTCAGGGCTGTTGGACAAACATGAAAAAAATTCACAGTAAAAAGGATATATATAACTGAGGTATTTTTTTTTTTTTTTTTTACAGCCCTGACGAAGGGGGAGTCCTTTCCCCCGAAACACCTTGGCTTTGATGTATATAAAAAAGTGATGTATGAAAGCAAAACTGCTTTGCTTATTACCTTTACTTTCATATATCTGTTTTACTGTGCATTTTTTCATGTTTGTCCAACAGCCCTGATGAAAGGGGAGTCCTTTCCCCCGAAACACGTTGGTTTTATTGTATATATAAAAGTGATGTATGAAAGCAAAACTGCTTTGCTTATTACCTCACTTTTATATATCTGTTTTACTGTGCATTTTTTCATGTGTATATAAAGCGAGGTATAAAGCAGTTTTGCTTCTACACCTCACTTTTTTATATACGTTAAACACCAACGTGTTTCGGGGGAAAGGACATCCCCCTTCTTCAGGGCTTTTGGACAAACATGAAATAAATACACAGTAAAACAGGTATATAAAAGTGAGGTAATAAGCAAAGCAGTTTTGCTTTCATACATTACTTTCTATATACATCAAAGCCAATGTGTTTCGGGGGAAAGGACTCCTCCCTTCTTCAGGGCTGTTGGACAAACATGAAAAAATACACAGTAAAACAGATATATAAAATTGAGGTATGCTATAAAAAAAAGAAATTGATGCATGCTTTTTACCTCACTTTTATATATTTATTTTGCTGTGCATTTTGTTCATGTGTATATAAATTGAGGTATACAAGCAAAAGCAGTTTTGCTTTGACACTACACTTTTATATATACGTTAAACCCAACGTGTTTCGGGGGAAAGGACTCGCCTTCTCCAGGGCTGTTGGACCGACATGAAAAAATACACAGTAAAACAGATATATAAAATTGAGGTATGCTTTTTACCTGACTTTTATATATCTGTTTTACTGTGCATTTTTTTCATTTTTGTCCAACAGCCCTGATGAAGGGGAAGAACTTTCCCCCAAAACACGTTGGCTTTGATGTATATATAAAGTCATGTATGAAAGCAAAACTGCTTTGCTTATTACCTCACTTTTTTATATATCTGTTTTACTGTGCATTTTTTCATGTTTGTTCAACAGCCCTGAAGAAAGGGCGAGTCCTTACCCCCGAAACACATTGGTTTTAATGTACATATAAAAGTAGGGTGTAAAAGCTGCTTTTGCTTGTATACCTCACTTTATATAAAGATGCATCTCAAAAATTTAGAATATCATCAAAAAGTTAATTTATTTCAGTAAATCCATTCAAAAAGTAATTCTCAAATATTTTATATAGATGTGTTACACA
The DNA here is from genome assembly GCF_965119305.1 of Pelophylax lessonae. Classification (NCBI taxonomy): domain Eukaryota; kingdom Metazoa; phylum Chordata; class Amphibia; order Anura; family Ranidae; genus Pelophylax; species Pelophylax lessonae. The sequence continues at coordinate 13,145,410 of NC_138776.1, read as the reverse complement.
CGGAGTGATATATTTCAAGTATTTCTGATGATGATTATGGCTTACAGCTAGTGACACCCCAAAATTCAGTATCTCAGAAAATTAGAATATTGTGAAAAAGTTTAATATTGTAGACTGATGGTGTCACACTCTAATCAGCTAATTATCGCAAAACAGCTGTAAAGGCTTCCTGCATCTTTAAATGGTTTCTGTCTGGTTCAGTAGGTTACACAATCATGAGGAAGACTGCTGATTTGACAGTTGTCCAGAAGACGGTCATTGACTGGAGAGTAAGTCACAAAAGGTCATTGATAAAGAAGCTGGCTGTTCACAGAGTGCTGTATCCAAGCATATTAATGGAAAAATAAGTGGAAGGAAAAAATTTGTAGAAAAAGGTGCACAAGCAACAGCGATAACCGCAGCCTTGAGAGTATTGTGAAGCAAAGAGCATTCAAGAATTTGGTGGAGATTCACAAGGAGTGGACTACGGCTGGTCTTAGTGCGTCAAGATCCACCACACACAGACATATCCAGGACATGGGCTAGAACTGTCGCATTCCTTGTGTCAAACCACTCCTGGACTAGAGACAGCATCAGAAGAGTTTTACCTGGGCTAAGGAGAAAAAGAACTGGACTGTTGCTCATTTTTCCAAAGTCATCTTTTCGGATGAATGTCAATTTTCCATTTAATTTATAAATCAAGGTACCAGAGTCTGGAGGAAGAGGCACAGAATCCAAGTTGCATTAGGTCCAGTGTGAGGTTTCCACAGTCAGTGACGATTTGGGGAGCCATGTCATCTGCTGGTGTTGGTCCACTGTGTTTCATCAAGTCCAAAGTCAGCGTAGTCCTCTAGCAGGAAATTCTAGAGCACTTCATGCTTCCCTCAGCTGACCAGCTTTATGGAGATGCTGATTTAATTTTCCAGCAGGACTTGGCACCGCCCACACTGCCAAAGCTACCAATACCTAGTCACATGATCATGGTATCACTGTGCTTGTTTTGCCAGCAAACTGGCCTGACCTAAGCCCCATAGAGAATCTGTGGGGTATTTTCAAGAGGAGGTTTAGAGAGACACCTGACCTTACAATGCAGACGAGCTGAAGGCCACTATCAAAGCAACCTGGGCTTCCATAACACCTCAGCAGTGCCACAGGCTGCTCGCCTCCATGCCATGCCACATTGATGCAGTTAATCATGCAAAATGAGCCCCGACCAAGTATTGCGTGCATACTATACTGTACATGGACAGACTTTTCACTAAGCCAACATTGCTGATTTAAAAATCCTTTTTTTTTTTATTGGTCTTATGTAATGTTCAAATTTTTTGAGATACTGAAGTTTGGGGTGTTACTAGCTGTAAGCCACAATCATCAAAATTAAAAGAAAGAAATGCTTGAAATATATCACTCTGTGTGTAAAGAATCTATACAATATATGTTTCACTTTTTGAATTGAATTACTGAAATAACTTAACTCTCTGATGATATTCTAATTTTTGAGATACACCTGTATCTGTTTTACTGTGTATTTTATCATATCTGTCCAATAGTCCTGAAGAAGGGGGCAGTCCTTTCCCCTGAAACGCGTTGGCTTTGATGTACTTGGCGTATTGTCATAAAATACCTTTTAATTCACCTCTAAACCTGCATTCTTTTTGGATACCAGACGCTCCTCCCTTCCTACTTTTCAAAGTCTACATGTGGAAACAGCCATAAGGCGGTATTTAAAAGGCAGCAGCCCAAACCCCAAGAGGTTTTATTGACATTACCTGACTTGGCACAACCCATGGAAGGAATTCCTTCCTACTTGCCCACACAACCAACCATCCATGACCAGTGACAGATCCCATGATGCCAGCGCGGTCTCCAGCACAAACAAGATGTCTATAAGACTTGATTTTTTTGAGCCAACTCCACCAATTAAACAGAAGTTACCATTTTTCCCATTAACCTCTATAACAACACACGGTACATCCTATAGTGTTCTTACCTCACATGCACACTAGGGACAATTTTAGACAAAGGTCAATTAACCTACCAGCAAAAAGTTGGTTGGAGCGTAAAGGGAAGCCAGTGAACCCTAGAGTGGTGAAGTCCTACCTGAAAAGTTAATCACGTCCACATTAGGCACATTATGGGTTAATTCAGCTAGCTTCAAAAGGCTTAGTTCATCTCCTCAGTGGATAGAAGGAATATTTGTAGCCATGCAAAGAAAATATGTAGTAGGATAAAAGAAAGCAAAGTGGCCACTCACATGTAGTAGGATAAAACAAGCAAAGTGACCACTCACATGTTGTAGAGAAAAAAAACAAAGTGGCCACTCACATCACATGTAGTAGGATAAAAGTAGTAGGATAAAAAAACAACAAAGTGGCCACTCACATGTAGTAGGATAAAACAAGCAAAGTGGCCACTCACATGTAGTAGGATAAAACAAGAAAAGTGGCCACTCACATGTAGTAGGATAAAACAAACAAAGTGGCCACTCACATGTAGTAGGATAAAACAAGCAAAGTGTCCACTCACATGTAGTAGGATAAAACAACAAAGTGGCCACTCACATGTAGTAGGATAAAACAACAAAGTGGCCACTCAAATGTAGCAGGATAAAACAACAAAGTGGCCACTCACATGTAGTAGGATAAAACAACAAAGTGGCCACTCACATGTAGTAGGATAAAACAAGAAAAGTGACCACTCACATGTAGTAGGATAAAACAAGCAAAGTGGCCACTCACATGTAGTAGGATAAAACAAGCAAAGTGGCCACTCACATGTAGTAGGATAAAACAACAAAGTGACCGCTCACATGTAGTAGGATAAAACAAGCAAAGTGGCCACTCACATGTAGTAGGATAAAACAAGCAAAGTGGAAACTCACATGTAGTAGGATACAAAAAAAGTGCATATTATATACTCTGTAGCTGTCATCAGTGAAATCCTGGGCAGTGCTGTAGTAGTCCAAAGGAGATGGAGAGACAACCACCAATAGCAGGGCATTCACAAGACCAGAAGCCGATTGAATAGCATTGGAAGCCGATGCCTTTAGACGCCAGGAAGCTATGCGTTTTGAGACAGTAACTGTCCTTTCTCAAGGCTTGAGAAAGTGGTGTCATCGCCTTGAAATACATAGCCATGCCCCCTTCACGCCTCCTGGAGTCTGACGTCAGCGGCTTATTGCCAACACTATCAGATGGGCTTCAGGGCTTACTGGCGGTTGTCTCTCTATCTTCTTTGGACTACAACTACAGAGCATATGATAGCCTAGTTGTTTTTTTTTTTAAATCTAAATAAATTATCTAATTTGCTGCATTTAGATTGCGCCCTCTTGGGTTTCTTCGCAATAACCCTAGCAGCATGTCTATGGAGTATGGGAACAAACCAAAGGAAAGATGGTGGCCTGGATGGTGTCCTGGCTGGGATTCCAACATGAGGACCCTGGTGCTGAAAGGCAGGAATACTGACCACTACGTCAATTAACTGCCCCAACCATAGTAGGCAAAACAAAGAATATTATATAAGAAGTTTACCAATTAGGAAATTAAAAACTCAAACACCCCCCCGACCCAAGGCTGAAAAAAAGGTGATTGCTCAAAGAGCTAGCAATCAGAATTAAAGTATAGATTCAAAAGTGACCCTAATCTCTCTCTATGAAGTTTGTTGGTTTTCTCGGCAACAGTTTTAATTATGACTAATATGTGTTGTCCCCCCCCCCCCCTTCCTTTATAATAAAGGGGCTGGCTTAATCAAAAGCCCTATTTTTGGCCTTTCTAAGCCGGCTAGCCAAAGTGGAATGACAAATCTTGAACCTGCATGGTAGCAGCAGACCCGATTCCTCATCCATATTTCATATTACATTTCTGCTTGGTGAAAACTCTCATCCACTCTGGTCCATTCATTTGGTTTATTTGCACCCTGCTTAAAGAAGATCCACGCTTGTGTTCTAATCTCTATGCATTTTATGTATCCGTTGTGCAATATTCAAATATCTACCACATCGCAGAAGTAAAAGCTGAAAAGCAATTCACAGTAGCTGTCACCTCTTATGAGAAATGTCAGCTCTACGACCCTGCCTTCTCCTTCCCGTCATGAAAGCTGTTATATAAATTGGCAGTTGTCACATGGAGTAAACACGTGCCACACGTCTGCAAAAGTCTGTTCCTGAGGCAGAAAGTTACTCAGATAGAAGAATAGAAAAGCAACATAATCTTAAAGTGTATCTTTATAGAGTAGGGATGGTTAGAGCTAAGGATGAACTACAGCTCGGGCCAAACTCAATTCAACCCGAACCCGCAGGAAACTGTCACTGCTGAACAATGTCATTGACCAAATATGACCATGTGGCCAGACTCAATTCAATCCGAACCCACAGGAAACTGTCTTTGCGGGACAATGTACCTGACCAATTATGGTCATGTGGCCAAACTCAATTCCGCCTGGACCAAACCTGCAGGAAAATGTCACTGATGGACAATGTCATTGACCAAATATGGCCATGTGGCCAGACTCAATTCAATCCGAACCCACAGGAAACTGTCTTTGCGGGACAATGTCATTGACCAAATATGGTCATGTGGCCAAACTCAATTCAGCCTGGACCAAACCTGCAGGAAAATGTCACTGATGGACAATGTCATTGACCAAATATGGCCATGTGGCCAGACTCAATTCAATCCGACCCCACAGGAAACTGTCTTTGCGGGACAATGTCATTGACCAAATATGGTCATGTGGCCAAACTCAATTCAGCCTGGACCAAACCTGCAGGAAAATGTCACTGATGGACAATGTCATTGACCAAATATGGCCATGTGGCCAGACTCAATTCAATCTGAACCCACAGGAAACTGTCTTTGCGGGACAATGTCCCTGACCAAATATGGTCATGTGGCCAGACTCAATTCAATCTGAACTCAATTCAGCCTGGACCAAATCTGCAGGAAACTATCATTGCGGGGAAATGCCATGTGGGCAAACTCAATTCAGGCCAAACCCACAGGAAACTGTCATTGTAGGACAATGTCAGTGACCAAATATGACAATGTGGCCAAACACAATCAGCCCGAACCCACAGGAAACTGTCATTGTAGGGCAATGTCATTGACCAAATATGGCCATGTGGGCAAACTCAATTTAGCCTGAACCAAATCTGCAGGAAACTATCACTGTGGGGAAATGCCATGTGGCCAAACTCAATTTAGGCCAAACCTGCAGGAAACTGTCATTATAGGACAATGTCTTTGACGAAATATGGACATGTGGCCAAACAAAATTCAGTCTGAACCCACAGGAAACTGTCATTGTAGGACAATGTCATTGACCAAATATGGCCAGGTGGTCAAACCCAATTCAGCTTGAACTCAAAGGAGACTGTCATTGGAGAACAATGTCATTGATGAAATATGGTCATGTGGCCAAACTCAATTCAGCCTGAACCCACAGGAAACTGTCATTGTGGGACAATGTCATTGACCAAATATGGCCATGTGGCCAAACTCAATTTAGCAAATAGAAAAGCAATATAATCTTAAAGTTTATCTTTATAGAGCTAAAGATGAACTACAGCTCGGGTCAAACTCAATTCAACCCGAACCCACAGGAAACTGCCACTGCTGGACAATGTCATTGACCAAATATGGGCATGTGGCCAAACTCAATTCAGCCTGAACCCACAGGAAACTGTCATTGTGGGACAATGTCATTGACCAAATATGGCCATGTGGCCAAACTCAATTTAGCCTGAACCCATCCTGCAGGAAACTATCACTGCGGGGAAATGTCATGTGGCCAAACTCAATTCAGCCCAAAACCACAGGAAACTGTCATTATAGGTCTATATCATGGGTGTCCAACCTGTGGCCCTTCAGCTGTTGCAGAACTACAAATCCCATCATGCCTCTACCTTTGGGAGTCATGCTTGCAACTGTCAGCCTTGCAATGCCTCATGGGACTTGTAGTTTCGCAACAGCTGGAGGACCACAGGTTGGACACCCATGGTCTATATCATTGACCAAATATGGCCATGTGGCCAAACACAATTCAGCCTGAACCCAGAGGAAACTGCCATTGTAGGACAATGTCATTGAACAAATATGGCCATGTGGCCAAACTCAATTCAGCCCGAACACACAGGAAACTGTTATTGCGGGACAATGTCATTGACCAAATATGGCCATGTGGCCAAACACAATTCAGCCTGAACCCTTCCTGGGAAACTATCACTGCGTGGAAATGCCATGTGGCCAAACTCAATTCAGCCTGAACCCACAGGAACGTATCATTATAGGTCAATATCATTGACCAAATTTGGCCATGTGGCCAAACACAATTCAGCCTGAAAGCAGAGTAAACTGCCATTTTAGGACAATGTCACTGACCAAATATGGCCATGTGACCAAACTCAATTTAGACTGAACCAAATCTGCAGGAAACTGTCACTGTGGGGCAATGTCATTGACCAAATATAGCCATGAATTTATCTTTGAAAAAATATAATACCAGTTTGTCGCCGTTTCACAGTAGCATGCAATTTTAGGTCTTCACATGTTGGGTATCTACCCCCGAAAAATTGGGTAATTTATTGCATGTCTGTGTCCTAAAATTAACTTTTTTACTAAAATTGAAGGTTTCCTAAACTGTTAAGGCTACTATGGTGTGACGTAATAAAATTGGAACTACCACTATTTTATTCTCTAGGGCAGTGATAGCGAACCTTGGCACCCCAGATGTTTTGGAACTACATTTCCCATGATGCTCAACTACTCTGCAGTGTAGGTGAGCATCATGGGAAATGTAGTTTCAAAACATCTGGGGTGCCAAGGTTCTCCATCACTGCCCTAGAGAATAAAATAGTGATAGTTCCAACTTTTTTACGTCACACGATAGTAGCTCAACAGGTTCGCCATCACTGCTCTAGGGTGTAGGCTTTCAGCAATTTATCAAACATGTGGGGGTTTATGCAAATTTTAGGCCTAAAATTATTAAAAAAAAAACAAAAAAAACTCTGGCTCTGGTAGCAAAAGGTGTAATATGGCAACTCTTTGAAACAAAATCAAAAGCAACACGTAAATCCCAAAACGTAAAAAAGCAAACAAACAAAGGCAGATATAAAGAAAGCTGACTGCAGTCTACATGCACTCACTCATTGCTTGGCCAGCCCAGTATAACAGAAGACTCTGGACTGGTCCCAATGACGCCGATCATCACTCGTAGGTCATATGGCGCTCAGCGGCGGGCGATGTAGCCGATGCATTTACACGGTGTCTACCTGTGCCGCAGCTGTCGCCTGTCTAAGTCATTATTAATATGCACATGAAGAGAACATTCCAATGCGGAATTCTGAAAAGTAAACAGCGATGGTGCCGCTTCCATCCCCTGCCTCCCCGCAGCAGCTGTCAGAAAGATGCCCAACTAATTACTGTCTGCCTGGGCGTCCCGCAATTCCCACCGGAAACCGCCTTCCCCAAATCCGAGGAAGACGTATAAAATGTGCGATATTCTATTCATCCAGACAACAACATCCAGAATCCACAAAATACTCCACTTGAGTACCAGCCTGTAATACCGCTTCCTGTCCAGGACATTACGATAGTTTGAGTGACCGCCACTCACTGCCACACTTTATCCAAATCATTTTTTATCAATTCTCTTTTTGGAAGCATTTAACCACCTCTCTACCGGGGCAATTTTTTAAAATTTCTTGCACAAATGTATTTTTTTAAATTTTTCTAAATTTTTTTTAGATTTCTTGCACAGAGCAGTATTAAACCCAAAAGCAAACAATTATTATATTGCAGCTTACCAATTCTTAGATGGGATGGCTGCAGTCGTTTTCTTTTTTATCTTGTGATACAGCCAGCAAGCCTGTTGTTTGTCAAAAGCACAAGCTCTCCAGCAGAATGTATCAGTTTACAGGGATAAGATAAACCATTTACCACTGACAGGGGTGCTTACAATGATCAGCGTTTTTTTTTTTTTTTTTTTTATTCATGTAAAACCTTTATCCCATAAGGGGAAAAAAAAAAAAAAATATATATATATATATATATATATACATACACACACATACACATACACTATATATATATATATATATATATATATATATATATAAATAACTAAAAAGTGAAGCGCCAGAATCAATATGTGCAAAAATTTAGGAAATCAGAGGAAATGATTCAAAACAGACTTCATCAAATAATAAATATCACCAAAGAGCAAACTTAATAATAAGAAAAATATAAATTGTGTACAAAGTCATGACCATAATGAACTATATATGTGCATATAAAATCCAAGTGCTCTAGATATCCAAATAGTGTGGATAATAAAGGCAAAATAAAGTCCTATTAATCCCAGAACCGTCCAATGTCACACCTCTGTGGAGCACTGGAGCACATTCACGGAGGTGCAATGTTGGATATATACAGTATATATATATATTACAATATTTTATATATTTTGACTTAGCTTTTGAATTTTAAATTAAGAATTAAGAAATTAAGAAGAATTTGCCTATATGTAGTAATTTTAAAATGTTCTTTCTTAAAAAATGTATCTGTCCCCCTTTGCAGAGTGGATGCACCACGACTAGCTTACCAACGAGACCTCTCTAAGGCTTCATTCACGTCTCTATGAAGGTGTCCTGATGTCCTGTGTTTCTCCACATTGCGTTTAGGGCCACCTGATCAATCCAATGTGCTGTCCTATGTGCAAAAATCGCACAAAAGAATCGCATGACCTTTTTTCTTTTAACCAGATCCCACCCGGCCTAGGGGCGTAACTACAGGGGTTGCCATTGCAACCGGGCCCCATGCTCCAGGGGGCCTGTGCGGCTCCCCTGTACACCTGGATTGGAGGGGGGGGGGCAGCATGTAGAGAAATCCCTGTCCTCCTTTTTCCTCCTGTAGCTGCAGGAGGAACATTGAGGAGATTGGTTCCTTTGTGTGCTGCCCCTGCCACTCCTCCTATCCAGTTCACTTGTGTTCTGCTGTCTCTGGGCCCCTGTGTGCTCCCCTGGTCCCCCCCCCCATACTGTGCTACCCCCCCCCCCCCCCACTGTGCTCCCTCCCCTCTACTGCCAGCTGCTGCAGGGGATGTGTCACAATAGAGAACCAGGAAGGGGTCGGTAGAGATGTAATTTACCAGCTCCTTCCTTTTCTGAAAAAAAAAAAAAAAATAATACAATTTAAATACCAAAAAATAAAAACTACTGACACCAGTGGGTGAACTTCCAGGATCGCAAAGGTCACACTTGCGACCGGTCCCTGGCATTCCACCACTGTGGGGGGGCCCCAAGATGGCAGGAAGGGGGCCCACTGCAGAACTTGTGAAAGGGTCCCGCAACGAGAGTGAAGGGCCCCACAATGAGAGTAAAGGGCCCCAGGATCAGTGGGAAGAGCCCCAGGCTTGAAGGGCAGGGCCCCGGCCAGGGGTCTGGGGGGCCCTTCATGGTTTCTTGCACCGGGGGCCCTGAAGGTTCTAGTTAAGCCTCTGACCTGGCCTATAGCAGACTGATGGCTGGGCAGTGGATCTGTTATCCTGATTGGGATCATATGACGTCCTTCAGGATGCGCCGCACTGAAATGCGTGGTACTTTGTTATTGGGATTCCATTAGGAATTAACTGCATGGCTGCCCCTGTATACATGATGTGCGTTTTTTTGTGTTGCAGAAACACTTATGATTTTTCGTACATTCCCGTATTGCATAAATCTGATCCCAGCCTAAAGATTTGAAAAGTTGTTTCCAGTGGAAGTCTTCCCTGTGGTCTCCTCTCTGGGGATATTTTTGGGCTGTTTAAACACATAATTGTATCATTGGGGAGAGCGTTGTGTATTTCTGTTGCCATGAGATACACCACAAAGCTTTACATATAGAAGGATCCGAGTCTGGATGGATATCATGGAGCTGTGGTTGGAAGAGGAAACAGAAGACAGAAGCAACCGAAAAAATATAGAAACAAAGTATCAACTTTATCCAAAGGTGGACAATCCGATTTCCCAATGTTTTCTTCTCAGTGTAATCAGCGGGACAATACAGAGAGAGGATCAATTCCAAACAATGAGAACCCATAGAACCAAAATGTACCGACCATCATAAATATTATTTCCTCTGTGTCTTCATTTTTCCTGAGAACGCGGCTAACATTGGAGATGGACGCAACATGTGACCAGCGAGACGTACAGACCAGTCATATTATTTCTAAGTTACACGGTTTATAAGATCGAAAAAAGACACGGGTCCATTTACTTCAACCCATGTGAGCCCAATTTGTTGCTTCACTTCGGATATTTCAATTGCTTCAATGAGCAAGCCATACGTGTTCTTCATACATACATATCTTCCTACAACTCATACGTGTTCTTCATACATACATATCTTCCTACAACTCATACGTGTTCTTCATACATACATATCTTCATACAAGTCATACGTGTTCTTCATACATACATATCTTCATACAAGTCATACGTGTTCTTCATACATATATATCTTCATACAAGTCATATGTGTTCTTCATACATACATATCTTCATACAAGTCATACGTGTTCTTCATACATACCTTCCTACAAGTCATACGTGTTCATTATACATACATATCTTCATCCAAGTCATACATGTTCTTCATACATACATATCTTCCTACAAGTAATACATGTTCTTCATACACACATATCTTCCTACAAGTCATACGTTCATACATATATATCTTCATACAAGTCATATGTGTTCTTCATACATACATATCTTCATACAAGTCATATGTGTTCTTCATACATACATATCTTCATATAAGTCATACGTGTTCTTCATACATACATATCTTCATACAAGTCATACGTGTTCTTCTTACATACATATCTTCCTACAAGCCATACGTGTTCTTCATACATACATATCTTCCTACAAGTCATACGTGTTCTTCATACATACATATCTTGCTACAAGTCATACGTGTTCTTCATACATACATATCTTCATACAAGTCATACATGTTCTTCATACATACGCATCTACATACAAATCATACGTGTTCTTCATGCATACATATCTTCCTACAAGTCCGACGTGTTCTTCATACAGGTCATATGTGTTCTTCATACATACATACATATCTTCATACAAGTCATTTGTTGTCTTCATACATACGCATCTACATACAAATCATACGTGTTCTTGTTACATACATATCTTCATACAAGTCATATGTCTCCTTCATACATACATATCTTCATAAAAGTCATATGTGTTCTTCATACATACATACATATCTTCATACAAGTCATAAATGTTCTTCATACATACATATCTTCATACAAGTCATACCTGTTCTTCATACATACATATCTTCATACAAGTCATGTCTCCTTCATACATACATATCTTCATAAAAGTCATATGTGTTCTTCATACATACATATCTTCATACAAGTCATACATGTTCTTCATACATACATATCTTCATATGAGTCATACATGTTCTTCATACATACATATCTTCATATGAGTCATACATGTTCTTCATACATACATATCTTCATACAAGTCATACATGTCCTTCATACATACATATCTTCATAAAAGTCATATGTGTTCTTCATACATACATACATATCTTCATACAAGTCATAAATGTTCTTCATACATACATATCTTCATACAAGTCATACATATTTTTCATACATACATATCTTCATACAAGTCATACCTATTCTTCATACATACATATCTTCATACAAGTCATGTCTCCTTCATACATACATATCTTCATAAAAGTCATACGTGTTCTTCATACATACATATCTTCATACAAGTCATACCTGTTCTTCATACATACATATCTTCATACAAGTCATACCTGTTCTTCATACATACATATCTTCATACAAGTCATACCTGTTCTTCATACATACATATCTTCATACAAGTCATGTCTCCTTCATACATACATATCTTCCTACAAGTCATACGTGTTCTTCATACATACATATCTTTATACAAGTCCTATGTGTTTTGGGGTTGATTTACTAAAACTGAAGAGTGCAAGCTCTGGTGCAGCTCTGCATAGGAACCAATCAGCTTCCAGTTTTGATTGTGAAAGCTTAATTGAACAATTTGAAGTAAGAAGCTGATTGGCTGCCATGCACTCTCCAACATATCTTCCTACAGGACATACGTGTTCTTCATACACAGTGAACCATGCTGGTGACAGAAGGGCTAACCCATGCCACCCAGTCCCAGCGCCCCATTAACAATGGAGACCTCCAGAGAGGCAGCAGAGCCAAGCGGCGTCCAGGCTGATGAGGGAGATGAAGAAGTTAGTGGGGGGCGGCTGGGGGGGGGGGGCTGTGGAGGTGTGGGTGAGCGTGCTAATCGCTGGCCAGCGCGCAGGGAATGCTGCATTGCAGGACTCGGAGCACGAGTTTCATTACAAAGTGCACTGAACCGGAGGCGATCGTTTCAAGTTTATCTAAAGATTTCTGCATGACTGCAGCAAAATAGGCCTGACATGAGATGAGCCTTCCGCTCCGACATCGCCTTCACGCTGCGACTCCAGAACAATGACTGCGGCATTGTAATCACAGGGAGCCATGGAAAAGAAAACAGCCGCTGGGTCATGTGCATGTGTCATGTGTGTCCTTGACTTCACTCTGGTCTCAGATTCCATGCCCCCCCCCCCCCCATCCAACATGTATGAACAGTGACCCTTAGCAAAAAATCCCTCCCACCCCTAAAAAATCCATCACTAATCTGCATTCTCACCCCCTAAGCACATAAATCCCCCTTCCCAACAGTACAAATCCCCCCTGCTAAAATCCTCCTCCCAGCACAGATCTGTGCCCCCCCCCCCCACCTTCCCCAGCCAGCTTAAATCCCTTCTCTCCCCATAGGCCCCCCCCCCCAAAAAAAAAAAAATCCCCCTCCAAGCACAACTCATCTATCCCTTTAATGTCCCCTCCAAGCACAAATCCTCCCCCACCCACACTCATTCCCCTCCCCCAAACCCCTATGTTAGTACAAATTTCTCCTCCAAGCACAAATTCCCCCCCCCCCCTACACTCCAAATTCCCCCCTTCCAGAACACATCTCCCCCTCATCCCCCATGCTAGTACAAATTTACCCTCCTAGCACAGATCCCCCCCCCCCCACACACACACACTCTAAATCCCCCTTATAGCACATATTTCCCTCCCCCAGTCCCCCATGCTAGCACCAATTTCTCCCCCAAGAACAAATCTCCCCCCTTCTCCTACACTCCAAATCCCCTCCTTACAGCACACAACCCCCCCCCCCAATCCCCCATGCTAGTACAAATTTTCCCTTCTAGCACAAATACCCCCCCCCCCCAGACACACACACACTCTAAATCCCCCTAACAGCATACTTTTCCCTCCCCCAGTCCACCATGCTAGCACAATGTTCCCCTCCAAGCACAAATCCCCCCCACACTCTAAATCCCCCTTACAGCACACAATCCCCTCCCCCAACCCCCATGCTAGCACAAATTTTTCTTCCAAGCACAAATCCCCCTCCTCCTACACTCTAAATCCCCTCCTTACAGCACACATTACCCTCCCCCAATCCCCCATGCTAGCACAAATGTATCTTCCAAGCACAAATCCCCCCTCCTCCTACACTCCAAATCCCCCCTTCTAGCACACATTCCCCAATCCCCCATGCTAGCACAAATTTCCCCTCCTCCTCCACTCCAAATCCCCTCCTTACAGCACGCATTCCCCTTCCTCAATCCCCCATGCTACCACAAATTTCTCCCCCAAGCACAAATCCCCCCCCCTTCCTACACTCCAAATCCCCCCTTCTAGCACACATTCCCCCTTCCCCAATCCCCCATGCTAGCACAAAATTTCCCCTTCTAGCACAAATCCTCCTCCTCCCCCACACTCCAAATCACCCCCTTCCAGACACATTCCCCTCAACCAATTCCCCATGCTAACACAAATTTCCCCTCCAAGCAAAAATCCCCCCTCCACCCACTCTCCACCCCCTCCCCTTCCAGCACACACTCCGCTCCCCCAATCCCCCATGTCAGCACAAATTTCACAGTAATAGGAGTGACAGGTACTCTTTATGGAGGGATCGGGGGTCTAAAAGACCCCAAACCCCTCCTCTGCACTTCAATGTATTCAAAATGCTGAAATCAACATTTATAAATACTGTCAGTTTTTTAAATCCGGCGCCTTTAGCCACTGAGTAACCCGGACATGACGTCATGAACGCCGCTTCCGGGTTACATCATCGGAGACCTGATCGAAGCCAAATCTGGTTTTGTTCGGGACTCCAACCAGTAGGCAGAGCCACGGAAGATGGCTTGCTGGGGTAATGACCGAGCGGCTCCCGAGCCGCTACCACCTGAAAGCCAACTGCCGAATCTAAATAATGGTACCGGGATGATGTCTCTAGCTGCAGGCATTACCCCGCTACAACCCGGGCCTAAGACCCGTTTCCCAATTGGTCGAAAGGAGAAGCCATGCCATTGGCCATGGAGGAGGAGGGAGGAGACGCAGGAGACTGAGGGGAAAAGAAGCTGCCGCCGCCGCTGCTGCTGTCTGCCCTCCCTCCACATGTCCAGACAGGGTGAGTGAGCCAGTGAGTGGGAAGGGTGGGTGTGTATGGTGTGCGGGCTGGTGTGGTCCAGGGGAGGGGGGTATGGTGTGGTCCTTCTGACGCCCCCCCCCCCCCCGGCCCATGGAGCACCAGCCGACACTGGTCATACGGATACAGTGCTGCATGGCCCCGCAATTGTCATTCAAAATGTGAGAGCTCTGAAAGCTGAAAACTGGTATGGGCAGGAAGGGGGTGAAAGCAGGGGAGGACTGGGCCAGGGGGGCTATTGCCCCCCCCCCCCCTGAGCCGCTCTGATGCCCCATAAAAAAGGCTGCACCACTTCTGCCACAGACATGCCAAAAGAATTCCTGGCGAAGGGTAGTAAAACTTCTGGACTGCTGACCTACTGAGTGCGGGATAAAGACAAGGACAGAGCACAGGCCTCCCCCCCCAGAATGGTTGGTGTAAACTGTGTCTGAACAGAGTCTAGTTCCATGCACCAATGGAGACTCTCTTCCTCCAGTCAGCCCCGATCGAGCTGTCCCAGCTCCCCCCAACTGCCCCCCTGCTGGCCAGGTCAGGAACCCAGATTCGGCCAGTGAGTAGAGAATGGGGATCAGGGGCAGGGGCAGACTGGCAACTTTTGGCCAAGTACAAACCAGAGGCCCATGGTGCAGCGACTCGGCCCTCCTCCAACTCTCCCTCTTCCCGTCCTCCTCCTGACCCCCATTCCGGGCTGAAACTCTGCTCCAGGTACTCTCTGGCCAAACTCGGGGCTGGCTGGGGGAGGAGAGTCTCCAGTGAGGTAGGGAACCGGCCTTTCCTTAGACACAGTTTACACCATCCATGTCTGTGGCAGAAGCGGTGCAGCCTTTTTACGGGGCTACAGAGCAGTCCGGGGGGGGCAATTGCCCCCACGGCCTAGTCCTCCCCTGGTCAGGAGGAGGCCGGGAAGAGGGATAGAGGGAGCGATGCCAATTCGCTGCCCCATGGGCTTCTGGTATGTACTTGCCCCCTGGGCCGAAGGTTGCCAGTCAGCCCTCTCTACTCTCTGACTCTATATGGGCTGTAAATATTGTATCAGTTCACACAATGGCAGCCAAAATTTATGGGAAATTGCAGATTTCAACCAAGGACGAATCTCTGAACACAAGCCTTCTTAAAAAATTGTCCTCTACCTCTTTTTATTTAGGAAGACTTTTTTTTGTGGGCTCCTGTCTGATCTCTAATCACCCATGTCTTCCAGTCACTGGTAATTACTATTTGAACCCAGCGGCTGGGAGGACTGTCAGCTCGCCTCCTCTGAGAGCGGAAAGCTTGCAGAGGAGCCAGCTGGCAGGGCATGCAAATGTGTCCCCTTAGAGACTTAGACAGCAACTCACGCCTGGTCAAAACAGAGACGATAAAAATCCCCCCAGCCTCGGGAAACCGGCAGCAAATGGGAACCGCTGCGTAATTTGTGCGTTTTTTTTTTTTTTTAATTATACGGAATTTAGAATTCAGCGTAAGAAACAGCGACTCCGAGGCTGACGGCAGAGATTTTTCAATGAGCCGGAATGGTGAGCGTTGCTGTGGAGAGAGAGCGCCAAAACATTGAAGACTAATAGGTCTACACCGTCTTAGAGGAATGTGTCTGCACCTTGTGGTACCATGTAGGCTGGGAACGGGCAATCCTAAGAGCGTCATGTGAATAAAGATAACAAGAGAGATGGAAAGAATTCTAGAGATGGAAAAAGATGCAGAAGCAACAAATAGCCGATATGGTGCTGGAAAATTTGAGAGCAATAAGCTTGAAGGCAATAAAAGTATTCCACCACAAATGGAGAATTTACACAAATGTTTGAGAACTTTTTTTCCCCGACTAGAGTAAAAATTTCCCCTTTACTGGCTGCATTTGGGTGAATATGAGTATACAAATTCTCAAGGACACCAAATCTGAACAACCACCAGATACAATCCAGGTCCACCATGTCCGATGCCAAACGTCTATTCCTAGAAAGGCTACACTCAACTAGGCTTCCTTCAGAGGTTGCTAGCGGTTCCACGAGCTGTGGCCGAATAACGTCCCATTTGATGGCGTCTGCATAGTTCTAACGCCACATGAAGCCAATGAACTTTCTTACTATCTGTAGGTGTGGCATTCTGACCACTGCTGTTAACCGCTTCCATACAGAGCAGTTAGACCCCCTTCCTGCCCAGACCAATTTTCAGCTTTCAGCACTCTCACACTTTGAATGACAATTGCTCAGTCATGCTACACTGTAACCAAACAAAATTTTTATCATTTTTTTCACACAAATAGAGCTTTCTTTTGGTGGTATTTGATCACAACTGGGGGTTTTTTTTTTTTGTGATATAAGCAAAAAAAGAGCAAAAATTTTGCAAAAAAAACACTTTTTTTTAGTTTCTATTATAAAATTTTGCAAAAAATTAATTTTTCTTCATACATTTGGGCCAAAATTTATACTGCTACATATCTCTGGTAAAATTAACCCAAATTAGTGTATATTATTTAGTCTGTGTGAAAGTTATTGAGTCTAGAAGCTATGGTACCAATTACTGAAAATTGATCACACCAGATGTACTGATGGCCTATCTCCTTTCTTGAGGCCCTGAAATGTCAGGACAGTACAAATACCCCCCAAATGACCCCTTTTTGTAAAGTAGACAGTCCAAGGTATTTAGTAAGAGGCATGGTGAGTTTTTTGAAGTTATAATTTTTTCCCACAATTCTTGGGAAAATGAAGAAAACATTTTTTTTTCTTTTTTTTTCCCAAAACGTTGTCAATTTATAAGCTATTTCTAACACATAGCATGTACACAGCAAAAATGACACCCCAAAATTCATTCTGCTACTCCTTCTGAGTATGGTGATACCACATGTGTGAGACTTTTACACAGCCTGGCCACAAAAAGAGACTCCACGTCCAAGTAGCACCATAAGGCGTTTTAGGAGCATAAATACACATAAAACTTTCTTACTACCTATCACACTTTTCAAGGCCCTAGAGCAACAATACAATGGAAAAGTCCACAAAATTACCCCATTTTGGAAAGCAAACACTCCAACGTATATTCTATGAGGCATTATGGGTCCTTTGAACATGTCATTTTTTTCCACAAGTTTTTGGAAAATGTGGGAAAAAAATAAAAACTTTTTTTTTTACACAAAGTTGTCAATTTATAGGATATTCCTAACACATAGCATGTACATCGCAAAAATGACACCCCAAAATACATTCTGCCACTCCTCCTGAGTATGGCAATACCACATGTGTGAGACTTTTTCACAGCCTAGCCATATAGAGGGGCCTAAACATCCAAGGAGCATCATCATGCATCCTAGCCACTTGCCTAGGCCTATTTTTGACATTTGGTGTTTACAAGCTAAAATCAGTTGTTTTTGCTAGAAAACTACTTAGAACCCCAAAACATTATATATTTTTTTTTAGCAGAGACCCTAGAGAATAAAATGGAGATTATTGCAATATTTTTTATCACACCGTATTTGCGCAGCGGTCTTCCAAACGCAATTTTTTGGGAAAAAAATCACTTTTTTTAATTAAAAAATAAGAAACCAGTAAAGTTAGCCCAATTGTTTTCCATAATGTGAAAGATAATGTTACGCCGAGTAAATAGATACCCAACATGTCATGCTTCAAAATTGCGCACGCTCACAGAATGGTGACAAATTTTGGTACTTAAAAATCCCCATAGGCGACATTTTAAAAATTTCTACAGGTTGCTATCTTAGAGTTACAGAGGAGGTCTATGGCTCAAATTATTGCTCTTGCTCTAACGATCGCGACGATACCTCACATGTGTAGTTTGAACACTGTTTACATATGTGGGCGGGGTTTCCGTATGCGTTCGCTTCTGCGCGCGAGCTCGCGGGGACACGGCGCTTTAATTTTTTTTTTTTTTTTTTTTTACTATTTATTTTATTTATTATTTTTTATTTTTACACTGTTTTTTTTTAAAAAAAAAAAATTGATCATTTTTATTTCTATTGCAAGAAATGTAAACATTACTTGTAATAGAAAAAGGCACGACAGGACCTCTTTTTTGTGAGATCTGGGGTCAAAAAGTCCTCAGATCTCACAAGTACACTAAAAGATAGAAAAAATAAAAAAAAAAAAATTAAAAAAAAATTAAATAAAATGAAAAAAAAAAAAGGGACCTTTAAACTGGTTGCTAGGCAACGACGTTTGCCGTAGCTCCGGTCCTCCAAGACCATAGAGTCGAGTGAGGGCAAGCTTGCCCTCACTCGACATCCTGTCTGTGAGGATCTGGGACCGGATCGTTTTCCCCGCTGCCGGCGGGTCCGGTAAGCGGGGAAAAGGACCAGAATGCAGCGGGAGGGGGGGGGGGGGCACCTCTTCCGCCACCCCGGAAGGGTGATCCCGCGGCGAATCTGCCGCTGGGACCACCCTTATCGGAAAGCCAACCGTCCACCGTTTAAAAAAATACCAGGGTTATGGCAGCTATCTGCTGCCATAACACCGGTATTTAGGTTTAAACGGACGACGTATGTTAACCTTTTTGGACTTAGACATGGTGGCTGTATGAAGGGTGACAGGTACTCGGGTACTTTGCTGGGCAGGTGACAGGTACTCTGGTACTGATGAGCAAGTGGCAGGTACTCGAGTACTCCGATAGGCAGGTGACAGGTACTCGGGTACTCTTATGGGCAGGTGACAGGCAGGTGATAGGTACTGATGAGTAGTACTGATACTGATAGGTGATACTGATACTGTACTGATGGGTACGGATGATCAGTACTGATACTAATAGGTGATAGGTACTGATGGGTACTGATGAGTACTGATGAGTAGTGATGGGTAATGATGAGCAGGTGGCAAGTACTCGGGTACTTCAGGTGTCAGGTACTCTGATGAGCAGGTGGAAGGTACTCGGGTACTCTGTTGGGTAGGTGACAGGTACTCGGGTACTCCGATGACGGGTACTCAAAGTACCAGAGTACCTGTCATCAGAATACCAGAGTACCTGTCATCAGAGTACCCGAGTACCTGTCATCAGAGTACCCGAGTACCTGTCATCAGAGTACCTGAGTACCTGTCACCAGCCCATCAGAGTACCTGTCATCAGAGTACCCGAGTACCTGTCATCAGAGTACCCGAGTACCCATCATCAGAGTACCCGAGTACCTGTCACCAGCCCATCAGAGTACCTGTCATCAGCCCATCAGAGTACCCGAGTACCTGTCATCTGAGTACCTGATGGGCTGGTGACAGGTACTCGGGTACTTTGATGGGCTAGTGACAGGTGCTCTTTATTGGGGGGGGGGGGGCAATCAGTGTGGTTGGGGTGCACTATGATTGGTAACTAGCTGTTACCACAATCTCCTCCTCACACAGGATCAGTGTGTGAGGAGGAGAACACGGTGACAGCTAGTTACCGTGTTCTCTGATGACATTTGTGACCGGCTGTGATTGGACACAGCCGGTCACGTGGTAAAGAGCCAATTTCATTGGCTCTTTACCTAGATCGGGGATGGGCTCTGTCCGAGGGACGAGCCTCGTCCCCGATCGCCGCGCTGCGCGCCCCCGGGGGCGCGCATTAAGGAAGGAACGAGCGGCTCGCACTGGAGCCGCTCATGTGATCGGCTGTGATTGACACAGCCGATCACGTGGTAAACAGCCAATTTCATTGGCTGTTTACCTTGATCGGGGTTGGGCTCAGTCCGAGGGACGAGCCTCACCCCCGATCGCCGCGCTGCGCGCCCCCGGGGGCGCGCAGTAGCGGGGAGATCCGGGCGCCGTCATATGACGTCGGCCCGGATCGAGAAAGGATTTGTGCCGACGTCATTTTACTTGACGCGGTACGAAGGGGTTAAGGAGGCATTCCTCCTACTGACCACCAATGTAAAGGACATTCTTCCCAATGGCCACCAATGCAAGGAACCTTCTTGCCACTGACCACCAATGTAAGGAACATTCTTCCAATTGACCGCCAATGTAAGGAGCATTCTTCCCACTGATCACCAATGTAAGGAACATTCTTCCCACTGATCACCAATGTAAGGAGCATTCTTCCCACTGACCACCAATGTAAGGGACATTCTTCCCACTGACCACCAATGTAAGGGACATTCTTCCCACTGACCACCAATGTAAGGGACATTCTTCCCACTGACCAACAATGTAAGGGACATTCTTTCCACTGATCACCACTGTAAGGAACATTCTTCCAATTGACCGCCAATGTAAGGGACATTCTTCCCACTGACCAACAATGTAAGGGGCATTCTTCCCACTGATCACCAATGTAAGGAGCATTCTTCCCACTGACCACCAATGTAAGGAACATTCTTCTCACTGACCACCAATGTAAGGAACATTCTTCCCACTGACCACCAATGTAAGGGACATTCTTCCCACTGACCACCAATGTAAGGGACATTCTTCCCACTGACCACCAATGTAAGGGACATTCTTCCCACTGACCACCAATGTAAGGAACATTCTTCTCACTGATCACCAATGTAAGGAACATTCTTCCCAATTTTGTTTATTAAAAGTCTTGCAATCAATAAGCATAAAATCAATATACATAAATAAATATATACATATTTACATGAAAAGGGGGGAAAAAAAAATACATAGCAAATTCTGCTCTCAAATAAAGACTGCCTTTACAGCAAAAACAAAACTCACATCATGAAACACATCATTACCGGAAAAAATTATCTTAATAAGACTCACACCACCACACCAGACATCAAACCTGCGAGGTCAAGAAACAAAACCACTCCCATTATGCATGCAGCCCTTCTTCAAAAATGAAGATATTAACTAACAAAAGCTAAGGGCGTGAAAAAAATAGCATAGGAAAAAAGCTTTTCACCCAGAGATGGACAGTTCACCAAAAGCAGGTCTGATATTCCTCCACGCCCTTATCCAGACCGCTCGAGGCTCCCTGCCCTTCTCAAGACCCCGAATCTTCCCAACCTCACCAAGAATATCGTACACCACCACCTCGACAGGGAGGACTTTCTTCCGCAGGGTAATCTGGCACCGCGCATTCCACGTGAAGTAACGGACAACTATACTAACTAGAAAAAGTGTATTCAAATCAAAATCCCAGCGAGTCGGGAATGCCCCGTACACCCACTCCGCATAACTCATGCGATAGAGAAAGGGGATGCCTAGAGCCCTCCCCACCCTTTTATACACCTCTATGTTAAAGGGACACTGGAGCAAAAAGTGGTCCATAGACTCCACTTTACCAACACACTCCGCTCTAGGACAATCCCGATCATCCACAGGGCGATGCTTCAGGTTCCCTCTCACATAGAGCCTTCCATGGAAAGCGAGCCAGGCTTGATCCCTAAACTTCAAAGGGATTCTTCCTAAGTTAATTAAACGCAACCCCTCCCTCATTATGGGGCCTGGGCAATCCCTTAAAGTCAGCGACACACTGAAAGCAGAGCCCAAAATCCTCTTCTCCAGAAGCTTTCTGGGGAGGGACTTGATATCCCCCACTGTCACCTGCCACTGCCTAAGTATTTTCAGACACGGGGCAACATAAGCCGGAAGCTTGCCATGTCGGACTCTCAGACTTTTCACTGGCCCGCCATCTTCCCAGCATCGCAGAAAAGGCCTAAACCAAGATTGAAAAATACCCACCCATCCCGGCGGGGTCTCTGCTAACATATTACCAAGATTATACTTTAAAAAAAGCAGAGAAAAGAAAACTATAGGGTTGACCATTCCTAGACCACCCTCCCGCCTGGACAGGTAAGTTACATTGCGTTTGATCAGGTTCAGCCTATTTCCCCATAACAGTTGGAAAAAGCAGCTGTACACCCTTGCATAGAGAGATTCCGGCAAGATACAGACAAAGCTGACATATAAAAAGATTGGGATCAGGTAAGTTTTAATCAAGTCAACCCTTTCCCTCAAGGAAAGTTTCCATTTCTTCCAGCTTGCCACCTTGGCATTGGCATTCAACAACCTGCTTTCCCAATTTCGATGACCATAGTCACCAGGACCAAATTTGATGCCCAACACTTTAATTTCCTGCTGGGGCTCTGGGAAGGCATCCGGAAGTTCGAAGCTTTCACCCTCCTCACCCATCCAGAAAACTTCACTCTTTTCATGATTGATTTTAGAGCCAGAAGCCTCAGTGTACTGCTTTATCACAGAGACCACCTCCTGCGCCTCCTCCATCCCAGAGATAATAACAGACACATCATCGGCATAGGCCACGACCTTCAAAGGCGGCACACCAGCAATGCCCAAAGGCACCCCACACAACGATCCACTCTCTAACCTTCTTATGAAGGGGTCGATTGCGAATACATATAGCAGGGGGCTCAAAGGACACCCCTGGCGCACACCAGAGCCAACCTCAAAAGGCCGTCCAACCCAACCATTAACAAGTGGGAAGCTCTCAGCCCCTTTATATAATGTTTTCAGCCAATCAATAAACCTCCCCTGCAGGCCGTATCTACCAAGTAGCAAATACAGGTACTCATGATTGACTCGATCAAAAGCCTTCGCCTGATCCAATGCCAGCAAGTACTTTCTCCATTCAGCAGCCCTGCATCGCTCCAAAGCCTCCCGGACAGCTAAAATTGCTGAAAAGGTACTTCTGCCCTGGACCGAGCAGTGCTGATGATTGGACAACAAATCGCCTGCTACTGACGACAAGCGCCAAAAAAGAATCTTCGCCAAGATCTTTCTATCAACATTGAGAAGACTGATGGGGCGCCAGTTCTCAATTATTGAGGGGTCTTTACCTTTTGACAGAAGAATCACAGCGGATTGCCTCATGGAGGGAGGGAGAGAACCCTCTTCTAAACAGCTGTTATAAACCTCCGCTAAAAAGGGAGCCAGAATGGACTTAAAACACTTGTAAAATTCAGCTGTCAACCCATCTGGCCCAGGCGACTTTTTGGTAGCCAGCTTCTCTATAGCACGAACTACCTCATCCGCTGAAATTGGTTCTGTCAAATCCATCAAAGGCAATGTATCATTTCCCAATCCTGGAGTAGAATCCAGAAAGCTTTCCATCCTGTCCCGACTAAGGTCCTTTCTTCCCAGAAGGTCTGCGTAATATGACCTGAAGATCTCCAGGATCCCTGATCTGGACTTCACCAGGGAACCCGTACTATCCCTCAGACCTATGACCGTCTTAACTGCTATGCCTTGCTTACAGTTCTGGTAAGGATCAGGCGAGTGATATTTCCCATAATCTCTCTCCAGAACCAAGGAGGCATGCCGGTCGTATTGACACTTCCTAAGAAGAAGCTTTACCTCCGAGATCTCCCCTGGATCTCCTCCATACGAGACAAGACGATCAAGCTTCCTCCGCAAATGCTGGTAGGCAATATACATACCAAGCTGCTTCTTCTTACTTATGGCCTTGAAAAGTCCAATCGCCCTTTGTTTCACAAGCTCCCACCACTCTGACTTACTGCTGCAAAAGTCCAGAATAGAAACCTGTGCCTGAAAAAAATCCTCAAAGGATTGTCTTACCTCTACATCTTCCAGGAGAGCCGAATTCAGTTTCCAGGTACCCCTTCCCCTGGGTGGAGTGTCCGAGGCATTCAGAGTCACAGACAGCATACAGTGGTCAGAGAACTCCACCGCCCTCAACTCAGGAGCCGAGAAAGCAGAGTTCTCCTTTAAAAAAAACCTATCTATCCTACTCTGACTATTCCCTCTCTGAAACGTGAATCCCGTGCTGCCAGGGCAGTGCTTAATGTGCACATCTACCAGGCCTGCTTGTCTAACCATATCTCTAAGAAAAACGCTATCATAACCCAGCCTGTCTATGGAGACCCTCCTGTCTTCAGGCCTAATTATGGTGTTAAAGTCACCTCCAAAGACAACCTGCTGGGATGTAAAAAGGAAGGGCTTGATCTTTGTGAAGAGGCATTTCCTGTCCCATTTTGACTGCGGTCCATAGATATTGATCAGGCGCAGGTCCTGCCCCCTAACAGAGACGTCTAAGACCATGCATCTCCCCATTTCTACCTCAATTATCCGCCGGCATGTTACCATATCGGTTTTAAAAAGAACCGCAACTCCGCTGCAAGGCTCAGCCGCAAGAGACCAAAAGGAGGGACCGCATCTCCACTCCCTTTTTGCTAGATGGACATCGGCCAAAGTATTGAGCCAGGTCTCTTGCAAAAATAAAATCTCAGCATCAAACTCACTGAGCAAAAATAAGGCAATATCACGAGCTCTTGCAGATTTCACGCTGGCGACATTAATGGTCGCCACCTTTATCAGAGCGGGCACTGCCATCAGGATGATTGGGGTAGTCGTTTCTTAACCTCCACCACACTCTCATCACCCGAAACAGCTCTCTTTACACTATGTGACTCCCCCTCATCCATAGATGATAAAGAAGTAGATAAATCAGATACTAACTCCTCCCCTGATAAAACCGAAAATGTGTTGCCAAGAGGAACCCCTCCTGGCTCTAACTGTAAGGAAGAAATGACCGCTTTACTGGTCTTCCTCTTCTTCTTTTTCTTCCTCTTTGTCCTCTCCCACCCCTCATCATCCGAATCCTCCACAACAGAGGGTGAGACATGGGACATGGACACCCCTCCCTCAACCCCATCGACCCCACCACCATCCAGCACCCCTGCACCCTCTTGGCCGCGTTTGCGGTGTCGAGAGACAGGGACTGGAGGTGGAGTAGGCCGAGGGGGAAGATCCACTATACCCGCCCCCCCAGCAGCTTCCACTAGTCTGGAGGATCTACGCACAGTAGATGTAGGAACAAAAGGAGGGACAGACTCAGGGACCACATCACTAGGGGAAACAGAATCTGACACAACAGACACAGGAGGGACAGACTCAGGGACCACATCACTAGGGGAAACAGAATCTGACACAACAGACACAGGAGGGGCAACAACAATTTCCTCTCTAACTTCAGCTGCTTCATCTTCTTTATCAAGCCTCTGCAGCTCAGTCTCCAATCCTGGCAAGTTATGCAGTGCCTCTGGGCACTGGCTATATGGATGACCCAGCTGCTGGCACAAATTGCACCGAATCTGGGTGCATTCTCTGGCCAAATGGCCTAAATCCTGGCACAGTGAGCACTTCTTGTGGGTGCAGGACGATGCAAAGTGGCCTTTATCACCACATTTATTACACACCTTAGGCTGACCTTGGTAGAAAATGGTCAGCCTATCCCTACCCAGAAAGGCTGAGCAGGGAAGGTGCTGAACTACATCGCCCAGCACCCCCAATTTTAGTGACACTGTCCAGGCCCCTGTCCATATCCCATGCTCATCAAGGACCTTCCGCAGTGGAGTGAGGACCTCGCCATATCGGCGTAGCCATACTAATAAATCAGCCTCTGGTATGGATTCGTTACGCACCAGAATGGTCACCGACTTTATCAAAGGCTGCCTTGAAATTACCTTTGGCACCAAACCTCTCCACTGCTGAAGACCCTTGCACCTCCTAAATCTCTCCCAGAAGAGATCCAAACTTTCAGGTTTTACAAACGATAAATCAAATTCATAACTCCCCACCGGGCAAATTAAAGCAAAAATATCACAGGCTTTAAACCCCATTTCCAAAATCAACTCAGCCACCCTCCCCCTTACTATTGGGGTTCCTTCCCCCTCCCACCTCAACTGTACCACATTCCTCCTCCTATACCCACTAACCTGCCCCCCAAAAAACCTCCCTGAATTGTGATTAACAGAATCCCCACCACCCACCCTGGTGCGACTCCCCAAAGCTGAAGCATAGCTTCCAACATTCCTCCCAGCAGAAAATCCATCAGTTTTTTTTAAATTATCTGACACACACTTAGCAGATAACGATTGCACAGATTCGGGATTGATCTGTGCAATCAAATCTTTCCTCTGCTGAGCAGGGGGAGAAATAACATTTTCATTTTTCCCAGCATTACTAACCCCTTCACCACCACCCACCACATTCATTGCTTTAACATTAATGTCATTTTTTATACTTGCTGGGATATTTATTATTCCTGTTGTCTTCACAGCAGAATCCATAGCTGCTGCTGCACTGGTAAGAGTTTCAGCGATCATCTTCTCTTCCACTGGGACAGAGTTTTCAGTTGTAGAAATAGAATCCTGTTTTAACATAGCAGCAGGTAAAGCATTGCAGGATATTTCCATTGCTACTTCCATTCCACTTGCAACACCATGTTGATCCCCTCCCCCACCAGCAAACAGCTGGTCAATCAACCCTGGAACACTGGGAAACTCAGCTGAAGCAAACTCTTTGGAGTTTGCAGCCATTTTGCTTGTAGAGGGACTACTGGTCTCAGCAGGAGCAGAAAAATCTATGCCTGGGGTGTTAGATGCAGGTCCATCCACCTTTCTTTCACAATCTGGTGATTCTGTCAGGGATTTACCCTGCATGTCTGCACCGGATTTCTCCTCAGCAATAACTGCAATATGCAGTTCCTTCTCACCTGGGACACCATCCACTACAGCAGGTGGGGCAGACATGCTGGAAGGCAGCATGGTATACTGGGATTTCTCCACCAGTACTAGCTTTGCTGGCCTGTATCTCCTCTGCCCATCTTCAGGGATTTCTGATGGATCATCAGAAAAGACAAACTTGTCTGCTTTCAGGGGTGACTCCATCTCCTGGATAAATGTCAGGGATCCATGTCCACTCTCAACCCCCTGGCTGGTTGCCGCTGGTGATTCCCAGTTCTGGCATGGGGGGAGAGGTGCAGAGGCAGATGGAGCCGGGTCATCCATTAACCGAGGCTGCTGATCCACAGAACTTGCTGATGCTTGGCTGGTAAATCTCCTCTCATTGTCAAATTTTTCTTTAAATGCTCCACTTCCGTCTTTCAGCCTTTCCAATAATAAAGTTTGTTTCTTCACCTTTTCCTCCAATTCCTGCAACTCAGGCTTCATGGCTGTGCGATTTTTACTCCAGGCCTGGAAATACTTAGTTTTGAAGGATTTGTGTTCAGCCTTCAAACCTTTAAGTTTTTCTTCCGCTCTCCCAATCGCCCTAAAACGATTGATAACCTTCTGGCTGAAGACATCCGCATTCTCACCGGGGCCTGGACCCACAGACAGGTCCTCCACCTCCTCCTCACTAGGCCCCGTGTCATCAGGGGGATCCCTCCCAGGGCCTCCCCCAGGATCAGGCATTGTTCCTGGGCCAAGCTAGCAAGCAAGGCCCAGGCTTGAAAAGGGCTGGATCTCACAGAGAGCTCCTTGGGTGTGTCCTCCTCCTTCTTCCCACTGACCACCAATGTAAGGAACATTCTTCCCACTGACCACCAATGTAAGGAACATTCTTCCCACTGACCACCAATGTAAGGAGCATTCTTCCCACTGACCACCAATGTAAGGAACATTCTTCCCACTGACCACCAATGTAAGGAGCATTCTTCCCACTGACCACCAATGTAAGGAACATTCTTCCCACTGACCACCAATGTAAGGGACATTCTTCCCACTGACCACCAATGTAAGGGACATTCTTCCCACTGACCACCAATGTAAGGAACATTCTTCTCACTGATCACCAATGTAAGGAACATTCTTCCCACTGACCACCAATGTAAGGGACATTCTTCCCACTGACCACCAATGTAAGGGACATTCTTCCCACTGACCACCAATGTAAGGAACATTCTTCTCACTGATCACCAATGTAAGGAACATTCTTCCCATTGACCTCCAATGTAAGGAACATTCTTCCCATTGACCTCCAATGTAAGGAACATTCTTCCCACTGACCACCTGAAAATGTCTGGGCTTGCTCATAGGCCTTACAGGACCCATGCATTGCATTGTGGGATAGGTGCAAAGGACCATGCACATTCTTTACTTTCACAATGGGGGTGCCCAGAGCAACTTTGCAAAGACTAAAGGGGGGTCATCCCAATGTTGTCCATCTGTCTGCCTAGCCTTAAAACCCACCCATACCCTTCCATGGTTGAAGTATGACTTTTGGGTGAAGAGCGCCCTTCAAGGGATGAAATGTTCCTGCAGATAATGAGCCATTGACCAATAAAATGTGGAAGGAGCGATCGGCACTGGAGACAGGGTAAGTGAGCTGTGATAAGTAAATCAATTATTTACGAGCAAGCCATGGAAAGGCGTTAACTGCCGCCGTCTAAGGATGTGTTCTACGTGAGATCTGTAAACAGACGGATTTTACAAGGTAACCAGCGAATCATCAATCATGGAGGGCCCTCGGCCACAAGCCGCCCGTCTGGATGACAATCTGACATTCACTGCTGATGAACAGGTGCTATTCATTAGCGAGGCCCTTCCATTTAAATAGAAAGGATATTGTGTGGCAGCAGCACCCCCCCCCTCCCAGTATGTAACAGCCCACCCCCCCAGTATGTGACAGCATCCCCCCCCCAGTATGTGACAGCATCCCCCCCCAGTATGTGACAGCCCCCCCCCCAGTATGTGACAGCACCCCCCCTAGTATGTGACAGCATCCCCCCCCCCAGTATGTGACAGCCCCCCCCCCCCCAGTATGTGACAGACTCCCTCCCCCCCCCCCTATATTCGGTCTATTTCTCACTTTATAAAAAGCAAAACATTTCAAAGTCTGGACTTCACTGATTTATTTTATTACTTAAATTGAGCAAAATGACATTGTGTCTTTGTATGGTAGGAATATATTCTGTGTCAGGGGTCAGCGACCTTTCCCACACTGAGCGCCATGTTAAGAATTAGACAAGTGGTGTGCCAGTGATCACCACCATCAGGGGCAGACTGGCAACTTTCAGGCCCAGGGGGCAAGTACAAACCAGAGGACCATGGTGCAGCAACTTGGCCCCCCTCCCACTCCCCCTCTTCTGGCCTCCTCCTTACCCCCATTGCAGGCTGAAGCTCCGCTCCAGGTACTCTCTGCTCACCTGCCAAATCCGGGTTCCCGACGTGGCCAGCAGGAGGCAGTTGGGGGGAGCTGGGACAGCTTAGTCGGGGCTGGACAGGGGGGGAGAGTCTTCAGTGGGGCATGGAAATGGCCTCTGCTCAGACACCATCCATGCTGGGGGGGGGGGGGGGAAGCCTGCACTCTGTCCTTGCTTTAAACCTGCACTCAGCGGTGGGGACTAGGTCAGCGGTGGGGACTAGGTCAGCGGTGGGGACTAGGTCAGCGTCAGCGGTGGGGACTAGGTCAGCGGTTGGGACTAGGTCAGCGTCAGCGGTGGGGACTAGGTCCCCACCACTGACCTAGAGGCAGGCAGAGGCAGGATGTGACTGGTCAGTGGGGTGTGTGTGCCAGCGGCAGGTTGTGATTGGTCGGGGAAGGGGGTGTGCCAGAGGCAGTCTGTGGTGGGTCGAGGGGGGTGTGCCAGAGGAATTCTGTGGTTGGTTGGGGGGGGGGGGTCATACCAGAGGCAGGCTGTGATTGGTCGGGGAGGGGGGAGTGCCAGAGGCAGTCTGTGGTTGGTTGGGGGGGGGGGGGTCATACCAGAGGCAGGCTGTGATTGAGAGGAGGTGTGTCAGAGGCAGGCTGTGGTTGGGAGGGGTTGTGTGCCAGAGGCAGGCTGTGATTGGTCGGAGGAGGGTGTGCACCAGAGGCAGGCTGTGATGGGGAGGGTTTGTGTGCCAAAGGTAGGATGTTACTGATCACGGGGGGTGCCAGAGGCACTATGTGATTGGTCTGGGAGGGGGGTATGCCAGAGGCAGGCTGTGGTTGGTCGGGGGGGGGGAGGTGTGCAGGAGGCAGGCTGTGATTGGGAGAGGTCGTGTGTCAGAGGCAGGATGTGACTGGTTAGGAGTGGTGTGTGCACTTTGTGATTGGTCGGGCAGGCTGTACATGAGAGGGGGTGTGTCAGAGGTAGGCTGTGATTGGGAGGGGTTGTGTGCCAGAGGTAAGCTGTGATTGGTCATAGGAGGGTGTGCGCCAGAGGCAGGCTGTGATTGTTCAGAGGAGGGTGTGCGCCAGAGACAAGCTGTGAATGGTTAGGGGATGTGGTGACTTAACTACCCAAATCTGGCATGCTGTGTGTCTGCACAGTGTCCTGTACCTCTGAATAGCCAGCCAAAGGATGGAAACTGACCACACTAACACAGATCAGCTTCTGCGCTTTGTGTGGTCAGTTTAGAACAATGAAGATTGACTGGCACAACCAACCAGGCACTTCAGATGGAAAATGAAGATGATAGAAACTATGATTTATGAAATACACATATGGGACCACACATCGCAAAAAAGAAAAACGTAGGGTAACATACACTTTACAGGGAACTCAATGGGATTTTGCCTTAAGAAATGCTTCCATACAATAATATGTCATCATTCAGAGCAGCCAGAATTCATCTTTGAAGTTCGATGCAGTGAAATGATTTGTGTCTGTTATTGGCCACCACATTTCCTTTTATTAAAGGACATAACACGAATTCATACGCAGCGTCAAAGCAGAAGGTTTTTAATACCGCGCCGCTGCTGTGCCAAACCAAAATATTACATCCGTTTTTTTTACATTTACTATAAAAAAGGTGCCAAAGAATTACTTTTTTGCTTGGAAAGAATTTAGTTGTAACCATATAAGGAAAGATCCTTAGCCCATAAAACAGAGGTAGCTTTAGGGGATCAGATGTGACTACAAAAGCTTCACTTGGGCCCATCTACTACGAGCCATGGCTCCCGGCAATAACAGCACTTGACCCTGGGGATCTATAGACACCGACCCAACACTATGGATGATCTATAGACACTGACCCAATACTATGGAGGATCTACAGACACTGACCCAACACTATGGATGATCTATAGACACTGACCCAATACTATGGAGGATCTACAGTCCCTAACCCAATACTATAGAGGATCTACAGACACTGACCCAATACTATCGAGGATCTACAGACGCTGACCCAATACTATGGATGATCTATAGACACTGACCCAATACTATGGAGGATCTACAGACACTGACCCAATACTATGGATGATCTATAGACACTGACCCAATACTATGGATGATCTATAGACGCTGACCCAATACTATGGAGGATCTACAGTCCCTAACCCAATACTATAGAGGATCTACAGACGCTGACCCAATACTATGGATGATCTATAGACACTGACCCCATACTATGAAGGATCTACAGACACTGACCCAATACTATAAATGATCTATAGACACCGACCCAACACTATGGATGATCTGTAGACACTGACCTAACACTACGGATGATCTATAGACACTGACCCAACACTATAAATGATCTATAGACACTGACGCAACACTATAAATGATCTATAGACACTGTATAGACACTGACCCAA
The DNA here is from genome assembly GCF_965119305.1 of Pelophylax lessonae. NCBI lineage: Eukaryota > Metazoa > Chordata > Amphibia > Anura > Ranidae > Pelophylax > Pelophylax lessonae. The sequence goes on along the minus strand of NC_138776.1, from coordinate 13,113,601 downwards.
CACTATGGATAATGTATACATTGACCCAACACTATGGGTAATCTATAGACATTGACCCAACACTATGGATGATCTATAGACCCTGACCTAACACTATGGATGATCAATAGACACCGGCCCAACACTATGGAGGTTCTATAGACACCGACCCAACACTATGGAGGTTCTACAGCCACTGACCCAACACTATAAATGATCTATAGTCACTGACCCAACACTATGGAGGATCTATAGACACCGGCCAAACACTATGGAGGTTCTATAGACACCGACCCAACACTATGGAGGTTCTATAGACACCGACCCAACACTATGTAGGTTCTATAGTCACTGGCCCAACACAATGGATGTTCTATAAACACCGACCCAACATTGTGGATAAACTATAGACACTGACTCAACACTATGAAGGATCTAAAGATGCCAACCCAACACTATGGATGATCTACAGACACTGACCCAACACTATGGATGATCTATAGTCGCTGACCCAATACTATGGAGGATCTATAGACACTGACCCAACATTATGAATAATCTATAGACACTGACCCAACATTATGAATAATCTATAGACACGACCCAACACTATGAAGGATCTATAGATGCCGACCCAACACTATGGAGGATCTAGAGACACTGACCCAACACTATGGATGATCTATAGACACAGACCCAACACTATAGATGATCTATAGACACTGACCCAACACTATGGAGGATCTATAGATGCTGACCCAACATTGTGGATAATCTGTAGACACTGACCCAACACTATGGAGGATCTATAGACACCAACCCAACATTGTGGATAATCTATAGACACCGACCCAACACTATGGATGATCTATAGACACTGACCCAACATTATGGATGATTTACAGACGCTGACCCAATACTATGGATGATCTACAGACACTGACTCAACACTTTGGGTGATCTATAGACACTAAACACTGTTTGAGAAAAGCCAACCCATGGTATGTGATCATCGGTTCAATGGGTTGCCGTTAGTGGCATCCCTGCTCGACGAATGCAATTGGGGGCCATTTTTGCCACATAGCCTTGCAGCTGTGGCACATGTGCAGCCATGAATGGATGCATGTCCTTGATTAAGTGGACGGTCAGGGGCCGTGTCTCAACCACCTGCTTTTTCCACCCCCCTATCCACTCATGTGAACACAACTCTATCTTGAACTCAAATAGTCCCAGTTGGGATCCCAATGACTATTTATTTAGCTGCAGCTGCTTCAGAGAATCAATAGGACAATTACAAGGGCCAGCTCCCCTGCAAACACTTTTGGATGTCTATCGGTTGCAAACCAACGTATCAGCAAAACCTAATAAATAAGCAGCAAACTGTTTAAATTCAGAGAATTGAAAGCCCCCCCCCCCCTCCTTTCACATCTCACATGCACACTCAGCCCCTGCAAAGCACACATGCATGCCTGAGTGGAAGACATGTTTTCCAGATGGTCTGGCAATTGAAAAGCAGGAAATTTCAGCGTGATCGAAACACAGTCAACTCCTAATGACTCCGGCCGGCCGAGGTGAGGAATACCAATGCACTTGACTTGGAAAGCCTGTGATAAGATAAGGATCCCAAAGGATGGACTGATTCCTCCCCCATGCCCTGCCCCCACCCTCCATACCCCCCCCCCCCCAAGGGTATAGAGAACATGGACTACTTAGAATCCTGGCAGTGGCTACATTGTGGTTTTCATTAGCGCTCCCAATATTTTTCATGGAATTCATCAAAGTTTTATGCTTGTCACTAAACAGTTATTAAAATGTTTCCAGCATGTAAGGCTCCGGGGTATGAAATGAAACTTTTCCACGCAAGTGCAAGTCGGGGGCGATAGAGGGGAAAAAATCGGGGCGATAGAAGTGAAAAAAGTTGGGGGCGATGGAAGGGAAAAAGTTGGGGGCGATGGAAGGGAAAAAGTTGGGGGGCAATAGAGGGGAAAAAGTCGGGGAGATAGAGGGGAAAAAGTCGGGGCGATAGAAGGTAAAAAGTCAGGGCGATAGAGGGAAAAAGCTGGGGCAATAGAGGGGAAAAAGTCGGGAAGATAGAAGGGAAAAAGTCGGGCGATAGAAGGGAAAAAGTTGGGGCGATAGAGGGAAAAAGTCAGGGAGATAGAGGGGAAAAAGTCAGGGCGATAGAAGGGAAAAAGTTGGGGCAATAGAGGGGAAAAAGTCGGGAAGATAGAAGGGAAAAAGTCGGGGAGATAGAAGGGAAAAAGTTGGGGCGATAGAGGGAAAAAGTCAGGGAGATAGAGGGGAAAAAGTCAGGGCGATAGAAGGGAAAAAGTTGGGGCAATAGAGGGGAAAAAGTCGGGAAGATAGAAGGGAAAAAGTCGGGCGATAGAAGGGAAAAAGTTGGGGCGATAGAGGGGAAAAAGCCGGTGAGATAGAGGGGAAAAGTCGGGGCGATAGAGGGGAAAAAGTTGGGGCGATAGAGGGGAAAAGTCGGGGCAATAGAGGGGAAAAGTCGGGACAATAGAAGGGAAAAGTTGGGGAGATAGAGGGGAAAAAGTCGGGGAGATAGAGGGGAAAAAGTCGGGAGATAGAAGGGAAAAAGTCGGGAGATAGAAGGGAAAAAGTTGGGGAGATAGGGGGGAAAAGTCAGGGCGATAGAGGGGAAAAAGTTGGGGTGATAGAAGGGAAAAGGTCGGGGGGAGATAGAGGGGAAAAAGCCGGTGAGATAGAGGGGAAAAGTCGGGGCGATAGAGGGGAAAAAGTTGGGGCGATAGAAGGGAAAAAGTCGGGGCGATAGAGGGAAAAAGCTGGGGCAATAGAGGGGAAAAAGTCGGGAAGATAGAAGGGAAAAAGTCGGGCGATAGAAGGGAAAAAGTTGGGGCGATAGAGGGGAAAAAGTCAGGGAGATAGAGGGGAAAAAGTCAGGGCGATAGAAGGGAAAAAGTCGGGGAGATAGAGGCGAAAAAGTCGAAGCGATAGAGGGGAAAAAGTCGGGGAGATAGATGGGGAAAAAGTCAGGGAGATAGAGGGGAAAAAGTCGGGGAGATAGAAGGGAAAAAGTCCGGGCGATAGAGGGGAAAAAGTCCGGGCGATAGAGGGGAAAAAGTCCGGGCGATAGAGGGGAAAAAGTCGGAGAGATAGAAGGGAAAAAGTCGGGAAGATTGAGGGGAAAAAGTCGGGGCGATAGAGGGGGAAAAGTCGGGAAGATTGAGGGGAAAAAGTCGGGGCGATAGAGGGGGAAAAGTCGGGAAGATTGAGGGGAAAAAGTCGGGGCAATAAAGGGGAAAAGTTGGGAAGATTGAGGGGAAAAAGTCAGGGCGATAGAGGGAGAAAAGTCGGGGAGATAGAAGGGGAAAAAGTCAGGGAAGATAGAGGGGAAAATGTTGGGGCGATAGAGGGGGAATAGTCGGGAAGATAGAAGGGGAAAAGATCGGGGAAGATAGAGGGGAAAAAGTTGGGGCGATAGAGGGGGAAAAGTCGGGGAGATAGAAGGGGAAAAAATCGGGGAAGATAGAGGGGAAAAAGTCGGGGCGATAGAGGGGGAAAAGTCGGGGAGATAGAAGGGGAAAAAATCGGGGAAGATAGAGGGGAAAAAGTCGGGGAGATAGAAGGGGAAAAAGTCGGGGAAGATAGAGGGGAAAAAGTCGGGGAGATAGAGGGGAAAAAATAAAAATCGCAGAGGTGATCAAATACCTCCAAAAGAAAGCTCTGTTTGTGGGGAACTTAATGTTCCATTGTTCCAGTGAACTTCTATGGAGCTAAAAATCGCAATGCATCACACTGATTTTCTATGCAGTCCTTACAAAACGCATTCCGCTGAACTCAAGCCATAGTCACCACCAGGGAACCCTATACATCAGAGTCCCCAAAAAACATCAGAGTCTTCATCAGAGGCCCCCTAACATCAGAGTCTCCATCAGACGCCCCCTAACATCAGAGTCTCCATCAGAGGCCACCTTACATCAGAGTCTCCATCAGAGGCCCCCTAACATCAGAGTGTCTATCCGAGGCCCCCTAACATCAGAGTCTCCATCAGAGGCCCCCTTACATCAGAGTCTCCATCAGAGGCCCCCTAACATCAGAGTCTCCATCAGAGGCCCCTTTAGATCAGAGTCTCCATCAGAGTCCCTTCTTACATTAGAGTCCCTTTTGGAGTCCTCTTTTACATCAGTATCCCCATCAGAATCCCCCCTTACATCAGTTTCCCCATCAGGGTCCCTTTTTACATCAGCGTCCCCATCAGAGTAACTGAAAACCTCAGTGTCCCCATCAGAGTCCCCCATATATAAGTATCCCCATCGGAATCCTCCCTTGCATCAGTGTCCCCATCAGAGTCCTCCCTTACATCAGTATCCTGATCGGAGTCCTCCCTTACATCAGTGTGCCCATCAGAGTCCCCCATATATCAGTATCCCCACCTGATTCCCTTCTTACATCAGTGTCACCCCTTATATCAGGATTCCCATCAGAGTCCCCTGTACATCAGAGTCCCCCGTACATCAGTGTCCCCATCAGAGGCCCCTTTACATCAGTGTCCCCATTTCCTTCAGAGTCCCCCCTACATCAGGGCCTCCATCAGAATCCCTTCTTATATCACTGTCCCAATCAAAGTCTCCCCTTTCATCAGGATTCCCATCTGAGTCCTCCCTTACATCAGAATCAGAGTCTCCATCAGAGTCCTCCCTTACAGCAGTGCCCCATCAGAGTCCCCCATATATCAGTATCCCCATCTGATTCCCTTCTTACATCAGTGTCACCCCTTATATCAGGATTCCCATCAGAGTCCCCTGTAAATCAGAGTCCCCCGTACATCAGTGTCCCCATCAGAGGCCCCTTTACATCAGTGTCCCCATTTCCTTCAGAGTCCCCCCTACATCAGGGCCTCCATCAGAATCCCTTCTTATATCAGTGTCCCAATCAAAGTCTCCCCTTTCATCAGGATTCCCATCTGAGTCCTCCTATACATCAGAATCAGAGTCCCCCCTACATTAGGGCCTCCATCAGAGTCCCCTCTTATATCAGTGTCCCAATCAAAGTCTCCCCTTTCATCAGGGTCCCCCCTACTTCGGGGGGGGGGGGGGGTTGAAAAATTGGGGGTGCTGTTTGGGGAAGAAGCAGAGACTGTGCACACCAGCTGCGGGTTGGATAAACTCTTCTAGTGGGCTACATGTGGCCCCGGGGGCCGCAGTTTGGAGAGCCTTGATTTCTATGGATTTATAAGTCTGAATACGGTTCTAATAAAACTCGGATTCTATTGCCATACATCTGACCTCATACAGTGCCTGAAAATAGTCCTCTTCTAGTTTTTTTCTAGATTGCAATCCCCTCCCCCTGCGATTATTCTGTAGAAGGACTCCGCCTCTGTCAGCGGGCCCCAAGGGCGGAATGTTTTCACTTTGAACATCAGCAAAACATGTTGAAAAACAAACAAAACATATAAATTGCTGGATGAGAAATCACACAAACATCCCACTACGCCGGGGGGCTTCAACGATTTAGGACAGCAGGCAAATGGGATTGCTACCCCCAGGGCCGCTGATAGGGGGGTGACCACCAGTCCTCCTGTAGAGGGGCCCAGGCACACAGGGGGGCCCCAACAGCAGAGGGAATCAGTGCAGTCGGGTAGGTGGGCAAATACAGGATGCCCTGTGCAGCTCTCTGCAGCAGCTGAAAACCTTTTTCTCTCCCACTGTCTTTCAGCTGCTGCAGGGAGAGACACAGACACAGGGCCCCCCGCGGAAGCTGCTGGGGCTTCCCTGTCCCATAAAAAAAAAAATAACAAATTGCAAAAAAAAAAAAAATTATTAAAAAAATGTAAAATAAAATAGTTTTAACACATTTAAACATTTTTTTAAAATTATAAAATGTTTTTTTCGAAAAATGGAAAAAAACTATTTAAAAGAAAGGCCTAATTCACACAGCTTCTTTGTTATCTTTGTGTCCTCTAAGAATGATTTTAGTATATTTTTTGAGAAAATGTTGTTTTGATATATACGAGGGGGCCCTGCCAAGCACATCATTGCAATCTATCAGTGCCACCCACCAGTGCCCATTATTGCCCACCAGTGCCCCCTATCAGTGCCCATCAGTGCTGCCTATCAGTGCCCATCAGGTCCACCTATCAGCGCCCATCAGTGCCCATCAGTGCCACCTATCAGCGCCCATCAGTGCCCACCAATGCTGCATATCAGTGCTACCTATAAGTGCCACATATCAGTGCCCAACAGTGCTGCATATCAGTGTTGCCTATCAGTGCCCATCAGTGCGACCTATTAGCACCCATCAGTGCCACCTATCAGCGCCCATCAGTGCCCACCAATGCTGCATATCAGTGCTACCTATAAGTGCCACATATCAGTGCCCATCAGTGCTGCATATCAGTGCCCATCAGTGCCACCCCATCAGTGCCTCCTCATCAGTGCCTGTCACTGCAGCCTCATCAGTGCTCATCAGTGCAGGAAAAAAACAAATCTATTTACAAAATGTTATAACATAAACAAAAAAAAAATTTATTTTCAAACTTTTCGGTCTTTTTCTATTTGTTTAGCAAAAAAGAAAAACCTTGTGGTGATCAAATAACACCAAAAGAAAGCTCTATTTGTGGGGAAAAAATGACATAAATTTGGTTTAGGTACAGCGTTGCGTGACCGCGCAATTGTCATTCAAAATGCAACAGCGCTAAAAGCTGAAAATTGGCCTGGGCAGGAAGGGGGTGAAAGTGCCCGGTATTGAAGTGGTTAACCAAGTTTCTAATAGCAACCGCCGCTTCCCCGAAGGTACGGAGGGCGGCCGACCGTTCAAGAAGTTTTCACTAACCCTGGAAAACCTCGAACGGAACGCACGGGAGAGAAGGAGAGAAGCCGTCATCCCGTCCCTATCTGGGGATATTTATAGTTCCTAAATGCTTTGAAGTGCATGATTAATTCAACGCTCTTGTGCGGCCGTAGCCAACGAGATCACAGCGTGCGATAGAAGCAGACGGATGTGCGCGCTTCCAGCGTGACATCTCAGCCTCGGCTCTCATTAAAAGCTGCTAAAAAAAAAAAAGATGAGGTTTTCCACGTTAAGGGGCAGACGATCATCGATGGAGGACATGACGTAGATGGCGGTCGCCACGAATCCGGTATATACACCATATTACCAAAAATCATTGGTTGATCCAGGTTGCCAGTAACAGGCTGAAGGATTCAAAGACATTGGAGGTAATATCGTCCCTGACGTGGGCACAAGTCATTCAATTCTGGCCCCAAATTTTGGGAGTAAGCACTGTTGGAATCAAGGACATTTGTGCCAGATTGGGCCAAGTATCTCCCTTCCCTCCCCTGGTGAGATCGGATATCCGGCCTTGGGAGGGTTTCCCCTGTTTTGGGTTTGGAAACACAGCATCCAACCCCTTGGAACATTGGGAGACTACAGGGGCAGACTGGCAACTTTCAGGCCCAGGGGGCAAGTACAAACCAGAGGCCCATGGTGCAGTGACTCGGCCCTCCTCCCACTCTCCCTCTTCCCGTCCTCCTCCTGACCCCCATTCCAGGCTGAAGCCCTGCTCCAGGTACTCTCTACTCACCGGCTGAATCTAGGTTCCTGACCTGGCCAGCAGGGGGCGGTTGGGGGGAGCTGAGACAGCTTGATTGGGGCTGGCCAGGGGAGGAGACCGGACTCTGCACGGAACGGGCCTCTGCTCAGACACTGGGGGGGAGGTCTGCACTCTGTCCTTGTTTTCATCCCGCACATAACATTGTGACAAAGTATCCTTCATGAACAATATACAGAAGACATCGCAGATTGTTGTCTAGGGATGGCGCTGTCCTCCTCCCCGCCTGCAGAACTTCTATACATCCCCCAAAGTGTTTTTACGTATAATACACCCCGCCAGAAATGTGTCGCAAAACTTTATTGGATCGCCGCCATTATTTTTAAACCCCGCAGATATCCGTGGTGTAAAGTTTTCGTACTTTACTAAAAAATATTCTATTATACTCTGTATCTAAATTGTAACAAAATCGACATTTACACTTTTTGAATATTAAAACGTCACCAGAAATGTGTCACAGACGCCATATTGGATCGCTGTTTATATTTTTTAAAACCCGCAGATAATTTGTAGTGGAGCAATACTACATAATATCTCATTTACATAACATTGCAACAAAGTATCCTTCATAAATAAAATACACAAAATACAGAAGACATCGCAGATTGTTGTCTAGGGATGGCGCTGTCCTCCTCCCCGCCTGCAGAACTTCCATTTATTCCCCAAAGTGTTTTTTTTTTTTTAAAGTTTACACTTTTTGAATATTAAACGCCACCAGAAATGTGTCGCAGACGCCATATTGGATCACCGCCTATATTTTTTAACCCTGCAGATATCAGTGTGGTAAACAATGTAAAGTTTGTGTACTTTACTGAAGGATATTCTATTATACTATGTACATAAAATTGTAACAAAATCTACGTTTACACTTTTTAAATATTACATGGCGCCAGAAATGTGTCGCAGACGCCATATTGGATCATCGCCTATGTTTTTTAACCCTGCAGATATCAGTGTGGTAAACAATGTAAAGTTTGTGTACTTTACTAAAGGATATTCTATTATACTATGTACATAAAATTGTAACAAAATCTAAGTTTACACTTTTTAAATATTACACGGCGCCAGAAATGCGACCCAGACGCCTTTCTGGACTGCCGCCTATATTTTTTAAAATAAGATATTATTAATATCTTAAGACCCACAGATAATTTTAGTGGAGCAATTCTTGTATTTTACTACATAATATCTTATTTACATAACATAGCAACAAAGTATTCTTCATGGACAATATACAGAAGACATCGCAGATTGTTGTATAGTGATGGCGCTGTCCTTCTCCCCGCCTGCAGAACTTCTATACATCCCCCAAAGTGTTATTGATTTTAAAAGTTTACGCTTTATGTATAATGCGCGCCACCAGAAATTTGCCGCAAAACTTTATTGGATCGCCGCCAATATTTTTAAACCCCGCAGATATCCGTGGTGTAAAGTTTTCGTACTTTACTAAAGAATATTCTATCATACTATGTATCTAAATTGTAACAAAATCTACGTTTACACTTTTTTGAATATTAAACGTCACCAGAAATGTGTCACAGACGACATATTGGATCGCCTCCTATATTTTTTAAAACCTGCAGATAAATTTAATGGAGCAATTCTTGTATTTTACTACATAATATCTTATTTACATAACATTGCAACAAAGTATCCTTCATAAATAAAATACACAAAATACAGAAGAAGACATCGCAGATTTTTGTAAAGTGATGGCGCTGTCCTCCTCCCCGCCTGCAGAGGCACAAAATTTCCCAAAAGGTTTTTGATTTTAAACTTTACGCTTTACGAATATTACACAGCGCCAGAATTGTGTCGCAGACGCCATATTGGATCACCGCCTATATTTTTAAACCCTGCAGATATCAGTGGGGAAGTTTTTGGACTTTATTAATGAATATTCTATTATACTATGTACCTAAAATAATAGTAGGGATGGTGCTGTCCTCCCCGCCTGCAGATTTTCCATTTATTCCCCAAAGTGTTATTGATTTTAAAGCTTACACATATTGAATAATACACAGCGCCAGAAATGTGTCGCAGACGCCATATTGGATCGCCGCCAATATTTTTAAACCCTGCAGATATCCATGGTGTAAAGTTTTTGTACTTTACTAAAGAATATTTTATTATACTATATACCTAAAATTGTAACAAAGTCTACATTTACACTTTTTAAATATTACACGCCATCAGAAATGTGTCGCAGACGCCATATTGGATCGTCGCCTATATTTTTAAACCCTGCAGATACCATTGGGGTCGTTTTTGTACTTTACTAATGAATATTCTATTATACTATGTACCTAAAATTGTAACAAAATCTACCTTTACACTTTTCAAATAATACACAACGTTAGAAATGTGTCGCAGACGCCATATTGGATCGCCCTCTATATTTTTAAACCCTGCAGATATTCGTGGTGTAAAGTTTTTGTACTTTACTAAAGAATATTTTATTATACTATGTACCTAAAATTGTAACAAAGTCTATATTTACACTTTTTAAATATTACAGGCATCAGAAATGTTTCGCAGACGCCATGTTGGATCGCCGCCTATATGTTTTAACCTGAAAATAATATTAGCGGGGCAATTCTTGTATTTTACTAAATAATATCTTATTTACATAACATTGCAACAAAGTATTCTTCATGATTATTATGCACTGCAGAAGAAGACATCGCAGATTGTTGTATAGGGATGGCGCTGTCCTCCTCCCCGCCTGCAGAACTTCCATTTATTCCCCTAAGTGTTATTGATTTTAAAGTTTACACTTACTGAATAATACTTGGCGCTAGAAATGTGTTGCAGACGCCATATTGGATCGCCATCAATATTTTTAAACCTTGCAGATATCAGTGGTGTAAAGTTTTTGTACTTTACTGAACAATATTCTATTATACTATGTACCTGAAATTGTAACAAAGTCTACATTTACGCTTTTTAAATATTACACGCCATCAGAAATGTGTCGCAGACGCCATATTGGATCGCCCTCTATATTTTTAAACCCTGCAGATATCAGTGGGGTAGTTTTTGTACTTTACTTAAGAAGAATGTATTATACTATATAACTAAAATTGTAACAAAATCTACGTTTACACTTTTTAAATAATACACGCCGTCAGAAATGTGTCGCAGACGCCATATTGGATTGCCGCCAATATGTTTAAACCCTGCAGATATCAGTGGTGTAAAGTTTTTGTACTTTACTAATGAATATTTTATTATACTATGTACCTAAAATTGTAACAGAATCTACAATTACGCTTTTTAAATAATACACGGCACCAGAAATGTGTCGCAGACGCCATATTGGACCGCCACAAATAGTTTTTTTTAAAAAGCACATATAATATTAGTGGGGCAAATCTTGTATTTTACTACAGAATATCTTATTTACATAATATATGTTATTGATTTTAAAGTTTACACTTACTGAATAATACTTGACTCTAGAAATGTGTCGCAGACGCCATATTGGATCGCCCCCCTATATTATTAAACCCTGCAGATATCTATGTTGTAAAGTTTTTGGACTTTACTAAAGAATATTCTATTATACTATGTGCCTAAAATTCTAACAAAGTCTACGTTTACACTTTTTAAATAATACACGGCGCCAGAAATGTGTCGCAGACGCCATATTGGACCGCCACCAATAGTTTTTTTTAAAAAGCACAGATAATATTAGTGGGGCAAATCTTGTATTTTACTACAGAATATCCTATTTACATAATATATGTTATTGATTTTAAAGTTTACACTTACTGAATAATACTTGACTCTAGAAATGTGTCGCAGACGCCATATTGGATCGCCACCAATATTTTTAAACCCTGCAGATACCAGTGGGGTAGTTTTTGTACTTTACTAATGAATATTTTATTATACTATGTACTTAAAATTATAACAAAATCTACATTTACGCTTTTTAAATAATACACAGCGATAGAAATGTGTTGCAGACGCCATATTGGATCGCCACCAATATTTTTAAACCCCGCAGATATCCGTGGTGTAAAGTTTTTGTACTTTACTAATGAATACTCTATTATGCTATATACCTAAAATTGTAACAAAATCTAAATTTACGCTTTTTAAATAATACACGGCGCCAGAAATGTGTCGCAGACGCCATATTGGATCGCCACCAATATTTTTAAACCTTGCAGATACCAGTGGGGTAGTTTTTGTACTTTACTAAAGAATATTCTATTATACTATATACCTAAAATTCTAACAAAATCTACGTTTACACTTTTTAAATAATACACGGCGCCAGAAATGTGTCGCAGACGCCATATTGGACCGCCACCAATATTTTTTTAAAAAAGCACATATAATATTAGTGGGGCAAATCTTGTATTTTACTACAGAATATCCTATTTACATAATATTGTAACAAAGTATCCTTCATGAACAATATACAATATATAAATAAATAGTGACCGTTGATAATGTAGATGTAGCTGTTATTTACAGATACTTTGCTGGACAGACTAAGTAAATTATGACAGTTGATCACGCGTGTTACAGATAGTTTGCTGCACATTATAAATAGTGACAGTTGATCATGTGGGGTTCGCTGTTATATACAGATACTTTGCAGGACATATTACATTGTGACAGTTGATACATTTTATATATTTACATTATACAGATAGGTTGCTGATGGGAGGGGGGGAGGCTGTTATATCATACTGATAGGTTGCTGGTGGGGGGGGCTGTTATATTATACAGATAGGTTGCTGATGGGGGGGGGGGGCTGTTATATTATACAGATAGGTTGCTAATGGGGGGGGGGGGGGGGACTGTTATATTATACAGATAGGTTGATGATGGGGGGGGGGGAACTCTTATATTATACAGATAGGTTGCTGATGGGGGGGGGGGGCTGTTATATTATACAGATAGGTTGCTGATGGGGGGGGGGGGTGTTATATTATACAGATAGGTTGCTGATGGGGGGGGGGGGTGTTATATTATACAGATAGGTTGCTGATGGGGGGGGGCTGTTATATTATACAGATAGGTTGCTGGTGGGGGATGTTGTTGCTGTTATATTATAGAGATAGGTTGCTGGTGGGGGGGGGGGGGCTGTTATATTATAGAGATAGGTTGCTGGTGGGGGGGGCTGTTATATTATACAGATAGGTTGCTGGTGGGGGGGGCTGTTATATTATACAGATAGGTTACTGATGGGGGGGGGGCTGTTGTACTATACAGATAGGTTGCTGAGGGGGGGGCTGTTATATTATACAGATAGGTTACTGATGGGGGGGCTGTTGTACTATACAGATAGGTTGCTGATGGGGGGGACTGTTATATTATACAGACAGATTGCTGGTGAGATATAATAAACAATGAAAGTTGATGGGGGGGGGGGGGCTGTTATTCTATACAGATACGTTGCTGGAGATATTGAATAAAGGTTGAAAATTGATGGGGGGGGGGGCTGTTATACTATACAGATATGTTGCCAGAGATATTGAATAAAATTAAGGATGAAAGTTGCTGGTGGGGGGGTAGCTGAGCTGTCATACTATACAGATAGGTTTCTGTACATATCTAGATTGATTGATAGGGGGGGGGGGACTGTTATACTATACTGATAGGTTGCTGGGGGGGGGCTGTTATACTATACAGATATTTTGCTGGGGGGGGGCTGTTATATTATACAGATAGGTTGCTGGGGGGGGGCTGTTATATTATACAGATAGGTTGCTGGGGGGGCTGTTATATTATACAGATAGGTTGCTGGGGGGGGGGCTGTTATATTATACAGATAGGTTGCTTGGGGGGGGGGGGGGACTGTTATACTATACAGATAGGTTGCTGGTGATATATAATAAATGATGAAAGTTGATGGGAGGGGGGGGGGGGATATTTTAGTTGTGATTTGCAGACATCTGACTGTATATTGCACATGAATAGTGAAAGTTTATATGAGTCTTATAGAGGGGGTATAGGGGGTATGATGGGAGTATAGGGGGGATGGGGGGGCAGGGAGTATAGGGGGGAGGTATAAGGGAGGGTATAGGGGTGAATGGGGGTATAGGGTGGTATGGGGGGGTATAGGGGGTATGGTGAGTATGGAGGGGTGTATAGGGGGGATATAGGGTGGGAGACGGGGAGTATAGGGGGGGTATAGGGGGGGGCTATTGGGGTGGGAGGGGAGTATGGAGGGGGGTATAGGGGGGGAGACGGGGAGTATAGGGGGAGGTATAAGGGGGTATAGGGGTGCATTTGGGGGGGGGGGCTGTTATACTACAGATAGGTTGCTGGTGATATATAATAAATGATGAAAGTTGATGGGGGGGGGGGGATATTTTAGTTGTGATTTGCAGACATCTGACCGTATATTGCACATGAATAGTGAAAGTTGATACGAGTCTTATAGAGGGGGTATAGGGTGGGTATGGGGAGTTTAGGGGGGGGGGGTGGGGAGTATAGGGGGGAGGTATAAGGGGGGGGTATAGGGGTGTATTTGGGGGGTATAGGGTGGTATGGGGAGTATAGGGGGGTATGGTGAGTATGGAGGGGGGTATAGGGGGGATATAGGGGAGAGACGGGGAGTATAGGGGGGAGGTATAAGGGGGGTATAGGGGTGCATTTGGGGGGGGGGCTGTTATACTACAGATAGGTTGCTGGTGATATCTAATAAATGATGAAAGTTGATGGGGGGGGGGATATTTTAGTTGTGATTTGCAGACATCTGACTGTATATTGCACATGAATAGTGAAAGTTGATACGAGTCTTATAGAGGGGGTATAGGGTGGGTATGGGGAGTATAGGGGGGGACGGGGAGTATGGAGGGGGATATAGGGGGGAGGTATAAGGGGGGTATAGGGGTGCATTTGGGGGGGGGCTGTTATACTACAGATAGGTTGCTGGTGGTATATAATAAATGATGAAAGTTGATGGGGGGGGGATATTTTAGTTGTGATTTGCAGACATCTGACCGTATATTGCACATTAATAGTGAAAGTTGATACGAGTCTTATAGAGGGGGTATAGGGGGGTATAGGGTGGGTATGGGGAGTATAGGGGGGGGCCGGGAGTATAGGGGGGCGGTATAAGGGGGGGCATAGGGGTGTATTTGGGGGGTATAGGGTGGTATGGGGAGTATAGGGGGGTATGGTGAGTATGGAGGGGGGTATAGGGGGGATATAGGGGGGGGAGACGGGGAGTATAGGGGGGAGGTATAAGGGGGGGGTATAGGGGTGTATTTGGGGGGTATAGGGTGGTATGGGGAGTATAGGGGGGTATGGTGAGTATGGAGGAGGGTATAGGGGGGGAGACGGGGAGTATAGGGGGGAGGTATAAGAGGGGTAAAGGGGTGCATTTGGGGGGGGGGCTGTTATACTACAGATAGGTTGCTGGTGGTATATAATAAATGATGAAAGTTGATGGGGGGGGGGGGGGGGATATTTTAGTTGTGATTTGCAGACATCTGACCGTATATTGCACATTAATAGTGAAAGTTGATACGAGTCTTATAGAGGGGGTATAGGGGGGTATAGGGTGGGTATGGGGAGTATAGGGGGGGCGGGGAGTATAGGGGGGCGGTATAAGGGGGGGCATAGGGGGGTATGGTAAGTATGGAGTGGGGTATAGGGGGGATATAGGGGGGGAGACGGGGAGTATAGGGGGGAGGTATAAGGGGGTATAGGGGTGCATTTGGGGGGCTGTTATACTACAGATAGGTTGCTGGTGATATATAATAAATGATGAAAGTTGATGGGGGGGGGGGGGATATTTTAGTTGTGATTTGCAGACATCTGACCGTATATTGCACATTAATAGTGAAAGTTGATACGACTCTTATAGAGGGGGTATAGGGGGGGACGGGGAGTTTAGGGGGGGGGCGGGGAGTATAGGGGGGAGGTATAAGGGGGGGGGGTATAGGGGTGTATTTGGGGGGGTATAGGGTGGTATGGGGAGTATAGGGGGGTATGGTGAGTATGGAGGAGGGTATAGGGGGGATATAGGGGGGAGACGGGGAGTATAGGGGGGAATTATAAGGGGGGTATAGGGGTGCATTTGGGGGGGGGGCTGTTATACTACAGATAGGTTGCTGGTGATATATAATAAATGATGAAAGTTGATGTGGGGTGGGGGGGGGGATATTTTAGTTGTGATTTGCAAACATCTGACCGTATATTGCACATGAATAGTGAAAGTTGATACGAGTCTTATAGAGGGGGTATAGGGTGGGTATGGGGGGTATAGGGTGGATATAGGGGGGGTATAGGGGGGAGGTATAAGGGGGGTATAGGGTTGTATTTGGGGGGTACTTACAGTCTCTCGGTGCTCCTGGGGATGTTTTTAGGGACCATCCTGATCCCCAGTCCATGGCAGTCCACGGTGGTGCCGCTGCAGGTACAGAGCGCCGGGCAGGCATTGGCAAACACCCGGCAGAGGCCGCTCCATGCCAGGAGCCATAGGGGGAGGGTGGGGGATCCTCGGGGGGCCATGCTGTCTGCTGAGCGGGGGGGTCCTTTAAATCATCAGAGATCCACCGAGATGGGACAATCCGATAGAAGAAGGTATATAGGAGGGAGTATACAGCGGTATACAGATCCTTCCCTCACCCGGGTATATAGGAGGAAGTATACAGCGGTATACAGATCCTTCCCTCCTCCGGCTCTCCTCTCCTTCTCTCCGCTTCCAGCAGAATGAAGATCGGAGAGAGCGGAGCGATCATCCATCAATGGGAGACCCCGCCCCTCCCCCTCCTACTCCCCCCCCCCCCCTTCACCGAGATATTACCCCCCCTTCACCCACAGGGGGCAGCACATTACACATCACTATGTACTGTGCCTGGCTGTCCTCTATTATAGTCCTGGTATTGGATGCACTGTGCCTGGCTGCCTTCTACTATTATAGTGCTGATGTACAACACTGGGACTATAATAAAGGGCAGCCAGGCACAGCACATCACCACTATAGTAGAGGAAAGCCAGGCACAGCACATATCACATCAGCACTATAATTGTAGAAGGCAGCCAGGCACAGTGCATCCAACACCGAGACTACAATAAAGGGCAGCCAGGCACAGCACATATCACACTAGAACTATAATAGAAGGCAGCCAGGCACAGTGCAATAAACACTGGGACTATAATAGAGAGCAGCCAGGCACAGCACATCCTACACCAAGACAATAATTAAGGGCAGCCAGGCGCAGTGAGTCCCACATCAACACTGTAATAGGAGACAGCCAGGCACAATACATCCAACACTGGGACTATAATAGAGGGTAGACAGATGCAGCACATCCCGCACTGGGGCTTCAATAAAGGGCAGCCAGGCTCAGAACACCCCAGCCAGGCACAGTGCATCCAATAATGGGACTATAATAGAAGGCAGCCAGGCACAGTGCATCCAACAGAGGGCAGCCAAGCACAGCACATCCCCCCAATAAAATAAGGCAGCCAGGCACAGCACATCCTACATCACCACAATAATATAGGGCAGCCAGGCACAGTACATCCACACGGGACTATAATAAATGGCAGCCAGGCAAAGCACAACTCTAGCAAATACACAGCACTACAACAGATGGCAGCCAGGCACAGCACAACTCCAGCAAATACACAGCACTACAATAGATGGCAGCCAGGCACAACGCAACTCCAGCAAATGCTCAGCACTACAATAGATGGCAGCCAGGCACAGCGCAACTCCAGCAAATGCTCAGCACTACAATAGATGGCAGCCAGGCACAGCGCAACTCCAGCAAATGCTCAGCGCTACAATAGATGGCAGCCAGGCACAGCACAACTCCAGCAAATGCTCAGCACTACAATAGATGGCAGCCAGGCACAGCACAACTCCAGCAAATACTCAGCACTACAATAGATGGCAGCCAGGCACAGAACAACTCCAGCAAATACTCAGCACTACAATAGATGGCAGCCAGGCACAGCACAACTCCAGCAAATGCTCAGCACTACAATAGATGGCAGCCAGGCACAGCACAACTCCAGCAAATGCTCAGCACTACAATAGATGGCAGCCAGGCACAGCACAACTCCAGCAAATACTCAGCACTACAATAGATGGCAGCCAGGCACAGAACAACTCCAGCAAATGCTCAGCACTACAATAGATGGCAGCCAGGCACAGCACAACTCCAGCAAATGCTCAGCACTACAATAGATGGCAGCCAGGCACAGCACAACTCCAGCAAATACTCAGCACTACAATAGATGGCAGCCAGGCACAACGCAACTCCAGCAAATAATCAGCACTACAATAGATGGCAGCCAGGCACAGCACAACTCCAGCAAATAATCAGCACTACAATAGATGGCAGCCAGGCACAGCACAACTCCAGCAAATACTCAGCACTACAATAGATGGCAGCCAGGCACAGCACAACTCCAGCAAATGCTCAGCACTACAATAGATGGCAGCCAGGCACAGCACAACCAATAATCACCCATTGCTCACCCATATTTTACATTTTATGGCCTCCAGGACCCGATAATCCCATCATAATATCACCAAAGACAATAATAATATTATTACTAACAACAAGAACCATAATAATAATAACAATGATAATAAAATTATTAATCATAATATTGATGATGAATATAATCACTGTTGTCATGTTTATTATTTTCAAAAATAATAATAAAAATAATAATAATGCAATGATGACGATGATAATAACAATAATAAAAATATTATTATTATTATGGTAACAGCAATAATGATAATCATGGTAATAAATACTATTATCATTATTATTACTATTTTCATTAATAATTTACTAATATTTTCATCATCATCATCATCATTATTATTATTATCATTATTATTGTTTTTATTATTATTATTATTATTATTATTATTATTATTATTATTATTATTATTATTATTAATAAAAATAACATGACAACAATAATAGTATTTTAATCATCATTATAATATTTATAATAATATCATCATCATCAATATTATTATTAAGATTTTTATTGTCATTGTTATTAATGTTATTGGTTTTGTTGTTAATGTTATTGATTGGGGGGGGGGGTAACTGAGCTGTTATACAATACAGATAGGTTTCTGTACATATCTAGATTGATTGATAGGGGGGGGGGGGCTGTTATATAACAGATAGGTTGCTGGTGATATATAATAAATGATGAAAGTTGATGGGAGGGGGGGGGGCTATTATACTACAGATAGATTGCTGGCGTGGGGGGGGCTGTTATTCTATACAGATAGGTTGCTGGTGATACATAATAAATGATGAAAGTTGATGGGAGGGGGGGGGCTGTTGTACTACAGATAGATTGCTGGCGGGGGGGGGGGGGCTGTTATATAACAGATAGGTTGCTGGTGATATATAGTAAATGATGAAAGTTGATGGGAGGGGGGGGGCTGTTGTACTACAGATAGATTGCTGGCGGGGGGGGGGGGCTGTTATATAACAGGTAGGTTGCTGGTGATATATAGTAAATGATGAAAGTTGATGGGAGGGGGGGGGGCTGTTGTACTACAGATAGATTGCTGGCGGGGGGGGGGGGCTGTTATATAACAGGTAGGTTGCTGGTGATATATAGTAAATGATGAAAGTTGATGGGAGGGGGGGGGGCTGTTGTACTACAGATAGATTGCTGGCGGGGGGGGGGGCTGTTATATAACAGGTAGGTTGCTGGTGATATATAGTAAATGATGAAAGTAGATGGGAGGGGGGGGGCTGTTGTACTACAGATAGATTGCTGGGGGGGGGGGGGGCTGTTATATAACAGGTAGGTTGCTGGTGATATATAGTAAATGATGAAAGTTGATGGGAGCGGGGGGGGGGGGGGGTTATATAACAGATAGGTTGCCTGCTGGTGATATATAATAAATGGTGAAAGTTGATGGGGGGGGCTGTTATACTACAGATAGATTGCTGGCGTGGGGGGGGGGCTGTTATTCTATACAGATAGGTTGCTGGAGATGTTGAATAAAGGGAATAAAGGTTAAAAATTAAGGGGTGTTATACTATACAGGTAGGTTGCTGGGGGGGCAGACATCTGACTGTATATTGCACACGCCCCCCCTCCCGCCGCCTTCCACAGCTCGCCTGGGTCTCCCGTCCCACCGGGAGACCCAGGCATCCTACCTGCACGGCCGCCGAAGACCCAATCAAAGCCCCATCCGGCTCTGATCGGGTCACGACATCACTTCCAGGTACTCTGCGCCAGATCTTAAAAAATGGCCGCATTCAAAACTTGGTTTTAAGTGCAGAGGAGGGGTTTGGGGTCTTTTAGACCCCCAGATCCCTCCATAAGAGTACTTGTCAAGTGATAAAAAAAAAAAAAAATTTAAATGTAGGAAAATATCGGCCAATATCGGCCGATACTGATATGCATTGGCCAAAATATCGGTATCGGCAACGAAAAACCAATATCGGTCGATCACTAATAATAATTAATTATTATTATTGTAATAAGAGCAATAATAATATGTTACTACTACTACTACGTATAATAATAATAATTATTATTATAGTAATAGAAAATTGTTACTAATAATAATAATAGTAATAATAACAATAATAGCATGTTATTACTACTACTACTAATAATTATATTATTAATAACAATAATAATATGTTATTACTACTACTACTAATAGTAATAATAATAGTTAAAGTAATATTAACATTAATAATATGTTACTACTACTACAAGTACTAATACTGCTACTAATAATAATAACAATAATTATTATTATTATTGTAATAAGAACATATTAATATGTTAGTACTACTACTAATTCTTATAATATTACAAATAATAATAATAATTATTATTATTATAGTAATAATAACAATAATAATTTGTTACTTCTACTATTAATAATAATAATAATAATTATAGTAATAATAACAATAATAATTTGTTACTACTACTATTAATAATAATAATAATAATAATGATAATTATAGTAATAATAACAATAATAATTTGTTACTTCTACTATTAATAATAATAATAATAATGATAATTATAGTAATAATAACAATAATAATTTGTTACTACTATTGTTAATAATAATAATAATAATAATAATAATGATAATTATAGTAATAATAACAATAATAATTTGTTACTTCTACTATTAATAATAATAATAATAATAATAATGATAATTATAGTAATAATAACAATAATAATTTGTTACTACTACTGTTAATAATAATAATAATTATAGTAATAATAACAATTATAATACACTGCCTGGTCAAAAAAAACACGCTGTAATATTTTGTTGGCTTTAATTACGGCACGCAATCGCTGTGGCATTGTTTCGATAAGCTTCTGCAATGTCACAAGATTTATTTCCCTCCAGTGTATCATTCATTTTTCACCAAGATCTTGTATTGATGATGGGAGAGTCGGAGCACTGCGCAAAGCCTTCTCCACCACATCCCAAAGATTCTCAATGGGGGTAAGATCTGGGCTCTGTGGTGGCCAATCCATGTGTGACAATGATGTCTCATCCTCCCTGAACCAATCTTTCACAATATGATCCCGATGAATCCTGGCATTGCTATCTTGGAATATTCCCGTGCCATTAGGGAAGAAAAAATCCATTGTTGGAATAACCTGGTCATTCCGTATATTCAGGTAGTCAGCTGACCTCATTCTTTGGGCACATGCAGTAATATCCTGGAATTAGTTTAGTTAGTTGCTTTCATTAATTCCAGGTGGTGACTTTTGTTTTTGGCTGAGCAGTGTATGTTACTACTACTGCTGACAATAATAATAATAATTATTGATATTAGTATTATTATTGTAATTATAATAATAATATGTTACTACTACTACTACTACTAATAATAATAATTATAGTTTTAATAACAATTATATGTTACAATAACAATAATAATAATAATTGTTGTTACTAGTATTATTATTGTAATTATAATAATATTATGGTACTACTACTAATAATAATAATCATTTTTTTTATTATAGTAATAACAACAATTATATGTTATAATAATTTTTCGGGGGAAAAAATAATAACTATTGTTAATAGTATTATTATTGTAATTATAATAATAATATGTTACTACTACTACTACTAATAATAATGATAATAATTATTATTATTATTATAGTAATAATAACAACAATTATATTTTACTACTTCTACTACTACTAATAATATTAATAATAATAACGATAATAATAATAATAATGATAGTAATAATAATAATATGTTTTGATTATAATAATAATAACAACAATTATATGTTATAAAAATAATAATAATTATTGTTAATAGTATTATTATTGTAATTATAATAATAACATGTTACTACTATTACTAATAATAATAATAATGATAATAATAATAATTATTATTATAGTAATAATAAGTATATGTTACAACTTCTACTACTACTAATAATATTATTATTAATAATAATGGTTATACCATCAATAACAAAAAAAAAATCCTAATAATAATAATGACATTCTTGTTGTTGGGGTTAGATACACTGTAGCTCTAGATACACGCATAGCTATGAACCTTCTACTTTTCCAATGTCTCTGCCCCCCAGGAGGTGTTTCTTTGCCCCCCTCCGCTGACTTTGGGGCCGACCTCTTGCCATTTGTCTTCTTTCTATAACAAGGTGCTGAGTGTTAGAAGTCGGGGGGGGGGGGGGGGTTGAGTGCTGCCAGGATTTCTGCATTCAGGGAAAATTCATCCACATGTATACCGATGCACATATAGCACCTGTATATACCTGAGTGCGGCCACCTACACCCATCCTCTTCTATGAGGCTTCTATTTCATGGAGACAGTACAGATACAATCTGAGACAGGACGGTGACGCTGGCCATACATGGCTTCATTCTTGGCCAATTACTGCAGAATTGGTGCGGGTGGAAATGCTGAGAGCAACCAGCTTGAAAAACTTCAAATTCAAAACTGAAGAAGCCAGATGGGAAATTGTTGGCTGAACAGTGTCTTTATCCAATCAGACGCCATCACGATTCAGGTACTCAGACAGCCACGAATGCAGCGTTCAGCAAAAATCTATGTGTGGAGGAGGGCAAGGGAGGGATTAGTAGAGAAGGAGGAGGGCAAAGGAGGGATTAGTAGAGAAGCAGGAGGGCAGGGGAGGGATTAGTAGAGAAGGAGGAGGGCAGGGGGGGATTGGCGGAAAAGGAGGAGGGCAGGGGAGGGATTAGTAGAGAAGAAGCAGGGCAGGGGGGGATTGGCAGAGAAGCAGGAGGGCAGGGGGGAATGGGCAGAGAAGGAGGAGGGCAGGGGGATTGGCAGAGAAGGAGGAGGTCAGGGGGATTGGCAGAGAAGGAGGAGGGCGGGGGGGGGGTTTAGAGAAGGGAGAGGACAGGGGAGGGATTAGTAGACAAGGAGGAGGCCAGGGGAGGGATTGGCAGAGAAGGAGGAGGCAAAGGTGAGGGATTAGTCAAGAAGAAGGAGGGCAGGGAAGGGATCAGTAGAGAAGGAGGAGACCAGGGGAGGGATTGGCAGAGAAGGAGGAGGGCAGGGGAGGGAATGGTAGATAAGGAGGAGACCAGGGGAGGGATTGGCAGAGAAGGAGGAGGCCAGGGGAGGGCATGACAGAAAAAAAGGAGGCCAGGAGAGGGATTGGTAGAGAAGGAGGAGGCCAGGGGATGGAATGGTAGAGAAGGAGGAGGCCAGGGGATGGAATGGTAGAGAAGGAGTAGGCCAGGGAAGGGATTGTCAGAGAAGGAGGAGGGCAGGGGAGGGGTTGGCAGAGGGGGTGGAGGCCAGGGGAGGAATTGACAGAGAAGGACGAGGCCAGGGGAGGGAATGACAGAGAAGAAGGAGGCCAGGAGAGGGAGTGGTAGAGAAGGATGAGGCCAGGAGAGGGAGTGGTAGAGAAGGAGGAGGCCGGGGGGGGGGGGATTGGTATTGAAGGACGAGGCCGGGGGGGGGGGGATTGGTATTGAAGTTGGAGACCAGGGGAGGGAGAAGAAGGAGACCAGGGGAGGGATTGGCAGAGAAGGTGGAGGCCAAGGGAGGGATTAGCTAAGAAGGAGGGGGCCAGGTGAGGGATCCCTTAGTAGAGAGGGAGGATGCCAGGTGAGGGATTGACAGAGAAGGAGGAGGCCAGGGGCAGGGGAGGAATTTGCAGAGAAGGAGGAGGCCAGGGGAGGGATTGGTAGAAAAGGAGGAGGCCAGGGGAGGGATTGTTAGAAAAAGAGGAGGCCAGTAGAGGGATTGGCAGAGAAGGAGGAGGCCAGGGGATGGATTGGTAGAGAAGAAGGAGGTAAGGGGAGAGATTGACAGAGAAGGAGGGCAGGGGAGGGATTGGCAGAGAAGGAGGAGGGCAGGGGAAGGATTGGCAGAGAAGTAGGGTGCCAGGGGAGGGATTGGCCGAGAGGGCTATAGATTTGTGGAGTGATTGGCAGAGAGGGTGGTGACAAGTGGAATGATTGAAAGATAGGGGTGGAGAAGAGTTGAAGGATTGGCAGAGAGGGGTGAAGGTCAGTGGAGGGATTGGCAGAGAGGGATGCAGGTTAGTGGAGGGATTGGCAGAGAGGGGGTGGTGGCCAGTGGAAGGATTGGCATAGAGGGGTGGAGGTCAGGGGAGAAATTGGCAGAGAGAGGCGGTGGCCATTAGAGGGATTGGCAGAGAGGGATGGAGGCCAATGGAAGGATTGGCAGAGAGGGGCGGAGGTCAGTGGAGGGATTGGCAGAGAGAGGCGGTGGCCATTGGAGGGATTGGCAGAGAGGGGTGGAGGCCAGTGGAAGGATTGGCAGAGAGGGGTCGCAAACTCCGAGCGGTTGGTAAGGTGGATGAGTGTGGCAGCTGCATTTATGATAGACTTAAGGGGGCATAGACTGTTTAGGTAGGGGAGAAATGTCATTCTGATTGTAGATTTGGCCCTGTAACGGGCTGCTGCTGTACCCACAACTCAGATTCCGGGACACTGCCTGGGACACGGCCTACCTGGGACAGCTTAGTGAAAAGCACGACTGTCCCGGCAAATCCAGGACAGTTGGCAAGAAAGATGTAATGCAAGATTATCATGGGGCCCACGTGCACCTCGAGCCCCTGGGCACTGTCCAGGGGTGCCCAATGCATAAGGACATCTCAGATAGACAGATTGCACTGCAATTGTCATTGTAATATCATTTTTAATTTTCTCCAGAGTTACACTTTACTAGCAGACAACACCTTACAGTCATTTTGACAAAAGAAATGCTGGGGTGTTTTTTTATTTATTTAATTTTATTTGATATAAAGTGTAAAATAGCAATGAATTTAGGAAAAAAATAAAATTAAAAAAAAAAATAATAATAATAATAGATACAATTATTATTAATATTATTAAAAACAATCATATAATTTAAATATAACATAATAATATTAGTATAAAAATAATAACAATAATAATAAGAATAATAATTAATAATATTATTATTATTATTATTATTATTATTATTATTATCATCATCATCGTTATTTATTAGCTTTTATCAAGTAATAATTATAGCAATAATAGTTATAATAACAAGTATTATAATTATTATTATATTATCATTACATTTTAACAATAATAATAATCAAAATAATCATCATCTTCATATCAGATGATATTTTTATTATTATATATGAAATACAGTAACTCACAAAAGTGAGTACACCCCCCACATTTTTGAAAATATTTTATTCTATCTTTTCATGTGACAACACTGAAGAAATGACACTTTGCTACAATGTAAAGTAGTGATTGTACAGCTTGTATAACAGTGTAAATTTGCTGGCAACAAAAGTGAGTACACCCCTAAGTGACAATGTCCAAATTGGGCCCAATTAGCCATTTTCCCTCCCTGGTGTCATGTGACTCGTTAGTGTTACAAGGTCTCAGGTGTGAATGGGGAGCAGGTGTGTTATATTTGGTGTTATCGCTCTCACTCTCTCATACTGGTCACTGGAAGTTCAACATGGCACCTCATGACAAAGAACTCTCTGAGGATATGAAAAAAATAATTATTGCTCTACATAAAGTTTGCCTAAGCAAAAAGAAGATTGCCAAGACCCTGAAACTGAGCTGCAGCACGGTGGCCAAGACCATACAGCGGTTTAACAGGACAGGTTCCACTCAGAACAGGCCTCGCCATGGTCGACCAAAGAAGTTGAGTGCACGTGCTCAGCGTCATATCCAGAGGTTGTCTTTGGGAAATAGACGTATGAGTGCTGCCAGCATTGCTGCAGAGGTTGAAGGGGTGGGGGGGTCAGCCTGTCAGTGCTCAGACCATACACCGCACACTGCATCAAATTGGTCTGCATGGCTGTTATCCCAGAAGGAAGCCTCTTCTAAAGATGATGCACAAGAAAGCCCGCAAACAGTTTGCTGAAGAAAAGCAGACTAAGGACATGGATTACTGGAACCATCTCCTGTGGTCTGATGAGACCAAGATAAACTTATTTGGTTCAGATGGTGACAAGCGTGTGTGGCGGCAACCATGTGAGGAGTACAAAGGCAAGTGTGTCTTCCTACAGTCAAGCATGGTGGTGGGAGTGTCATGGTCTGGGGCTGCATGAGTGCTGCTGGCACTGGGGAGCTACAGATCATTGAGGGAACCATGAATGCCAACATGTACTGTGACATACTGAAGCAGAGCATGATGTCCTCCCTTCAGAGACTGGGCCGCAGGGCAGTATTCCAACATGATAATGAACCCAAACACACCTCCAAGACGACCACTGCCTTGCTAAAGAAGCTGAGGGTAAAGGTGATGGACTGGCCAAGCATGTCTCCAGACCTAAACCCTATTGAGCATCTGTGGGGCATCCTCAAACCGAAGGTGGAGGAGCGCAAGGTCTCTAATGCCTCGTTTCCACTGAGCGGAACGGTTCGGGTCGGTACAGTTTGGAAGGGTTAGAATGGTCTGGCCTATTCAGGTGAGCGTTTCCATTGCAAGTCGGACTGCCAGAGACCATGCAGGGTTCACACCAAACGTGGTGTTTGTTTTGTGCTTTCGTTTGACGTGAGCATTGACGTTTTCCTGTACACCAATCAGTGGAATGTATCGTGTGACGCCAGTAGCTCCACCCTAACCGTACCGTACCATTTCCTATGGCCCTACATCTGAAGGAGGACCAGGAATGGTGTGGTTTGGTTCGGTTGTATGGGCCACTTTCATAATGGAAACACTCAAAATAGCGTGCCGTACCGAACCGATCCACTCGGTGGCAACGAGGCATAACATCCACCAGCTCTGTGATGTCTTCATGGAGGAGTGGAAGAGGACTCCAGTGGCAACCTGTGAAGCTCTGGTGAACTCCATGCCCAAGAGGGTTAAGGCAGTGCTGGAAAATAATGGTGGCCACACAAAATATTGTCACTTTGGGCCCAATTTGGACATTTTCACTTAGGGGTGTACTCACTTTTGTTGCCAGCGGTTTAGACATTAATGGCTGTGTGTTGAGTTATTTTGAGGGGACAGCAAATTTACACTGTTATACAAGCTGTACACTCACTACTTTACATTGTAGCAAAGTGTCATTTCTTCAGTGTTGTCACATGAAAAGATAGAATAAAATATTTACAAAAATGTGGGGGGTGTACTTACTTTTGTGAGATACTGTAAATACAAATAATATAATATTAATATTTGAGATAAGCTGTGGCTACAGTGTAAGATTCTTGCAGAGCTCTGGGGCCTGGCCTTGATCACCTCTAGGGATACTATCTGCAAATGTGCCTCTCCTCTGGGTCCTCTGGTTTCCTCCTACGAGCCAAAAATAGAAGAAGGTGAACTGAATTCTGGGTAAATTAGTGTGTCTGTTTGTACTAGGTTTGACACCTCGATAGGGGGCACCGTGTGGCCCTTGAATGTTTGGGTTATGCCGCTAAAATAAGTCCAGCTTTCCTTTGTTCCTCATCTATTGCTGTCCCGGCTCTTCTCTGCATTTGGATCTACATTGCATGCACCACCTTTCACCATTATCAGGTCTATGGGGTGTGGTTCAGGATGGACTTTGATGTCTGACTGTAGTCTTCTAAGGCAGACAGTGATGTGAAGAATTCTGAGCACTCTCAAAGAAATTATCATGGCCGCTCACGTATCCAGTAAGGCGGTTATCTCATTTGAAGTGTCTGACATTCCATTGTGAGCTCTTCCTCCCTATAGAATGTTCTGGACTCTCCCATTATACATAGCCCTCTGATTGAGGGTCATAGAGGAGAATCAAAAGTTTGAAAACCAACTTCTATTCAATGGAAGAAAGATTCTCTCAGATGTATAAATTGTTCCAAAATCCTCCCCTCCCTGGTCAGTGTTAAAGAAGAGCGAGAGAGTGATATCAATTATTGATCGCTCTACGGAGAGTGGAGCACACCTACACAACTGATACCCTGATCATTGCTTAAAATTGGCAAGTCATCGGCTTAGATCAACCTTTCTTATATGGTTTACCATGGAGAACTCATGAAAAAAAATTTTCAGGACTAGGGGACCCCCTGCTAAGAATGGCCTTAACTACAGCTCATGGTACATTAGTGTGATGGTCAGTGGAAGAATGTCCCTTACATTGGTGATCAGTGGAAGAATGCTCCTTACATTGGTGATCAGTGGGAAGAATGTTCCTTACATTGGTGATCAGTGGGAAGAATGTTCCTTACATTGGTGGTCAGTGGGAAGAATGCTCCTTACATTGGTGATCAGTGGGAAGAATGTCCCTTACATTGGTGATCAGTGGGAAGAATGTCCCTTACATTGGTGATCAGTGGGAAGAATGTCCCTTACATTGGTGATCAGTGGGAAGAATGTCCCTTACATTGGTGGTCACTGGGAAGAATGTCCCTTACATTGGTGATCAGTGGGAAGAATGTTCCTTACATTGGTGGTCAGAGGGAAGAATGTTCCTTACATTGGTGGTCACTGGGAAGAATGTCCCTTACATTGGTGGTCAGTGGGAAGAATGCTCCTTACATTGGTGGTCACTGGGAAGAATGTCCCTTACATTGGTGGTCAGAGGGAAGAATGTTCCTTACATTGGTGGTCAGTGGGAAGAATGTCCCTTACATTGGTGGTCAGAGGGAAGAATGTTCCTTACATTGGTGGTCAGTGGGAAGAATGTTCCTTACATTGGTGATCAGTGGGAAGAATGTTCCTTACATTGGAGGTCAGTGGGAAGAATGTCCCTTACATTGGTGATCAGTGGGAAGAATGTCCCTTACATTGGTGATCAGTGGGAAGAATGTCCCTTACATTGGTGATCAGTGGGAAGAATGTTCCTTACATTGGTGGTCAGTGGGAAGAAGGAGGAGGACACACCCAAAGAGCTCTCTCAGAGAACCAGCCCTTTTCAAGCCTGGGCCTTGCTTGCTAGCTTGGCCCAGGAACAATGCCTGATCCTGGGGGAGGCCCTGGGAGGGATCCCCCTGATGACACGGGGCCTAGTGAGGAGGAGGTGGAGGACCTGTCTGTGGGTCCAGGCCCTGGTGAGAATGCGGATGTCTTCAGCCAGAAGGTTATCAATCGTTTTAGGGCGATTGGGAGAGCTGAAGAAAAACTTAAAGTTTTGAAGGCTGAACATAAATCCTTCAGAGCCAAATACTGCCAGGCCTGGAGTAAAAATCGCACAGCCATGAAGCCTGAGCTACAGGAATTGGAAGATAAGGTAAAGAAACAATCTTTATTACTGGAAAAGTTGAAAGATAGAAGCGGAGTGTTTAAAGAAAAATTTGATAATGAGAGGAGATTTGCCAGCCAAGCATCAGCAAGTTCTGTGGATCAGCAGCCTCAGTTAATGGATGACCAGGCTCCATCTGCCTCTGCACCTCTCCCCCCATGCCAGAACTGGGAATCGCCAGCGGCAACCAGCCAGGGGGTTGAGAGTGGGCATGGATCCCTGACATTTATCCAGGAGATGGAGTCCCCCCTGAGAGCAGATAAGTTTGCATTCACTGATGATCCATCAGAAATCCCTGTGGATGGGCAGAGGAGATACAAACCAGCAAAGCCAGTACTGGTGGAGAAATCCCAGTATACCATGCTGCCATCCAACATGTCTGCCCCACCTGCTGTTGTGGATGGTGTCCCAGGTGAGAAGGAGCTTTGCCTACAGCTACCTATTGGAGATTCTGCTGTGAACACAACCAGTACAGACATGCAGGGAAAATCCCTGACCGTGAAATCCCCGGACCATCAGGTGAATGTGGATGGACCTGCATCTGACACCCCAGACATGGATTTTGCTGGTCTGGCTGAGACCAGTAGTCCCTCTGAAAGCAAAATGGCTGCCAGCTCCAAGGAGTCTGTTTCACTTTCACCAGAGCTTCCCAGTGTTTCAGGGCTGATTGCTGGTGGGGGAGGGGATCAGCATGCTGCTGTTTTTGGAATGGAAGCAGCCATGGAAGTTACCTGCAGTGTTTTACCTGCTGCTGTGCTAGAACTGAATTCCATTTCCACAGCTGAAAACCCTGTCCCAGTGGAAGAGAAGATGACAGCTGAAACTCTTACCAGTGCAGCACCAACTATGGATTCTGCTGTGAAGACAACAAATATCCCAGCAAGTATTAAAAATGACAATAATCATAAAGCAATGAATGTGGTGGGTGGTGGTGAAGGGGATAATATTGCTGGGAAAAATAGAAATGACATTTCTCCCCCTGCTCAGCAGAGGAAAGATTTATCGATTGTACAGATCAATCCCGGATCTGTACAATCGTTATCTGTTATGTCTGTGTCGGATGTTTCAAAACAAACTGATGGATTTTCTGCTGGGAGGAATGTTGGAAGCTATGCTTCAGCTTTGGGGAGTCGCACCAGGGTGGGTGGTGGGGATTTGGTTAGTAATCGCAATTCAAGGAGGTTTGTTGGGGGGTTGGTTAGTGGGTATAGGAGGAGGAATGTGGTTCAGTTGCGGTGGGAGGGCGATGGAACGCCGCCAGTAAGGGGGAGAGTGGCCGAGTTGGTCTTGGAAATGGGGTTTAAAGCCTGTGACATTTTTGCTTTGATTTGCCCGGTGGGAAGTTATGAATTTGATTTGTCGTTTGTGAAACCTGAGAGTTTGGATCTTTTTTGGGAGAGATTTAGGAGGTGCAAGGGCCTTCAGCAGTGGAGTGGTTTGGTGCCAAAGGTGATTTCAAGACAGCCTCTGATAAAGTCGGTGACCATCTTGGTGCGTAACGAATCCATACCAGAGGCTGATTTATTAGTATGGCTACGCCGATATGGCGAGGTCCTCACTCCACTGCGGAAGGTCCTTGATGAGCATGGGATATGGACAGGGGCCTGGACAGTGTCACTAAAATTGGGGGTGCTGGGCGATGTAGTTCAGCACCTTCCCTGCTCAGCCTTTCTGGGTAGGGATAGGCTGACCATTTTCTACCAAGGTCAGCCTAAGGTATGTAATAAATGTGGTGATAAAGGCCACTTTGCATCGTCCTGCACCCACAAGAAGTGCTCACTGTGCCAGGATTTAGGCCATTTGGCCAGAGAATGCACCCAGATTCGGTGCAATTTGTGCCAGCAGCTGGGTCATCCATATAGCCAGTGCCCAGAGGCACTGCATAACTTGCCAGGATTGGAGACTGAGCTGCAGAGGCTTGATAAAGAAGATGAAGCAGCTGAAGTTAGAGAGGAAATTGTTGTTGCCCCTCCTGTGTCTGTTGTGTCAGATTCTGTTTCCCCTAGTGAGGTGGTCCCTGAGTCTGTCCTTCCTGTGTCTATTGTGTCAGATTTTGTTTCCCCTAGTGATGTGGTCCCTGAGTCTGTCCCTCCTGTTGTTCCTACATCTACTGTGCGTAGATCCTCCAGACTAGCGGAAGCTGCTGGGGGGGCGGGTATAGTGGATCTTCCCCCTCGGCCTACTCCACCTCCAGTCCCTGTCTCTCGACACCGCAAACGCGGCCAAGAGGGTGCAGGGGTGCTGGATGGTGGTGGGGTCGATGGGGTTGAGGGAGGGGTGTCCATGTCCCATGTCTCACCCTCTGTTGTGGAGGATTCGGATGAGGAGGGGTGGGAGAGGACAAGGAGGAAGAAAAAGAAAAAGAGGAAAACCAGTAAAGCGGTCGTTTCCTCCTTACAGTTAGAGCCAGGAGGGGTTCCTCTTGGCAACACATTTTCGGTTTTATCAGGGGAGGAGTTAGTATCCAATTTATCCACTTCTTTATCATCTATGGATGAGGGGGAGTCACATAGTGTAAAGAGAGCTGTTTCGGGTGATGAGAGTGTGGTGGAGGTTAAGAAACGACTACCCCAATCATCCTGATGGCAGTGCCCGCTCTGATAAAGGTGGCGACCATTAATGTCGCCAGCGTGAAATCTGCAAGAGCTCGTGATATTGCCTTATTTTTGCTCAGTGAGTTTGATGCTGAGATTTTATTTTTGCAAGAGACCTGGCTCAATACTTTGGCCGATGTCCATCTAGCAAAAAGGGAGTGGAGATGTGGTCCCTCCTTTTGGTCTCTTGCGGCTGAGCCTTGCAGCGGAGTTGCGGTTCTTTTTAAAACCGATATGGTAACGTGCCGGCGGATAATTGAGGTAGAAATGGGGAGATGCATGGTCTTAGACGTCTCTGTTAGGGGGCAGGACCTGCGCCTCATCAATATCTATGGACCGCAGTCAAAATGGGACAGGAAATGCCTCTTCACAAAGATCAAGCCCTTCCTTTTTACATCCCAGCAGGTTGTCTTTGGAGGTGACTTTAACACCATAATTAGGCCTGAAGACAGGGGGGTCTCCATAGACAGGCTGGGTTATGATAGCGTTTTTCTTAGAGATATGGTTAGACAAGCAGGCCTGGTAGATGTGCACATTAAGCACTGCCCTGGCAGCACGGGATTCACGTTTCAGAGAGGGAATAGTCAGAGTAGGATAGACAGGTTTTTTTTAAAGGAGAACTCTGCTTTCTCGGCTCCTGAGTTGAGGGCGGTGGAGTTCTCTGACCACTGTATGCTGTCTGTGACTCTGAATGCCTCGGACACTCCACCCAGGGGAAGGGGTACCTGGAAACTGAATTCGGCTCTCCTGGAAGATGTAGAGGTAAGACAATCCTTTGAGGATTTTTTTCAGGCACAGGTTTCTATTCTGGACTTTTGCAGCAGTAAGTCAGAGTGGTGGGAGCTTGTGAAACAAAGGGCGATTGGACTTTTCAAGGCCATAAGTAAGAAGAAGCAGCTTGGTATGTATATTGCCTACCAGCATTTGCGGAGGAAGCTTGATCGTCTTGTCTCGTATGGAGGAGATCCAGGGGAGATCTCGGAGGTAAAGCTTCTTCTTAGGAAGTGTCAATACGACCGGCATGCCTCCTTGGTTCTGGAGAGAGATTATGGGAAATATCACTCGCCTGATCCTTACCAGAACTGTAAGCAAGGCATAGCAGTTAAGACGGTCATAGGTCTGAGGGATAGTACGGGTTCCCTGGTGAAGTCCAGATCAGGGATCCTGGAGATCTTCAGGTCATATTACGCAGACCTTCTGGGAAGAAAGGACCTTAGTCGGGACAGGATGGAAAGCTTTCTGGATTCTACTCCAGGATTGGGAAATGATACATTGCCTTTGATGGATTTGACAGAACCAATTTCAGCGGATGAGGTAGTTCGTGCTATAGAGAAGCTGGCTACCAAAAAGTCGCCTGGGCCAGATGGGTTGACAGCTGAATTTTACAAGTGTTTTAAGTCCATTCTGGCTCCCTTTTTAGCGGAGGTTTATAACAGCTGTTTAGAAGAGGGTTCTCTCCCTCCCTCCATGAGGCAATCCGCTGTGATTCTTCTGTCAAAAGGTAAAGACCCCTCAATAATTGAGAACTGGCGCCCCATCAGTCTTCTCAATGTTGATAGAAAGATCTTGGCGAAGATTCTTTTTTGGCGCTTGTCGTCAGTAGCAGGCGATTTGTTGTCCAATCATCAGCACTGCTCGGTCCAGGGCAGAAGTACCTTTTCAGCAATTTTAGCTGTCCGGGAGGCTTTGGAGCGATGCAGGGCTGCTGGATGGAGAAAGTACTTGCTGGCATTGGATCAGGCGAAGGCTTTTGATCGAGTCAATCATGAGTACCTGTATTTGCTACTTGGTAGATACGGCCTGCAGGGGAGGTTTATTGATTGGCTGAAAACATTATATAAAGGGGCTGAGAGCTTCCCACTTGTTAATGGTTGGGTTGGACGGCCTTTTGAGGTTGGCTCTGGTGTGCGCCAGGGGTGTCCTTTGAGCCCCCTGCTATATGTATTCGCAATCGACCCCTTCATAAGAAAGTTAGAGAGTGGATCGTTGTGTGGGGTGCCTTTGGGCATTGCTGGTGTGCCGCCTTTGAAGGTCGTGGCCTATGCCGATGATGTGTCTGTTATTATCTCTGGGATGGAGGAGGCGCAGGAGGTGGTCTCTGTGATAGAGCAGTACACTGAGGCTTCTGGCTCTAAAATCAATCATGAAAAGAGTGAAGTTTTCTGGATGGGTGAGGAGGGTGAAAGCTTCGAACTTCCGGATGCCTTCCCAGAGCCCCAGCAGGAAATTAAAGTGTTGGGCATCAAATTTGGTCCTGGTGACTATGGTCATCGAAATTGGGAAAGCAGGTTGTTGAATGCCAATGCCAAGGTGGCAAGCTGGAAGAAATGGAAACTTTCCTTGAGGGAAAGGGTTGACTTGATTAAAACTTACCTGATCCCAATCTTTTTATATGTCAGCTTTGTCTGTATCTTGCCGGAATCTCTCTATGCAAGGGTGTACAGCTGCTTTTTCCAACTGTTATGGGGAAATAGGCTGAACCTGATCAAACGCAATGTAACTTACCTGTCCAGGCGGGAGGGTGGTCTAGGAATGGTCAACCCTATAGTTTTCTTTTCTCTGCTTTTTTTAAAGTATAATCTTGGTAATATGTTAGCAGAGACCCCGCCGGGATGGGTGGGTATTTTTCAATCTTGGTTTAGGCCTTTTCTGCGATGCTGGGAAGATGGCGGGCCAGTGAAAAGTCTGAGAGTCCGACATGGCAAGCTTCCGGCTTATGTTGCCCCGTGTCTGAAAATACTTAGGCAGTGGCAGGTGACAGTGGGGGATATCAAGTCCCTCCCCAGAAAGCTTCTGGAGAAGAGGATTTTGGGCTCTGCTTTCAGTGTGTCGCTGACCTTAAGGGATTGCCCAGGCCCCGTAATGAGGGAGGGGTTGCGTTTAATTAACTTAGGAAGAATCCCTTTGAAGTTTAGGGATCAAGCCTGGCTCGCTTTCCACGGAAGGCTCTATGTGAGAGGGAACCTGAAGCATCGCCCTGTGGATGATCGGGATTGTCCTAGAGCGGAGTGTGTTGGTAAAGTGGAGTCTATGGACCACTTTTTGCTCCAGTGTCCCTTTAACATAGAGGTGTATAAAAGGGTGGGGAGGGCTCTAGGCATCCCCTTTCTCTATCGCATGAGTTATGCGGAGTGGGTGTACGGGGCATTCCCGACTCGCTGGGATTTTGATTTGGATACACTTTTTCTAGTTAGTATAGTTGTCCGTTACTTCACGTGGAATGCACGGTGCCAGATTACCCTGCGGAAGAAAGTCCTCCCTGTCGAGGTGGTGGTGTACGATATTCTGGGTGAGGTTGGGAAGATTCGGGGTCTTGAGAAGGGCAGGGAGCCTCGAGCGGTCTGGATAAGGGCGTGGAGGAATATCAGACCTGCTTTTGGTGAACTGTCCATCTCTGGGTGAAAAGCTTTTTTCCTATGCTATTTCTTTCACGCCCTTAGCTTTTGTTAGTTAATATCTTCATTTTTGAAGAAGGGCTGCATGCATAATGGGAGTGGTTTTGTTTCTTGACCTCGCAGGTTTGATGTCTGGTGTGGTGGTGTGAGTCTTATTAAGATTATTTTTCCCGGTAATGATGTGTTTCATGATGTGAGTTTTGTTTTTGCTGTAAAGGCAGTCTTTATTTGAGAGCAGAATTTGCTATGTATTTTTTTTCCCCCCTTTTCATGTAAATATGTATATATTTATTTATGTATATTGATTTTATGATTATTGATTGCAAGACTTTTAATAAACAAAAATTGGGAAGAATGCCCCTTGCATTGGAGGTCAGTGGGAAGAATGCCCACTGACCATCACCCCTCCCTGCCAATTCTTCCACTGGCCACCACCTCCTCTGCCAATTCCTCCATTGGCCTCCACTAATCTCTGCCAATCCCTCCACTGACCACCGCCCCTCTCTACCAATCCTTCCACTGGCCACCACCCCTCTCTGCCAATCCCTCCACTGGCCACAACACTTCTCTGCCAATCCTTCCACTGGCCATCACCCCTCCCTGCCAATTATTCCACTGGCCTCCACCCCTCTCTTCCAATCCTTCCACTATCCTTCACCCCTCTCTGCTCATCCTTCCACTGGCCACCACCTCCTCTGCCAAACCCTCCACTGGCCTCCACTCCTCTCTTACAATCCCTATACTGGCCACCGCCCCTCTCTATTAATCCTTCCACTGATCTCCACCCCTGTCTGCCAATCATTCCACTGGCCCCCATGCTCCACTGCCAATCCCTCCAATGGCCACTACCCCTCTCTGCCAATCTCTACACTGGTCTTCACCCTTCTCTGTCAGTCCTTCCATTGGCCTCCACACCTCTCTGCCGATCCTTCCACTATCCTTCACCCCTCTCTGCTCATCCTTCCACTGGCCACCACCTCCTCTGCCAAACCCTCCACTGGCCTCCACTCCTCTCTTACAATCCCTATACTGGCCACCGCCCCTCTCTATTAATCCTTCCACTGATCTCCACCCCTGTCTGCCAATCGTTCCACTGGCCCCCATCCTCCACTGCCAATCCCTCCACTGGCCACTACCCATCTCTGACAATCTCTACACTGGTCTTTACCCTTCTCTGTCAATTCTTCCATTGGCCTCCATCCCTCTCTGCCAATCCTTCCACTGGCCACAACACTTCTCTGCCAATCCTTCCACTGGCCATCACCCCTCCCTGCCAATCATTCCACTGGCCTCCACCCCTGTTTTCCAATCCTTCCACTATCCTTCACCCCTCTCTGCTCAGCCTTCCACTGGCCACCACCTCCTCTGCCAAACCCTCCACTGGCCTCCACTCCTCTCTTACAATCCCTATACTGGCCACCGCCCCTCTCTATCAATCCTTCCACTGATCTCCACCCCTGTCGGCCAATCGTTCCACTGGCCCCCATCCTCCACTGGCAATCCCTCCAATGGCCACTACCCCTCTCTGCCAATCTCTACACTGGTCTTCACCCTTTTCTGTCAGTCCTTCCATTGGCCTCCACTCCTCTCTGCCAATCCTTCCACTGGCCACAACCCCTCTCTGCCAATCCCTCCACTGGCCAAAACCGTTCTATGCCAATCCTTCCACTTGATATCACTCCTCCCTGACAATCCTTCCACTAGCCTCCACCCCTTTTTGCCAATCCCTCCACTGGCCACACCCTCTCTCTGCCAATCCCTCCACTGGCTATCAAATTCCCAAAACATAGCTATCCACAACTCTGCCCCCCCTTACAACTGGGCTACATTATTCAACCTGGTCTCAAAATATCACCCAAACCATCATCTTTGCTCCTCTGAAGATCTCCTGCTCCCTAGCTCCCTCATCACCTTCTCCCATGGTCGCCTCCAGGACTTCCCCAGAGCTCCTCCCATTCTCTGGAACTCCATACCCCAATCTGTCCAACTATCTTCTACTCTGTCCACCTATGGTGATCCACGAAAAACCCATCTCTTCAGGGAAACCTATCCTACCTTTACCTAAAAACTGTCCAAAACTATAAAAAGTTCTGGCTGGTGCTGGGCTTCAAGCTTGTCTCATTGCAATCTGCATGCATCATTACCAAAAGCCATGTAGTAGAGACCATAAGGATATAACTTATATCTTTCATCTTCTATTCTTATCCTGGAAAAGAAGAAGAGAAGATTGTGCAATCAGATTTTCAAATGTATGTCCTGATTTATAGTCTCAGAACACATGGTTACCCAGATCCTCTGAATACCGCCATGAATCATATATCCATCTTCCCTTCATTCTTCTCCTTTGACAAGTCCCAATTTTTCCCTCCAGGACACTCCTGGTTACTGTCACCGGGAGTCCCGGCATTGGAAAAGTTTCCTTCCCAGGAATTCACACTGTTGGTGCACCTGAGTCAACAGAATTAGAGGGACGGATTCCTGGGACCGACTCCGGCAACCTAGGAATGACTGCAAACAAAAGGCGGGTAGGAGGAAGGCCGGGAACCCTTTAATGAATAGAAGAAGAATCAATAGTAGAACATGGAAATGCTCTTAAGAGCTCTTCACCCATCACCCGTTAGGGCTCTTCAGTATCATTCAACAAGGTGTAACTCCCGCTTTTACACACCGGCAATCTATAATCTGGCTCTGCTACCTGATAAAAGTGTGCGCTGTCCCTTTAATAAAGAATTATAATGGATAAAAGGGATATTTCCCGGGTCTGAATGATAAAGGATAACCAAATCCTTAGATGTGGCGGCTGCATTTATTTTCTTTTTTTTTCTAGCTAAGAACATTTGCAGCAAATACAGAAAATACCCCTTGATCCTGCCAGAAATGTTGCGTCCTTGTCACTTCCTATGAACTGAACCGGAGAACATCTTCCTCCAGAACCTCTGACTCCTCCTATTATACGGATGGTACAGTCCAACCCAAGGAAGCATTAAAATACTCACTGCAAGGGTTAACTTGTCTAGATCCAGGGGGCATAAAAAGTACATTTACTTACACAGTTCTCTGCTCTTCCAAGTCCTTGTAGTGTCCCTAGACCGGTCCTGGCAGTGTCTCCCCTATATTCCTAGACCGGTCCCTGCAGTGTCTCCCCTATATTCCTAGACCGGTCCCTGCAGCGTCTCCCCTATATTCCTAGACTGGTCCCTGCAGTGTCTCCCCTATATTCCTAGACCAATCCCTTCAGTGTCTCCCCTATATTCATAGACCGATCCCTGTAGTGTCTCCCCCATATTCCTAGACCGGTCCCTGCAGTGTCTCCCCTATATTCCTAGACCAGTCCCTGCAGTGTCTCCCCTATATTCCTAGACTGGTCCCTGCAGTGTCTCCCCCATATTCCTAGACCGGTCCCTGCAGTGTCTCCCCTATATCCCTAGACTGGTCCCTGCAGTGTCTCCCCTATATTCCTAGACTGGTCCCTGCAGTGTCTCCCCCATATTCCTAGACCGGTCCCTGCAGTGTCTCCCCTATATCCCTAGACCGGTCCCTGCAGTGTCACCCCTATATTCCTAGACTGGTCCCAGCTGTGTCTCCCCTATATTCCTAGACCGGTCCCTGCAGTGTCTCCCCTATGTTCCTAGACCGGTCACTGTAGTGTCTCCCCTATATTCCTAGACTGGTCCCAGCTGTGTCTCCCCTATATTCCTAGACCAGTCCCTGCAGTGTCTCCCCTATATTCCTAGACCGGTCCCTGCAGTGTCTCCCCTATATTCCTAGACTGGTCCCTGCAGTGTCTCCCCTATATTCCTAGACTGGTCCCAGCTGTGTCTCCCCTATATTCCTAGACCAGTCCCTGCAGTGTCTCCCCTATATTCCTAGACCGGTCCCTGCAGTGTCTCCCCTATATTCCTAGACTGGTGCCTGCTTTGTCTCCCCTATATTCCTAGACCGGTCCCTGTAGTGTCTCCCCTATATCCCTAGACTGGTCCCTGCTGTATCTCCCCTATATTCCTAGACTGGTCCCTGTAGTATCTCCCCGACACCCTTAGACCGGTCCCTGCAGTGTCTCCCCTATATTCCTAGACCGGTCCCTGCAGTGTCTCTATTCCTAGATCGGTCCCTGCAGTATCTCCCCTATATTCCTAGACTGGTCCCTGCAGTGTCTCCCCTATATTCCTAGACCAGTCCCTGCAGTGTCTCCCCTATATTCCTAGACTGGTCCCTGCAGTGTCTCCCCCATATTCCTAGACCGGTCCCTGCAGTGTCTCCCCTATATCCCTAGACTGGTCCCTGCAGTGTCTCCCCTATATTCCTAGACTGGTCCCTGCAGTGTCTCCCCTATGTTCCTAGACCGGTCCCTGCAGTGTCTCCCCTATATTCCTAGACCGGTCCCTGCAGTGTCTCCCCTATGTTCCTAGACCGGTCCCTGCAGTGTCTCCCCTATATTCCTAGACCGGTCCCTGCAGTGTCTCCCCTATGTTCCTAGACCGGTCACTGTAGTGTCTCCCCTATATTCCTAGACAGGTCCCTGCAGTGTCTCTATTCCTAGATCGGTCCCTGCAGTATCTCCCCTATATTCCTAGACTGGTCCCTGCAGTGTCTCCCCTATATTCCTAGACCGGTCCCTGCAGTGTCTTTCCTATATTCCTAGACCGGTCCCTGCAGTGTCTCCCCTATATTCATAGACTGGTCCCTGCAGTGTCTCCCCTATATTCCTAGACCGGTCCCTGCAGTGTCTCCCCTATATCCCTAGACTGGTCCCTGCAGTGTCTCCCCTATATTCCTAGACAGGTCCCTGCAGTGGCTCTCCTATATTCCTAGACCGGTCCCTGCAGTGTCTCCCCTATATCCCTAGACTGGTCCCTGCAGTGTCTCCCCTATATTCCTAGACTGGTCCCTGCAGTGTCTCCCCTATATTCCTAATCCGGTCCCTGCAGTGTCTCCCCTATATTCCTAGACTGGTCCCTGCAGTGTCTCCCCTATATTCCTAATCCGGTCCCTGCAGTGTCTCCCCTATATTCCTAGACCGGTCCCTGCAGCGTCTCCCCTATATTCCTAGACCGGTCCCTGCAGCGTCTCCCCTATATTCCTAGACTAGTCTGAACTTCAGCAAGTCGATGCCTGAATGCATTGTGTTGCTGCCATGTGATTGGCTGATTGGTGATTGAACAGGTGTACCTAATAACGGTCCAGGGAGTGTAGATACAGTATATATTATTTTCAGTCTTCCCCTATGAAGCACAACACTCTGCACACTGTGAAGATAAAGTTTATTATGAAGATATACAATGTTGCAGACAGCATCTCATTACATTATAATGTAGCTTGTAGGACATACAGTATCTCACAAAAATAAGTACACCCCTCACATTTTTGTAAATATTTTATTCTATCTTTTCATGTGACAACACTGAAGAAATGACACTTTGCCGGTCCCTGCAGTGTCTCCTCTATATTCCTAGACCGGTCCCTGTAGTGTCTCCCCTATATCCCTAGACTGGTCCCTGCTGTATCTCCCCTATATTCCTAGACTGGTCCCTGTAGTATCTCCCCGACACCCTTAGACCGGTCCCTGCAGTGTCTCCCCTATATTCCTAGACCGGTCCCTGCAGTGTCTCTATTCCTAGATCGGTCCCTGCAGTATCTCCCCTATATTCCTAGACTGGTCCCTGCAGTGTCTCCCCTATATTCCTAGACCGGTCCCTGCAGTGTCTCTCCTATATTCCTAGACCGGTCCCTGCAGTGTCTCCCCTATATTCCTAGACCAGTCCCTGCAGTGTCTCCCCTATATTCCTAGACCAGTCCCTGCAGTGTCTCCCCTATATTCCTAGACAGGTCCCTGCAGTGGCTCTCCTATATTCCTAGACCGGTCCCTGCAGTGTCTCCCCTATATTCCTAGACTGGTCCCTGCAGTGTCTCCCCTATATTCCTAGACCGGTCCCTGCAGTGTCTCCCCTATATTCCTAGACCAGTCCCTGCAGTGTCTCCCCTATATTCCTAGACTGGTCCCTGCAGTGTCTCCCCTATATTCCTAGACCGGTCCCTGCAGTGTCTCTCCTATATTCCTAGACCGGTCCCTGCAGTGTCTCCCCTATATTCCTAGACCAGTCCCTGCAGTGTCTCCCCTATATTCCTAGACCAGTCCCTGCAGTGTCTCCCCTATATTCCTAGACAGGTCCCTGCAGTGGCTCTCCTATATTCCTAGACCGGTCCCTGCAGTGTCTCCCCTATATTCCTAGACCGGTCCCTGCAGTGTCTCCCCTATATTCCTAGACTGGTCCCTGCAGTGTCCCCCCTATATTCCTAGACTGGTCCCTGCAGTGTCTCCCCTATATTCATAGACTGGTCCCTGCAGTGTCTCTCCTATATTCCTAGACCGGTCCCTGCAGTGTCTCCCCTATATTCCTAGACCGGTCCCTGCAGTGTCTCCCCTATATTCCTAGACCGGTCCCTGCAGTGTCTCCCCTATATTCCTAGACCAGTCCCTGCAGTGTCTCCCCTATATTCCTAGACAGGTCCCTGCAGTGGCTCTCCTATATTCCTAGACCGGTCCCTGCAGTGTCTCCCCTATATTCCTAGACTGGTCCCTGCAATGTCTCCCCTATATTCCTAGATCGGTCCCTGCAGTGTCTCCCCTATATCCCTAGACCGGTCCCTGCAGTGTCTCCCCTATATCCCTAGACTGGTTCCTGCAGTGTCTCCCCTATATTCCTAGACCAATCCCTGCAGTGTCTCCCCTATATTCCTAGACCAGTCTGAACTTCAGCAAGTCGAAGCCTAAATGCATTGCGTTGCTGCCATGTGATTGGCTGATTGGCGTTTGAACAGGTGTACCTAATAACGGTCCGGGGAGTTGTAGATACAGTATATATTATTTTCAGTCTCGTTCCCCTGTGAAGCACAACACTCTGCATGATGTGAAGATAAACTTTATTATGAAGATATACAATGATGCAGACAGCATCTCATTACATTACAAAGTAGCTTGCAGGACATACAGTATCTCACAAAAGTAAGTACACCCCTCAAATTTCTGTAAATATTTTATTCTATCTTTTCATGTGACAACACTGAAGAAATGACACTTTGCTACAATGTAAAGTAGTGAGTGTACAGCTTGTATAACAGTGTAAATTTACTGTCCCCTCAAAATAACTCAACACACAGCCATTAATGTCTAAACTGCTGGCAACAAAAGTGAGTACACCCCTAAGTGACAATGTCCAAATTGAGCCCAATTAGCCATTTTCTCCCCGGTGTCATGTGACTCGTTAGTGTGACAAGGTCTCAGGTGTGAATGGGGAGCAGGTGTGTTAAATTTGGTGTTATCGCTCTCACTCTCTCATACTGGTCACTGGAAGTTCAACATTGCACCTCATGGCA
Source organism: Pelophylax lessonae (assembly GCF_965119305.1). NCBI lineage: Eukaryota > Metazoa > Chordata > Amphibia > Anura > Ranidae > Pelophylax > Pelophylax lessonae. The sequence continues at coordinate 13,070,997 of NC_138776.1, read as the reverse complement.
AAGAACTCTCTGAGGATCTGAAAAGAAGAATTGTTGCTCTACATAAAGATGGCCTAGGCTATAAGAAGATTCCAAGACCCTGAAACTGAGCTGCAGCACGGTGGCCAAGACCATACAGCAGTTTAACAGGACAGGTTTCATTCAGAACAGGCCTCACCATGGTCGACCAAAGAAGTTGAGTGCATGTGCTCAGCGTCATATCCAGAGGTTGTCTTTGGGAAATAGACGTATGAGTGCTGCCAGCATTGCTGCAGAGGTTGAAGGGGTGGGGGGGATCAGCCTGTCAGTGCTCAGACCATACGCCGCACACTGCATTAAATTGGTCTGCATGGCTGTCATCCCAGAAGGAAGCCTCTTCTAAAGATGATGCACAAGAAAGCCCGCAAACAGTTTGCTGAAGACAAGCAGACTACGGACATGGATTACTGGAACCATCTCCTGTGGTCTGATGAGACCAAGATAAACTTATTTGGTTCAGATGGTGTCAAGCGTGTGTGGTGGCAACCAGGTGAGGAGTACAAAGACAAGTGTGTCTTCCTACAGTCAAGCATGGTGGTGGGAGTGCCATGGTCTGGGGCTGCATGAGTGCTGCCGGCACTGGGGAGCTACAGTTCATTGAGGGAACCATGAATGCCAACATGTACTGTGACATACTGAAGCAGAGCATGGTCCCCTCCCTTCAGAGACTGGGCCGCAGGGCATTATTCCAACATGATAATGACCCTAAACACACCTCCAAGATGACCACTGCCTTGCTAAAGAAGCTGAGGGTAAAGGTGATGGACTGGCCAAGCATGTCTCCAGACCTAAACCCTATTGGGCATCTGTGGGGCATCCTCAAACGGAAGGTGGAGGAGCGCAAGGTCTCTGACATCCACCAGCTCTGTGATGTCATCATGGAGGAGGGGAAGAGGACTCCAGTGCCAACCTGTGAAGCTCTGGTGAACTCCATGCCCAAAAGGGGGCAGCAAATTTACACTGTTATACAAGCTGTACACTCACTACTTTACATTGTAGCAAAGTGTCATTTCTTCAGTGTTGTCACATGAAAAGATAGAATAAAATATTTACAAAAATGTGAGGGGTGTACTTACTTTTGTGAGATACTGTATAAATGTTACATTGTAACTCTCAGGATTTCCAACTAAAAACAAACAATCACTCGAAGATCTTCGAATGCATCTGATTGGTTCTGGTTATTTTCACCGCGTCCCCTGTAATATTTATTAATGTCCCGGCACATAATCCCTCCTGGTTAATGAAGGTCATTTTGCGCTCTGCGCGTTCGCACGTTACCAGGATGTGAACTCTCCTTGTAGTACATTCGTTCTCATTGGCTCCTCCTGGCTGGAAAACAATGAAACTTTAGATGATGGAACCCCAACGCCACAAGCAATCAGGTTTAAGGAGAGATCCTGAGCAGGGAGGTCCAGGCACAATGCAGGCAGTGTTACCGAGAGAGCGGGGCCCCGGCGCTCCATGTGCCGACAACAACCGACAGCTGCATCCTTCCACCGAGCCGCCGCGTCCCACAGCGCGCCGCACAGAACCTGCAACCCTATTAAGTCATTATGACAAGTTGTAAACATCGGCAATTATCCGCTAATGGATTGGAAGGGAAGTGTGAAATAAGGGGGGGAAGTGTCACCTATGGAAGGAAAATACACACGGGGGGCGCCTGTCCCCCCCCCCCCATGGAAGTCCCATTAGTTCCTGGCCAGGAAAGTGCCGGCCTATAGCCGGAGGGTATTGTAGGGTCCAAATTACAAGCGGCTGGCGGCTGGCACATTTATATCGAGGCAAAGAAAACACAGCTGGGGAGCAGCTACAAGACTGAGTGTCCATGTGTATATCCTACAGCTACTACATAGTGACATTCTTCCAGCTTCCATCCATTGTAAGAGTGTATGTGCCATACCTGTGCGATCCCTATTACACTGCTACTACACCGCTACTACACTGCTACTACACCACTACTACACTGCTACTGCACCACTACTACACTGCTATTGCACCACTACTACACTGCTACTGCACCACTACTACACTGCTACTACATAGTGACATTCTTCCAGCTTCCATCCATTGTAACTGTGTATGTGCCATACCTGTGCGATACCTATTACACTGCTACTACACTGCTACTACACTGCTACTACACCACTACTATACTGCTATTGCAACACAACTATACTGCTACTACACCACTACTACACTGCTACTGCACCACTATTACATTGCTACTACACTACTACTACACTGCTACTACACCACTACTACACTACTACTGCACCCCTACTACACTGCTACTACACCACTACTACACTGCTAATACACAACTATTACACTGCTACTGCACCCCTACTACACTGCTACTGCACCACTACTACACTGCTACTGCACCCCTACTACACTGCCACTACACCACTACTACACTACTACTATACCACTACTACACTGCTAATACACCCCTGCTAAACTGCTACTGCACCCCTACTATAGTGCTACTGCACCCCTACTACACTGCTACTGTACTGCTACTACACCACTACTACACTGCTACTACACAACTACTACACTGCTACTGTACCACTACTACACTGCTAATACACCACTACTACACTACTACTGTACCACTACTACACTGCTACTGCACCCCTACTACACTGCTACTGCACCCCTACTACACTGCCACTACACAACTACTACACTGCTAATACACCCCTACTACACTGCTACTGCACCACTACTACACTGCTACTGTACCACTACTACACTGCTACTACACAACTACTACATTGCTACTGTACCACTACTACACTGCTAATACAACACTACTACACTACTACTGTACCACTACTACACTGCTATTGCACCCCTACTACACTGCTACTGCACCCCTACTACACTGCTACTGCACCACTACTACACTGCTACTACAAAACTACTACACTGCTACTGTACCACTACTACACTGCTAATACACCACTACTACACTGCTACTGTACCACTACTACACTGCTACGGCACCCCTACTACACTGCTACTGCACCACTACTACACTGCTACTGCACCACTACTACACTGCTACTGTACCACTACTACACTGCTACTACACAACTACAACACTGCTACAGCACCACTACTACACTGCTACTGCACCACTACTACACTACTACTGTACCACTACTACACTGCTAATACAACACTACTACACTACTACTGTACCACTACTACACTGCTACTGCACCCCTACTACACTGCCACTGCACCACTACTTCACTGCTACTGTAGCACTACTACTACACCACTACTACACTGCTACTACACCAATACTACATTGCTACTGCACCACTGCTAAACTGCTAATACACCACTACTACACTGCTACTGCACCACTACTACACTGCTACTGTACCACTACTACAATGCTACTACACCCCTACTACACTGCTACTGCACCCCTACTACACTGCTAATACACCACTACTACACTGCTAGTACACCCCTACTACACTGCTACTGCACCACTACTACACTGCTAATACACCACTACTACACTGCTACTACACCCCTACTACACTGCTAATACCCCACTACTACAATGCTGCTGCACCCCTACTACACTGCTACTGCACCCCTACTACACTGCTAATACACCACTACTACACTACTCCTGCACTCCTACTACACTGCTACTACACTGCTAATACACCACTACTACACTGCTACTACACCACTACTACACTGCTAATACACCACTACTACACTGCTACTACACCACTACTACACTGCTAATACACCACTACTACATTGCTACTACACCACTACTACACTGCTAATACACCACTACTACACTGCTCCTACACTGCTACTACACTGCTAATACACCACTACTAAACTGCTACTATACTACTACTACTTATACACTACTACTACACCACTACTACACTGCTACTACACCCCTACTACACTGCTACAACACCCCTACTACACCACTATTATACTGCTACTATACTACTACTACACAGCTAGTACACTGCTAATATACCATTACTACACTGCTACTACACCACTACTGCACTGCTAATACACTGCTACTGCACTGCTAATATACCCCTACTACACTGCTACTACACCCCTACTACACTGTTCCTGCACTGCTAATACACCACTACTACACTGCTACTACACTGCTAATATACCATTACTACACTGCTACTACACTGCTATTACACCACTACTACACTGCTCCTTCACCGCAACTACACCACTACTACACCACTATTACACTGCTACTACACCACTACTACACCGCTCCTACACTGCTACTACACTGCTACTACACCACTATTATACTGCTACTACAATGCTACTATACCCTTACTACAGTGATAAGTAGTAGTTTGAGGGTGCGGTGCTGAGTAGTGACATCGGGGGGCGCAGTCCCACCACCGCCACATTCAGGGAACACGGCATGTCTGCCAGGAAATGTGACTCCTTCTCTGCATAGATGGGGGAGGAGGCGGGGGCAGGGAAGGGGAGGGGGAGGGGCGGGGAGATGATGTCACAATCTCCATCGTCTCCATTCACTGAACACTTTCCATAATTTCCCAGAATGGTGATTTCTCTGTACACCGCTTATCGCAGGACCCCGAGACTTCATCTGTACACCGCTTATCACAGGACCCGGAGACTTCATCTGTACACCGCTTATCACAGGACCCGGAGACTTCATCTGTACACCGCTTATCACAGCACCCAGAGACTTCATCTGTACACCGCCTATCACAGGACCCAGAGACTTCATCTGTACACCGCTTATCACAGGACCCGGAGACTTCATCTGTACACCGCTTATCACAGGACCCGGAGACTTCATCTGTACACCGCTTATCACAGGACCCGGAGACTTCATCTGTACACCGCTTATCACAGGACCCGGAGACTTCATCTGTACACCGCTTATCACAGGACCCGTAGACTTCATCTGTACACCGCTTATCGCAGGACCCAGAGACTTCATCTGTACACCGCTTATCACAGGACCTGGAGACTTCATCTGTACACCGCTTATCACAGCACCCGGAGACTTCATCTGTACGCCGCTTATCACAGGACCCGGAGACTTCATCTGTACACCGCTTATCACAGGACCCGGAGACTTCATCTGTACACCGCTTATCACAGCACCCGGAGACTTCATCTGTACACCGCTTATCACAGCACCCAGAGACTTCATCTGTACACCGCTTATCACAGGACCCGGAGACTTCATCTGTACACCGCTTATCACAGGACCCGGAGACTTCATCTGTACACCGCTTATCACAGGACCCCGAGACTTCATCTGTACCCCGCTTATCACAGCACCCAGAGACTTCATCTGTACACCGCTTATCACAGGACCCGGAGACTTCATCTGTACACCGCTTATCACAGCACTCGGAGACTTCATCTGTACACCGCTTATCACAGGACCCGGAGACTTCATCTGTACACCGCTTATCACAGGACCCGGAGACTTCATCTGTACACCGCTTATCACAGCACTCGGAGACTTCATCTGTACCCCGCTTATCACAGCACCCCGAGACTTCATCTGTACACCGCCTATCACAGCACCCGGAGACTTCATCTGTACCCCGCTTATCACAGCACCCAGAGACTTCATCTGTACACCGCTTATCACAGGACCCCGAGACTTCATCTGTACACCGCTTATCACAGCACCCGGAGACTTCATCTGTACACCGCTTATCACAGCACCCAGAAACTTCATCTGTACACCGCTTATCACAGCACCCAGAGACTTCATCTGTACACCGCTTATCACAGCACCCGGAGACTTCATCTGTACACCGCTTATCACAGCACCCGGAGACTTCATCTGTACACCGCTTATCACAGCACCCAGAGACTTCATCTGTACACCGCTTATCACAGCACCCAGAGACTTCATGTGTACACCGCTTATCACAGGACCCGGAGACTTCATCTGTACACCGCTTATCACAGGACCCGTAGACTTCATCTGTACACCGCTTATCGCAGGACCCAGAGACTTCATCTGTACACCGCTTATCACTGGACCTGGAGACTTCATCTGTACACCGCTTATCACAGGACCCCAAGACTTCATCTGTACACTGCTTATCACAGGACCCGGAGACTTCATCTGTACACTGCTTATCACAGGACCCGGAGACTTCATCTGTACACCGCTTATCACAGGACCCGGAGACTTCATCTGTACACCGCTTATCACAGAACCCAGAGACTTCATCTGTACACCGCTTATCACAGGACCCGGAGACTTCATCTGTACCCCGCTTATCACAGCACCCTGAGACTTCATCTGTACACCGCTTATCACAGCACCCAGAGACTTCATCTGTACACCGCTTATCACAGGACCCCGAGACTTCATCTGTACATCGCTTATCACAGCACCCGGAGACTTCATCTGTACACTGCCTATCACAGGACCCAGAGACTTCATCTGTACACCGCCTATCACAGGACACAGAGACTTCATCTGTACACCGCTTATCACAGGACCCGGAGACTTCATCTGTACACCGCTTATCACAGGACCCGGAGACTTCATCTGTACACCGCTTATCACAGGACCCGGAGACTTAATCTGTACACCGCTTATCACAGAACCCAGAGACTTCATCTGTACACCGCTTATCACAGGACCCGGAGACTTCATCTGTACACCGCTTATCACAGGACCCGGAGACTTCATCTGTACACCGCTTATCACAGCACCCGGAGACTTCATCTGTACACCGCTTATCACAGCACCCGGAGACTTCATCTGTACACCGCTTATCACAGGACCCGGAGACTTCATCTGTACACCGCTTATCACAGGACCCAGAGACTTCATGTGTACACCGCTTATCACAGGACCCGGAGACTTCATCTGTACACCGCTTATCACAGCACCCAGAGACTTCATGTGTACACCGCTTATCACAGGACCCGGAGACTTCATCTGTACACCGCTTATCGCAGGACCCAGAGACTTAATCTGTACACCGCTTATCACAGCACCCCGAGACTTCATCTGTACACCGCCTATCACAGCACCCGGAGACTTCATCTGTACCCCGCTTATCACAGCACCCAGAGACTTCATCTGTACACCGCTTATCACAGGACCCCGAGACTTCATCTGTACACCGCTTATCACAGCACCCGGAGACTTCATCTGTACACCGCTTATCACAGCACCCAGAAACTTCATCTGTACACCGCTTATCACAGCACCCAGAGACTTCATCTGTACACCGCTTATCACAGCACCCGGAGACTTCATCTGTACACCGCTTATCACAGCACCCGGAGACTTCATCTGTACACCGCTTATCACAGCACCCAGAGACTTCATCTGTACACCGCTTATCACAGCACCCAGAGACTTCATGTGTACACCGCTTATCACAGGACCCGGAGACTTCATCTGTACACCGCTTATCACAGGACCCGTAGACTTCATCTGTACACCGCTTATCGCAGGACCCAGAGACTTCATCTGTACACCGCTTATCACTGGACCTGGAGACTTCATCTGTACACCGCTTATCACAGGACCCCAAGACTTCATCTGTACACTGCTTATCACAGGACCCGGAGACTTCATCTGTACACTGCTTATCACAGGACCCGGAGACTTCATCTGTACACCGCTTATCACAGGACCCGGAGACTTCATCTGTACACCGCTTATCACAGAACCCAGAGACTTCATCTGTACACCGCTTATCACAGGACCCGGAGACTTCATCTGTACCCCGCTTATCACAGCACCCTGAGACTTCATCTGTACACCGCTTATCACAGCACCCAGAGACTTCATCTGTACACCGCTTATCACAGGACCCCGAGACTTCATCTGTACATCGCTTATCACAGCACCCGGAGACTTCATCTGTACACTGCCTATCACAGGACCCAGAGACTTCATCTGTACACCGCCTATCACAGGACACAGAGACTTCATCTGTACACCGCTTATCACAGGACCCGGAGACTTCATCTGTACACCGCTTATCACAGGACCCGGAGACTTCATCTGTACACCGCTTATCACAGGACCCGGAGACTTAATCTGTACACCGCTTATCACAGAACCCAGAGACTTCATCTGTACACCGCTTATCACAGGACCCGGAGACTTCATCTGTACACCGCTTATCACAGGACCCGGAGACTTCATCTGTACACCGCTTATCACAGCACCCGGAGACTTCATCTGTACACCGCTTATCACAGCACCCGGAGACTTCATCTGTACACCGCTTATCACAGGACCCGGAGACTTCATCTGTACACCGCTTATCACAGGACCCAGAGACTTCATGTGTACACCGCTTATCACAGGACCCGGAGACTTCATCTGTACACCGCTTATCACAGCACCCAGAGACTTCATGTGTACACCGCTTATCACAGGACCCGGAGACTTCATCTGTACACCGCTTATCACAGGACCCGGAGACTTCATCTGTACACCGCTTATCACAGAACCCAGAGACTTCATCTGTACACCGCTTATCACAGGACCCGGAGACTTCATCTGTACACCGCTTATCACAGCACCCTGAGACTTCATCTGTACACCGCTTATCACAGCACCCAGAGACTTCATCTGTACACCGCTTATCACAGGACCCCGAGACTTCATCTGTACATCGCTTATCACAGCACCCGGAGACTTCATCTGTACACTGCCTATCACAGGACCCAGAGACTTCATCTGTACACCGCCTATCACAGGACACAGAGACTTCATCTGTACACCGCTTATCACAGGACCCGGAGACTTCATCTGTACACCGCTTATCACAGGACCCGGAGACTTCATCTGTACACCGCTTATCACAGGACCCGGAGACTTAATCTGTACACCGCTTATCACAGAACCCAGAGACTTCATCTGTACACCGCTTATCACAGGACCCGGAGACTTCATCTGTACACCGCTTATCACAGGACCCGGAGACTTCATCTGTACACCGCTTATCACAGCACCCGGAGACTTCATCTGTACACCGCTTATCACAGCACCCGGAGACTTCATCTGTACACCGCTTATCACAGGACCCGGAGACTTCATCTGTACACCGCTTATCACAGGACCCAGAGACTTCATGTGTACACCGCTTATCACAGGACCCGGAGACTTCATCTGTACACCGCTTATCACAGCACCCAGAGACTTCATGTGTACACCGCTTATCACAGGACCCGGAGACTTCATCTGTACACCGCTTATCGCAGGACCCAGAGACTTCATCTGTACACCGCTTATCACAGCACCCCGAGACTTCATCTGTACACCGCCTATCACAGCACCCGGAGACTTCATCTGTACCCCGCTTATCACAGCACCCAGAGACTTCATCTGTACACCGCTTATCACAGGACCCCGAGACTTCATCTGTACACCGCTTATCACAGCACCCGGAGACTTCATCTGTACACCGCTTATCACAGCACCCAGAAACTTCATCTGTACACCGCTTATCACAGCACCCAGAGACTTCATCTGTACACCGCTTATCACAGCACCCGGAGACTTCATCTGTACACCGCTTATCACAGCACCCGGAGACTTCATCTGTACACCGCTTATCACAGCACCCAGAGACTTCATCTGTACACCGCTTATCACAGCACCCAGAGACTTCATGTGTACACCGCTTATCACAGGACCCGGAGACTTCATCTGTACACCGCTTATCACAGGACCCGTAGACTTCATCTGTACACCGCTTATCGCAGGACCCAGAGACTTCATCTGTACACCGCTTATCACTGGACCTGGAGACTTCATCTGTACACCGCTTATCACAGGACCCGGAGACTTCATCTGTACACTGCTTATCACAGGACCCGGAGACTTCATCTGTACACCGCTTATCACAGGACCCGGAGACTTCATCTGTACACCGCTTATCACAGCACCCGGAGACTTCATCTGTACACCGCTTATCACAGCACCCAGAGACTTCATCTGTACACCGCTTATCACAGTACCCGGAGACTTCATCTGTACACCGCTTATCACAGGACCCGGAGACTTCATCTGTACACCGCTTATCACAGGACCCCGAGACTTCATCTGTACCCCGCTTATCACAGCACCCAGAGACTTCATCTGTACACCGCTTATCACAGGACCCGGAGACTTCATCTGTACACCGCTTATCACAGCACTCGGAGACTTCATCTGTACACCGCTTATCACAGGACCCGGAGACTTCATCTGTACACCGCTTATCACAGCACTCGGAGACTTCATCTGTACCCCGCTTATCACAGCACCCAGAGACTTCATCTGTACACCGCTTATCACAGGACCCCGAGACTTCATCTGTACACCGCCTATCACAGCACCCGGAGACTTCATCTGTACCCCGCTTATCACAGCACCCAGAGACTTCATCTGTACACCGCTTATCACAGGACCCCGAGACTTCATCTGTACACCGCCTATCACAGGACCCCGAGACTTCATCTGTACACCACTTATCACAGGACCCCGAGACTTCATCTGTACACCGCTTATCACAGGACCCAGAGACTTCATCTGTACACCGCTTATCACAGGACCCGGAGACTTCTCTGTACACCACTTATCACAGGACCCAGAGACTTCATCTGTACACCGCTTATCACGGCACTCGGAGACTTCATCTCTACACCGCTTATCACAGGACCCAGAGACTTCATCTGTACACCACTTATCACAGGACCCAGCGACTTTATGTGTACACCGCTTATCACAAGACCCGGAGACTTCATCTGTACACTGCTTATCACAGCACCCGGAGACTTCATCTGTACACCGCTTATCACAGGACCCAGAGACTTCATCTGTACACTGCTTATCACAGGACCCGGAGACTTCTCTGTACACCGCTTATCACAGCATCCGGAGACTTCATCTGTATGCTGCTTATCACAGCACCCGGAGACTTCATCTGTACACCGCTTATCACAAGACCCCGAGACTTCATCTGTCCACCGCTTATCACAGGACCCGGAGACTTCATCTGTACACCGCTTATCACTGCACCTGGAGACTTCATCTGTACACCGCTTATCACAGCACCCGGAGACTTCATCTGTACACCGCTTATCACAGCACCCGGAGACTTCATCTGTACCTCGCTTATCACAGCACCCAGAGACTTCATCTGTACACCGCTTATCACAGGACCCCGAGACTTCATCTGTACACCACCTATCACAGCACCCGGAGACTTCATCTGTACACCGCCTATCACAGGACCCAGAGACTTCATCTGTACACCGCCTATCACAGGACCCAGAGACTTCATCTGTACACCGCTTATCACAGCACCCCGAGACTTCATCTGTACACCGCCTATCACAGGACCCCGAGACTTCATCTGTACACCACTTATCACAGGACCCCGAGACTTCATCTGTACACCGCTTATCACAGGACCCAGAGACTTCATCTGTACACCGCTTATCACAGGACCCGGAGACTTCTCTGTACACCACTTATCACAGGACCCAGAGACTTCATCTGTACACCGCTTATCACGGCACTCGGAGACTTCATCTCTACACCGCTTATCACAGGACCCAGCGACTTCATGTGTACACCGCTTATCACAGGACCCGGAGACTTCATCTGTACACTGCTTATCACAGCACCCGGAGACTTCATCTGTACACCGCTTATCACAGGACCCGGAGACTTCATCTGTACACTGCTTATCACAGGACCCGGAGACTTCTCTGTACACCGCTTATCACAGCATCCGGAGACTTCATCTGTATGCTGCTTATCACAGCACCCGGAGACTTCATCTGTACACCGCTTATCACAGCACCCGGAGACTTCATCTGTAAACCGCTTATCACAGCACCCAGAGACTTCATCTGTACACCGCTTATCACAGCACCCGGAGACTTCATCTGTACACCGCTTATCACAGGACCCCGAGCTACTGGAGACCACTGGGGGAGGGGGTAGTAGAAGTCTAGTAGTGATGTAGTGGGGTATAGTAGTGGTGTAGTAGTGGTGTAGTAGGGGTATAGTAGTGGTGTAGTAGTGATGTAGTAGCAGTATAGTAGTGGTATAGTAGTGGTGTAGTAGGGGTATAGTAGTGATGTAGAAGCAGTATAGTAGTGGTGCAGTAGTGGTGCAGTAGCAGTATAGTAGTGATGTAGTAGTGGTGTAGTAGCAGTATAGTAGTGGTATAGTAGTGATGTAGAAGTGGTGTAGTAGGGGTGTAGTAGCAGTATATTAGTGGTATGGTAGTGGTGTAGTAGGGGTATAGTAGTGATGTAGTAGCAGTATAGTAGTGGTGCAGTAGTGGTGTAGTAGCAGTATAGTAGTGATGTGTTAGTGGTGTAGTAGGGGTTTAGTAGCAGTATAGTAGTGGTATAGTAGTGGTGTAGTAGGGGTATAGTAGTAGTGTAGTAGGGGTATAGTAGTGGTGTAGTAGCAGTGTAGTAGTGATGTAGTAGGGGTGTGGTAGCAGTTTAGTAGTGGTATAGTAGTGGTGTAGTAGGGGTATAGTAGGAGTGTAGTAGCAGTATAGTAGTGATGTAGTAGGGGTGTAGTAGCAGTTTAGTAGCAGTATAGTAGTGGTGTAGTAGTGGAGTAGTAGGGGTTTAGTAGTGGTGAAGTAGCAGTGTAGTGGTGGTGTAGTAGGGGTATAGTAGTGATGTAGTAGTGGTGTAGTAGGGGTTTAGTAACAGTATAGTCATGGTGTAGTAGCAGTATGGTAGTGGTGTAGTAGGGGTATAGTAGTGGAGTAGTAGGGGTTTAGTAGCAGTATAGTAGTGGTGTAGTAGCAGTATAGTAGTGATGTAGTAGTGTAGTAGTAGGGGTTTAGTAGCAGTATATTAGTGGTGTAGTAGCAGTGTAGTAGTGGTGTAGTGGTGTAGTAGGGGTTTAGTAGCAGTATAGTAGTGGTGTAGTAGCAGTATAGTAGTGGTGTAATAGTGGTGTAGTAACAGTGTAGTAGTGATGTAGTAGGGGTGTAGTAGCAGTTTAGTAGTGGTATAGTAGGGGTGTAGTAGCAGTATAGTAGTGATGTAGTAGGGGTGTAGTAGCAGTTTAGTAGCAGTATAGTAGTGTTGTAGTAGCAGTATAGTAGTGATGTAGTAGTGGAGTAGTAGGGGTTTAGTAGTGGTGTAGTAGCAGTGTAGTGGTGGTGTAGTAGGGGTTTAGTAGCAGTATAGTAGTGGTGTAGTAGCAGTATGGTAGTGGTGTAGTAGGGCTATAGTAGTGTAGTAGTAGGGGTTTAGTAGCAGTATATTAGTGGTGTAGTAGCAGTGTAGTAGTGGTGTAGTAGGGGTATAGTTGTGGAGTAGTAGGGGTTTAGTAGCAGTATAGTAGTGGTGTAGTGGTGTAGTAGCAGTATAGTAGTGGTGTAATAGAGGTGTAGTAGCAGTATAGTAGTGGTGTAGTAGGAGTATAGTAGTGATGTTGTAGTGGTGTAGTAGGGGTTTAGTAGCAGTATAGTAGTGGTGTAGTAGCAGTGTAGTAGTGGTATAGTAGCAGTATAGTAGTGGTGTAGTAGGGGTTTAGTAGCAGTATAGTAGTGATGTAGTAGCAGTACAGTAGTGGTGTAGTAGGGGTTTAGTAGCAGTATAGTAGTGATGTAGTAGCAGTATAGTAGTGGTGTAGTAGGGGTTTAGTAGCAGTATAGTAGTGATGTAGTAGCAATATAGTAGTGGTGTAGTGGTGTATTAGGGGTTTAGTAGCAGTATAGTAATGGTGTAGTAGCAGTATAGTAGCAGTATAGTTGTGATGTAGTAGTGGTGTATTCGGGGTTTAGTAGCAGTATTGTAGTGGTGTAGTAGCAGTGTAGTAGTGGTGTAGTAGCAGTGTAGTAGTGGTGTAGTCTCAGTGTAGTAGTGGTGTAGTAGCAGTGTAGTAGTGGTGTAGTCTCAGTGTGGTATTGGTGTAGTAGCAGTATAGTAGTGGTGGTGTCTATACAGTGATTTCCAGCTTCCAGAGGTATCCCTCAGGTATAGTAAATACGTAGTTGGTCCATTTGATCAGTGTAACTATGTAACAATATCCATCTCTGGAATTGTTTAACCCCTTGCAGACTGTATAACTCACACATACGGTAGGAAGGCAGTTAGTACCCACTATGTGGTCCTGCACTCTGGAGTCTGGGGCTCGGTTCACACTAATGCGACTCCAACGTTGCATGATTTCCAGTGTGACTTTGGAGTATGGCTTTACACTTTCTGGCACTCAAGTCGCATCAAAGTAGTACAGGAACCTTTTTAAAGTCGCTGCGATCGCATAGATCAGAACGGGAGCCATTGAAATCAATAGGCTGCGACTTGGCATGCAACTTTATGTGTCCAAAGTCGCATGAAAAGTCGCACTAATGTGAACATAGCTATAGGAGGAGATTTACTAAAGTTGGAGCGCTCAGCTGTGCGTGGCGGCCAATCAGCTTCTAAGTTCAGGTAGTTCAATTAACCATTTGGTGCCGGTTCCCGCATCGCACCTGACTGCCATATGCAAATCGCTGGGGGTGTCAATACAAAGTTAATGACACCCCCAGATCAGTTCGCATATTGCAGTGCGAACTGTCAGTTCGGACAGGAATCGGATCGTATAGGTGTGAACAACCCATGGGATCCGATTCTGGTGTGGACCCAAAAAAAGGGTCCTGTGCAACTTTGGTCTGAATGTGAATTCGCATCGCACAGACATCGCATTTGATTTGCAGAGCAGTGTGAATCGGGACTCAATGTGGTTGTAAACCCATCTTTAATTCTTCTATAGGTACGGTAAATATCCCCTTATACTTGCACCGTTTAGGAGATATTTACATAAATGTTGCACCGATGCCAAAAATGTCATCGGTGCATGCGCTCTGAAGGGACGGCTACCCGTGCCGCGACCAGCGGAGCGCGGGAGTGACATCGTGCGTCTCCAGCCACTAATACGCCGAGTAAAAAGATACCCAACATGTCATGCTTCAAATTGCGTACGGTCGTGGAATGGCGACAAACATTGGTACTTAACCACTTCCTGACCGTCATATAGCAAAATGACGGCCACAAAGTGGTGGTCCCATCCCTGCCGGGCGTCATATAACGTCCAGCAGGAAAGGCTGCTCTGCGCACCCCCTGTGGTGTGTCACTCTGAGACACCGCATCTCCGATCCCGGTAAAGAGCCTATGACATAGGCTCTATACCATGTGATCAACTGTGTCACATAGTATATAGGAAGTGCTGTTGATCAGCTTTCCTCAGTTCGTGCCTGACAGGCACCAGTAGAGGAGAGCCAATCGGCGGCTCTCCTGACAGGGGGGGGGGGGGGTCTGTGCTGGTAATCAGAGCATTGATTACCAGTGCAGGCCCTTGGGGGGGGATGCCACTAGAGCCACAAGGGGTTGCCCAGCCATGGCCACCAGGGATGCCCACCCATGGCCACCAGGGATGCCCACCCATGGCCACCAGGGATGCCAATCAGTGCTCAGGGAGCGTGTTAGTGCCCTCCTCATCAGTGCTGCCCATCATTGCCATCTATCAGTGCCACCCGCCAGTTCCCATCATTGCCATCTATCAGTGCCGCCCACCAGTGCCCATCATTGCCATCTATCAGTGCCGCCCACCAGTGCCCATCATTGCCATCTATCAGTGTCACCCACCAGTGCCCATCATTGCCATCTATCAGTGTCATCCACCAGTGCCCATCATTGCCATCTATCAGTGTCACCCACCAGTGCCCATCATTGCCATCTATCAGTGCCGCCCACCAGTGCCCATCATTGCCATCTATCAGTGTCACCCACCAGTGCCCATCATTGCCATCTATCAGTGTCACCCACCAGTGCCCATCATTGCCATCTATCAGTGTCACCCACCAGTGCCCATCATTGCCATCTATCAGTGTCACCCACCAGTGCCCATCATTGCCATCTATCAGTGCCGCCCACCAATGCCCATCATTGCCATCTATCAGTGTCACCCACCAGTGCCCATCATTGCCATCTATCAGTGTCACCCACCAGTGCCCATCATTGCCATCTATCAGTGCCGCCCACCAATGCCCATCATTGCTATCTATCAGTGCCACCCACCAGTGCCCATCATTGCCATCTATCAGTGTCGCCCACCAGTGCCCATCATTGCTATCTATCAGTGCCACCCACCAGTGCCCATCATTGCTATCTATCAGTGCCACCCACCAGTGCCCATCATTGCCATCTATCAGTGTCACCCACCAGTGCCCATCATTGCTATCTATCAGTGTCACCCACCAATGCCCATCATTTCCATCTATCCGTGTCACCCACCAGTGCCCATCATTGCCCATCTATCAGTGTCACCCACCAGTGCCCATCATTGCCATCTATCAGTGCGCCCACCAGTGCCCATCAGTGTCACCTATCAATGCCCATCAGTGCCGCCTATCAGAGCCCATTAGTGCTGCATATCAGTGTCTCATCATCAGTGCCACCCCATCAGTGCCTCCTCATGAGTGCTCATCAATGCAGGAAAACACTCATTTATTTACAAAATGTTATAACATAAACAAAAAAAAACGTTTTTTTTTTTCAAACTTTTCGGTCTTTTTTTATTTATTTAGCAAAAAACAAAAAACCTTGTGGTGATCAAATATCACCAAAAGAAAGCTCTATTTGTGGGAAAAAAAATGCATAAATATGGTTTAGGTACAGTGTTGCATGACCGTGCAATCGTCATTCAAAATGCAACAGCGCTAAAAGCTGAAAATTGGCCTGGGCAGGAAGGGGTTTTAACTGCCCGGTATTGAAGTGGTTAAAAATCACCAAACAGAGCTTTCTTTTTGTGGTATTTGATCACCTCTGCGATTTTTATTTTTTGCACTATAAACAAAAAAAAGAGAGACAATTCTGAAAAAAAACCAATATTTTTCACATTCTGCTATAAAACATTCTAAAAAAAAAAAATTATAAAAATCCAATTTTTTTCATCATTTTAGGCCAATTTGTTTTCTGCTACATATTTTGATAAAAAAAATCCCAATAAGCGTATTTTGATTGGTTTACGCAAAAGTAATCGTGTCTACAAACTAGGGGAAAGATTTATGTCATTCTTATTTTTTTACCAGTAATGGCGGCGATCTGCGATTTTTTGCAGGACTGCGACATTGCGGCGGACAGATCGGACCCATAACTGACACTTTTGACACTTTTGGGGGGACCAGTGACATTACTACAGTAATCAGTGCTAAAAATATGCACTGTTACTGTACTAATGACACTGACAGGGAATGGGCTAACACAGTAAGTGATCAAAGGGTTAAATGTGTACCTATGGGCGTGTTTCTAACTGTGGGGGGAGGGACTTGTGAAATGACCATAGAGACATGTGTTCCTATATAGAAGGATCACAGGCGCTCTGTGATCATTCCAGAGAGAAGAACGGTCGGCTACGTTACAACAGCTGATCGTTCTTCTCTCTCAGTGAGGAGCGATCAGACAATCACGGCCCCAGGCCCCGTGCATCAGCATCCCCACTGCTGAGTGGGGGCGGCGTCACGCGCTCGCCCCCTAGCACCAGGCGCTCAACTGACATAGTACTACGTCGATTCGCGCAGGAGGGGCTGCCTGCCACAGTAAAACTGCTGCAGGCGGTCCTTAAGTGGTTTAAAAAAAATATTTTTTTATCACTTTTATTCCTATTACAAGGAATGTAAACATCCCTTGTAATAGAAATAAGCAGGACAGGTCCTCTTTATTGTGAGATCTGGGGGTCAAAAAGACCTCACACCTCACATCTACACTAAAAAAGCTAAAAAAAAAAAAAAAAAATAGGAATGTTTTTTTTTTCATCATGAAAAAAAATGTACCCTTTGAGGCCGTTGGGAGGTAGTGAGGTATGACGTTGTTCTGGTCCTCCAAGGCCATAGAGTGGAGTGGGGGGCCAGCTTGCCCTCACTCAACTTCCTGCCTAGGAAGAGAGAGGACCGAATCGTTCTCTCCGCTACTGACGGGTCCGGTAAGCGGGGAAAACGACCGGGAAGCGGAGTGGGTAGGGGGCACCTCTCCCGTCGCCCATAAAAGTGATCCGGCAGCGAATCCACCACTGGGACCACCTTTATGTGAAAGAAGACCGCCCGCCCAGTAAAAAAAATACCAGGGTTATGGCAGCTATCTGCTGCCATAACCCAGGTATTTAACGTCAAAGTACTGACATAAAACTGCGGTGGGCAGTCCAGAAGTGGTTAATCAAGAGAGAGAGAAAAAAAAAATAATACAAATTATTAAAAATATATAACTTTATTAAATACAATGTAACCACTTCTCAGCCAAGGACGTATCTGTAATTCCTCGGGTTTCAGTGGCTATACCAGGATGGTGGGTGCACCTACAGGCATCATCCCGGTACCGCTAGTTTCAGCCGGCGATTCCCTTTCAGGCAGAAAGCGGAAAAAAAATAGCAAATAAAGAGAAAATAATATAGCGCTTCCTGTTCATTCACACACTGAAGCATAGTAAATACAGTTTACTATGCTTCAGTGATGAATGGACACAGGAGTGATTTGCACCGATCGCTCACTGTGTTCATTCAAGAAAGGAAGCGACCAGTAAATATGTCATGTATTTACTGGCCCCTTCCCCTGCTCTCAATCTTGAAACCCAGCAGCTGCCGGCGGGAGAGGAGAGGAGGGAAGCTGGCAGTGCTGCGGGGGAGAGAGCCACACACAGGGGCCCCAGGCAGCAGATGGAAGGGGCGCACATGTCCTAGAACAAATCCGCTTGCAGTGCAGCCAGAGGGCGAAAGAAGAGGAGAAGCTGACAGAGCTGCAGGGGGGAGGCAGAAGAGGATCTGGGTCTGCAATAAGACAGTACAGCCTGTGTGCTGCCCGAAAAACTCCAACTTACCGAGAACTTCAACGACGATACTTCCGGTGAGTGTAGACCTGGAATAATTGGAGATTTCAACCATTTGGTGTTTTCACACAACACCGGCAGCCTAAACACTCCAGTAGATGCTATAATTAGTGCAGAATATTAGTCTGCCCTCTAGTTGTGGCTGCCCTGGAGGCGTCCATGTTTTTGGTTACTAGCGCCTGTTGAGCAGGAAGTCCGGTGTTCTGCTGAAAAACTCCACCTTGCCGAGTGTAGACCAGGAATAATTGGAGATTTCCACCATTTGGTGTTTTTACACAACACCGGCAGCCTTTACACTCCGGTAGATGCTATAATTTTTACAGATTGTTAGTCCGCCTGCTAGTTGTGGCCGCCCTGGAGGCGGCCATGTTTTTGGTTACTAGCGCCTGTTGAGCAGGAGGTTCGGTGTTCTGCTGAAAAACTCCAACTTGCCGAGTGTAGACCAGGAATAATTGGAGATTTCCACCATTTGGTGTTTTCACAGAACACCCACTGCCTAAACATTCTGGAAGATGCTATAATTAGTGCCGATTATTAGTTGGTCCGCTAGTTGTGGCCGCCCAGGAGGCGGCCATGCTTTCGGTTACTAGCGGGCGGACTAACAATCTCCAATAATCATAGCGTGTACCAGAGTGAATAGGCAACCGGAGTTGTGTGAAAACACCAAATGGTGGAAATCTCCAATTATTCCTGGTCTACACTCGGCAAGTTGTAGTTTTTGGCAGAACACCGGACTTCCTGCTCAACAGGTGCCGGGCCCCCCTTATGATCTGATGGGGCCCGGGCCCAGTACAGGAGAGCTGGCTGTACTGCCTTATCAGGGGCCCTGCTATGGTACACTGAAGTATAATTACAAGCATTTGTAGCACCCTCCTAGGTAGGTGCTAGGTAAAAGCATCTACAGTATTGCTCCTGCTGCTTATCAGGGGAGCCTGATCTATTAGGTTGCCTGTTGCATGTTTCCGGGTGTGATTCACTGGGTCTGAGGGAGTGTCCCCACTGCATCCAATGAGGGAGCTTGTTGGACAGTGGAGGAAATCCAGCCAGTGACACATTGGCTTTTGTGGGAGTCCCAGTGGGTGGGCACTCTTGCAATGCATCCTGGGATTGCTTATAAAAGCTGGTGGCCCATTGTTGCTGGGGGGGTCTATTGTTAGTGGGTGAGGGGGGTGGGAATTTTGTTGCAGGTGGCCCGTTTTTGCGGAGGGGGGGTTCTATTGTGGGTGGGGGGGTATTTTGTGGCAGGTTTACCATTGTTTCTGGGGGGGGTCTATTGATAGTTGGGTTGGTGGGTATTTTGTTGCAGGTGGCCCATTGTTTCTAGGGGGGGCTATTGTTAGTTGGGTGGGTGGGTATTTTGTTGCAGATGGCCCATTGTTTCTAGGAGGGGCTATTGTTAGTTGGGTGGGTATTTTGTTGCAGGTGGCCCATTGTTTCTAGGGGGGGCTATTGTTAGTTGGGTGGGTGGGTATTTTGTTGCAGGTGGCCCATTGTTTGTGAGGGGGTCTATTGGTGGTGGGGGAGGTGGGTATTTTGTTGCACGTGGCCCATTGTTTCTGTGGGAGGGGGGTCTATTGTTAGTTGGGTGGGTGGGTATTTTATTTTATTGCAGGTGACCCATGGTTGCGGGGGGGGGTCTATTGTTGCTGGGGGGAACTATTTTACTGCTTTCTTCTTATTAACAAATTCCATACAAATGACTTAGCACCACCAATGTTCCTTGGTTTCTGTGTTCTCTATAGGGGGCGATAGTGGGAGGTGGGTAGAGGGACGGTACTTGAAGTTACCCCCTGCCGGAGACGAGGGGTACCTTCGAAAAGGGGGCGTTCCTGCACCTATTATCTGAGGGAAAAAAGCCCTAACTAAATGTAACCATATTGCTACACTTAGAGGGCCTCTCTTATCTTTTAGACATGTGCAGTTTGTTTCGTTCCCAATCGAAATTCACATGAATTTTCAGTTTTCGGAAATGCAGATGTATCCAAATTTTCTAATTACAAAAGTAAAGGAATTAAACGAATCCGAAAAATAACAAAAAAAATTCAGACAAAATTCGATTTGAATAGTTTTCTAATCAAATTCGAATAGTTTTCGGTTTGTTTTCCAGTTTCCAAAGAGACTAAAATAGAATAGAATGTAAATTAATAGAATAGAAAAAAAAAATAGAATAGAATAAAAAAAAGAATAAAATAAAATATAAAGAATATAACCATCTCCTGAAATTTAAATTTCAAATACAATAAATTCGAATTTGAATACAGAAGAAACGAGTAGAAAAGAAAAGAATAGAATAAAAAAAAGAATAGAATAGACTATAATAGAATAGAAAATAATAGATTTAAAAATAGAATAAAATAGAATAAATATAACCATTTCCCAAAATTCAAATAGAATCAATTTTAATTTGAATGGAATAGAAAAAAAAAACAGAATAATAAAGAAAAATAACAACAGAATAAAATAGAATAGAATGAATATAACTATCATCCTAATTTTATATAGAATAAATTTACATTTGAATTGAAAAGCATAGAATATAAAATAATAGAATATAATGAAAAATAATAGAATAGAATTAAAAAACTAGAAAAATAAAAGAATTAAAAAAAATAGAATAGAAATAGTATAGCCATTTTCCAAAATCCAAATAGAATCAATTCAAATTTAAATAGAATAGAGAAGAATAGATTAGAATATGAAGATGGTTATATTCTTTTTATTCTATTCTATTGTTTTTTTCTATACAATTCAGTTATTTTCTATTCTAATCTATTCTTTTCCATTCTATTCAAATTCAAATTGATTCTATTTGAATTTTGGGAAATGGTTATATTCTTTCTATTCTAATCTATTGTTTTTTTTTATTCTATTCTTTTCTATTCTGTTCTTTTATTTTCTATTCCATTTTGTTCTGTTTTTCCTCTACTATATTCTACTCATTTATTTCCTGTTATATTCTTTTCTATTCTATTATATTTTTTTACTATTCTATTCCTTTATCTTCTTTTCTATTTTATTGTCTTTGAAATTGGAAAACAAATTGAAAACTATTTGAATTTGAAAACTTTTCGAATTTGAAAATTTTTCAAATTCCAGTTTGAACATTTTCGAATTCCAATTCGAAAACTTTTCAAATTTGAAAATTTTTTTAATCAGAAAACTTTTTGAATCCAAAAACTTTTCGAATTTCAATTTGAAAACTTTTATTTGAAAGCTTTTCGAATTCGAAAACTTTTTGAATTTGAAAACTTTTCGAGTTCCAATTTGAAAACTTTTTGAATTGGAAAACTTTTTGAATTGGAAAACTTTTTGAATTCTAATTTGAAAACTTTTTGAATTCTAATTTGAGAACTTTTTGAATTCTAATTTGAAAACTTTTTGAATTTGAAAATTTTTCGAATTCCAGTTTGAACATTTTCGAATTCCAATTCGAAAACTTTTCAAATTTGAAAATTTTTTTAATCAGAAAACTTTTTGAATCCAAAAACTTTTCGAATTTCAATTTGAAAACTTTTATTTGAAAGCTTTTCGAATTCGAAAACTTTTTGAATTTGAAAACTTTTCGAGTTCCAATTTGAAAACTTTTTGAATTGGAAAACTTTTTGAATTTGAAAACTTTTTGAATTCTAATTTGAAAACTTTTTGAATTCTAATTTGAGAACTTTTTGAATTCTAATTTGAAAACTTTTTGAATTTGAAAATTTTTCGAATTCCAGTTTGAACATTCTCGAATTCCAATTCGAAAACTTTTCGAATTTGAAAACTTTTTGAATCAGAAAACTTTTTGAATCAGAAAACTTTTTGAATCTGAAAACTTTTTGAATTTGAAAACTTTTGAGTTCCATTTCGAAAACTTTTTGAATTGGAAAACTTTTTGAATTGGAAAACTTTTTGAATTCCAATTTGAAAACTTTTTGAATTCCAATTTGAAAACTTTTCGAATTTGAAAACTTTTTGAATCAGAAAACTTTTTGAATCTGAAAACTTTTTGAATCTGAAAACTTTTTGAATATGAAAACTTTTTGAATTTGAAAACTTTTCGAGTTCCAATTTGAAAACTTTTTGAGTTTGAAAAGTTTTTGAATTCTAATTTGAAAACTTTTTGAATTCCAATTTGAAAAGTTTTCGATTCTAATTTGAAAACTTTTTGAACTCCAATTTGAAAACTTTTTGAATTCCAATTTGAAAACTTTTTGAATTCCAATTTGAAAACATTTCGAATTCGAAAACTGTTAGAATTTGAAAACTTTTCAAATTTGAAAACTTTTCAAATTTGAAAACTTTTCAAATTTGAAAACTTTTCAAATTTGAAAACTTTTCGAATTTGAAAACTTTTCAAAATTAATTTAAAAACTATTCAAATTCGAATTTGTAAAATTTGAATCGATTCGAATACAAAAAAACAAAACTAATTTCCGAAAATGAATTAAACGGATTAAATTAATTTAACTAAATGAATGTATGCAAATAACGAATCAAAATGAAACAAATGTTTTTGTTCTGCACATGTCTCTTCTCTTTTATACTCAGTTGTGACCTGAGGCTACTTATATATCTTTATGTACTGTATATGAAGACATAGGTTGTTTATCAAGTTAATATTTATTTTAAAAAATTTGCTTGTCTTGTAAAACACTCGCAGACCAAGTTACTCTCCATCCAAGGTTTTACTGTACAGTATATAAAAATTGCCATCATAAAAACGAAGGCAGCCGACTTTGTCAAAAATAATATTTGTGTCATTCTCAAGCCTTTGGCGATTTTTAGCGGGACTGCGACATTGCGGCGGACAGATCGGACCCCTGACTGACATTTTTGACACTTTTGGGGGGACCAGTGACATTACTACAGTAATCAGTGCTAAAAATATGCACTGTTACTGTACTAATGACACTGGCAGGGAAGGGGTTAACTCAGGGGCAATCAAAGGGTTAAATGTGCCCCTAGTGGGTGCTTTCTAATTGTGTGGGGGAGGGGCTTGCAGCATGAACACAGAGACCTGTGTTCCTAAATAAGAGGATCCCTGTGTTCATAACTGACAGAACGGCGGTCTGCTGTGTTTACAACAGCAGACCACTGTTCTGTCTCCACGGTGAGTGATCGCGGTTGCCAGTCGCCAATCGTGGCCACATCGTAATGATAGGTGAAGGAAGACTTCACACAACTGATCATCCCTTCCCCTCCCTCTCCGCCTCAGTCTTGTTACAGGACAGCGCCGCATCGGGGGAGGAGAGGATGTCACAGGACACGTGAAGGCCGCTTTGGGCGTGGCATCCTGCGTGTCTGTGGCAATCGGCGGTAGGCGGGGCGGCCAGTGTTCTCGAGCTGCCGGTGTGTGTGTGCGCACGCAGGGTGGTCGGTGAGCGGACGCTGCAGGAAAGATGGACGACTTTCAGACGGCGGAAGAGGGGGTCATCTGAGAGGTGCTGCCTTCAGGAGAACGGAGGAGGTACAGGATTGCCCATTTAACCCTTCAAGTTTCTACCTATGCGGGTGTTAATATCTTTGAGGAGATCCATTTATGCTCACTACTTATTCCCATTTGGTAAGAGGCTTGATTGAGTATATGTTTCACCTGTGTGCAGTGGAGCGCATATCACTGTCACATCATTCATAGGAGGTCACTTGAGTGGAGCTGTTATGCACTTAACCATATCCGTCTGGTAAGAATATAACTTGCAAGGTGGTGGGATTTAGCACCAACCATGTGGATAAATGGATTTTCGTCATTGAATCAGCATCACGTTTATTCACATATATTTTAATGATTAAATGCACCGGTCACTTGGATAAATGGACTTTTATCTCTGAAATATATCAAGTTTTTTCATATTTACTTTGAAGTTATACAGTATCACATGAACTTTGGGAACTGTCACGTTGCATTTGCACGTTTGTACACAAGTCATCACTGTGTTTGTAACACACATACACAGTGCCTTGTGAAAGTATTCAGCCCCCTTGAACTTTGCAACCTTTTGCCACATTTCAGGCTTCAAACATAAAGATATAAAACTGTAATTTTTTTTGAAGAATCAACAACAAGTGGGACACAATCCTGAAGTGGAACGAAATTTATTGGATATTTCAAACTTTTTTAACAAATAAAAAACTGAAAAATTGGGCGTGCAAAATTATTCAGCCCCCTTAAGTTAATACTTTGTAGCGCCACCTTTTGCTGCGATTATGTAACGCTCCTGCGTTTCATGTATGGTGTGGATTTTCAGCTGCAGAAATATTCCACTTCAGTAGTCATGTAAGAGAGATGCTGAGATACCATTCCCAACCTCAATGACTCATCATGTGTGGAAGGTCTTAATTCAGCTAGTAAATACACACACTCAACAAGCTGGTTCCTAGAGTGACTTTATGTATGTAGTAACACAGTGATGAAGATTTAAGAGACAGGTTGAGTGGAGGTGGTAGGTGACAGACACTTGAAGGTAAGACAGTAGCAGATGGATGCAGGTAGGTTTGGCAATCATGTATGGTAGCAGATGACAGAGTAGCAGGTGGACATACAAGAGAGATCAACCCAGTGCATGAATAAGTAGCAGTAGTCTTAAGAGCTAGCAATCTAGATATGCAGATGTGATAAATAGTCTTTACTATGCAGAGCTAGATAGTGTAAGCTTAGTATAAGTTTATAGAGGGTTCCCCTGCGGGGTACTTAGCACTAATAGCAATACAGCCGAAGGTTGGTTCAGGAGGAGCGGATGATCCGGAAGCGGGATGCAGGGATCAGCGCAGCGAGGTTCCGTCAGCGAGGTATGCTTGCAAGCACGAAAGCTTCAAGCCAAGTTAGCATCCAGGTAAGGGTGTTTGAACGAACACATGTGAGTGAGAACCGGTCATTTAAATAGCCATCTAGTCCGGCGCTGAGTGATGACAGCTTCAGTCTTAAAGGTGTATGCGCACCTTTCCAAAAGAGAATGGTGGGGCGCATACACTTGTGAAAAGAGTAATTTAGGGTACCAAAGGTACCGGAACATTACAGATTACAGCTGTAAGTCACTTGGGGTATGTCTCTATCAGTTTTTATCAGCTCAGCTCAGTGAGGTTGGATGGAGAGCGTTTGTGAACAGCAGTTTTCAGTTCTTTCCACAGATTCTCGATTGGATTCAGGTCTGGACTTTGACTTGGCCATTCTAACACCTGGATATGTTTATTTGTGAACCATTCCATTGTAGATTTTGCTTTATGTTTTGGATCATTGTCTTGTTGGAAGACAAATCTCCGTCCCAGTCTCAGGTCTTTTGCAGACTCCATCAGGTTTTCTTCCAGAATGGTCCTGTATTTGGCTCCATCCATCTTCCCATCAATTTTAACCATCTTCCCTGTCCCTGCTGAAGAAAAGCAGGCCCAAACCATGATGCTGCCACCACCATGTTTGACAGTGGGGATGGTGTGTTCAGGGTGATGAGCTGTGTTGCTTTTACGCCAAACATAACGTTTTGCATTGTTCCCAAAAAGTTCTATTTTGGTTTCATCTGACCAGAGCACCTTCTTCCACATGTTTGGTGTCTCCCAGGTGGCTTGTGGCAAACTTTAAACGACACTTTTTATGGATATCTTTAAGAAATGGCTTTCTTCTTGCCACTCTTCCATAAAGGCCAGATTTGTGCAGTATACGACTGATTGTTGTCCTATGGACAGAGTCTCCCACCTCAGCTGTAGATCTCTGCAGTTCATCCAGAGTGATCATGGGCCTCTTGGCTGCATCTCTGATCAGTCTTCTCCTTGTATGAGCTGAAAGTTTAGAGGGACGGCCAGGTCTTCGTAGATTTGCAGTGGTCTGATACTCCTTCCATTTCAATATTATCGCTTGCACAGTTCTCCTTGGGATGTTTAAAGCTTGGGAAATCTTTTTGTATCCAAATCCGGCTTTAAACTTCTCCACAACAGTATCTCGGACCTGCCTGGTGTGTTCCTTGTTCTTCATGATGCTCTCTGCGCTTTAAATGGACCTCTGAGACTATCACAGTGCAGGTGCATTTATATGGAGAATTGATTACACACAGGTGGATTCTATTTATCATCATTAGTCATTTAGGTCAACATTGGATCATTCAGAGATCCTCACTGAACTTCTGGAGAGAGTTTGCTGCACTGAAAGTAAAGGGGCTGAATAATTTTGTACGCCCAATTTTTCAGTTTTTTATTTGTTAAAAGAGTTTGAAATATCCAATAAATTTCGTTCCACTTCATGATTGTGTCCCACTTGTTGTTGATTCTTCACCAAAAAATACAGTTTTATATCTTTATGTTTGAAGCCTGAAATGTGGCAAAAGGTTGCAAAGTTCAAGGGGGCCGAATACTTTCGCAAGGCACTGTTTGATTTATATTTGTATACTAGGATAATTTATTGTATTTAGCGCACCAGACTCTTTTTTTTTCATATTTATTCACTGTCCGATGAAGTTATTGGATTTTTGGTAGCAGCTTTATCATTGAATCAGCGCACCTTTTTCTATTTTTCAATGTTATTTAGCAGAAAGTGAAAAATATTGTTTTCTTTTTTTCAGAATTGTCGCTTTTTTTTTTTGCAGCGCAAAAAAATAAAAATTTGCACAGGTGATCAAATACCACCAAAAGAAAGCTCTATTTGTGGGGAAAAAAAAGGACATCAATTTTATTTGGGTACAGCGTCGTACGACCGCCCAATTGTCCATTAAAGTAATGCAGTGCCGAATCGCAAAAGATGGCCTGGTCACTAAGGGGGTAAAACCTTCCGGTCCAGAACTGAGAAAAGAAATTGTCCACAAGGAGTAAGCCTACTTGTCTCACATTTGTTTGGCCCCTGTAGGAGACCTTGCTGCAGATCTTAAGTCCCACCTGGCGCCTGACCACAGGCAACCCATCAGGAGGCTATCAGTGTGGTGACCATAAGTGTGTGATTGATACCAGCAGAAGTGCCCAGAAGATCTCAGCACTCTATTGCACTCTTATATGTGCTTTTAATTGCTTTTAATTGCAACTTTGTGAGTATAATACTTACCATGCTTTTATTCAATAAATGATTGGTCTTAGGATAATGCACTAGGACGGTGCGCCCTCTGTGTGTTTTTATATGGCTGCAGTGGTGTAAACGCCCCCAAGTCTTTGAGGGCAGCAAGACCGTGGTTATCCACTTCCAAGTTTTACGGAGAACATACCCATCAGGAGGGGCCATTTTCCTAAGCACAGGAGACATTGCGTTTGTGACTGTTTGTAAAAATATTCATACCTGGGATTCTTCTTTAAGAAACTGTCCACAAGGAGTTAATCTACTTGCTAAGATGACTGATATCTCACATTTGTTTGACCCCTGAAGGAGACCGGTCTGCAGAACTTAAGTCCCACCTGGCGCCTGACCACAGGCAACCCAACAGGAGGCTATCAGAGTGGTGACCATAAGTGTGTAAATGATACCAGCAGAAGTGCCCAGAAGATCTCAGCATTCTTATATTGCACAGGGAGCAAAAGGGCAACTGACTAACCACATCCTACATTCTACAAACCACACTGACCTGGTTTATTATGGGTAACCCCATCACAGCGAGTGGAGGTGCCAAGAAAATAAATTGCTTTCCTTTCCTGGGCCGCAGAAGAACTGAACATTCTAGCATTCGATATACCTTCTGGTGAAGGCTTTCACTCTTTATTTTGGATAGCAAACCCAGCTAGGGACGAGTTGGGCAGCGTACCTTGATTTCGTTCAGGTAGGGTTGCCAAACCCCAACACTTTAGCAGTCCACATCAATAGTTTTTTTAGTAGTGTGCACTATAGGATTATAAAAGACCCGGGGCAACTCTGGGTGCCGGAAGGAGAGTAGTAATGCAGCGCATGTAGCGTACCGCAGTGAACAGTGGGTATGGACAAGTTGTGTTGATGGTGAGAGGAGCTTAAGGAGCATAGTTAAATCAAACGAGGTCAGTCTGTCCCCCAGTACAATCCCCTCCAGGTCAGTCTGTCCCCCAGTCAGTCTGTCCTTCAGTATAATCCCCCCCTCCCCTGGACAATCTATCCCCCAGTATAATTCCCCCAAGGCTAGTCTGCCCCCTAGTAGTACCCCCCCCCCCAAGGTCAGTCTGCTTTCCAGTACAATCCCCTCCAGGTCAACCTGTCCCCCAGTATAAACCTTCCCTCTCCCAGGTCAGTCTGTCCCCCAGTATAATCCCCCCCCCCCCCCAAGGTCAGTCTGTTTTCAAGTACAATCCCCTACAGGTCAGTTTGTCCTCCCAGTATAATCCTTCCCTCTCCCAGGTCAGTCTGTCCCCCAGTATAATCCTCCCACCCCCCAAGGTCAGTCTGTTTTCAAGTACAATCCCCTACAGGTCAGTTTGTCCTCCCAGTATAATCCTTCCCTCTCCCAGGTCAGTCTGTTCCCCAGTATAATCCCCCCAGGACAGTCTGTACCTCCTCCTAGTCAGTCTGTCATTCAGTATAATCCCCCCCTCCCCTGGTCAATCTGTCCCCCAGTATAATTCCCCAAAGGTCAGTCTGCCCCCTAGTAGTACAATCACTCTCAGGTCAGTCTGTCCCCCAGTATAATCCCCCCCCAAGGTCAGTCTGTTCTCCAGTACAATTCCCTCTTAGTTAGTCTGTCCCCTAGTATAATCCTTCCCTCTCCCAGGTCAGTCTGTCCCCCAGTATAATCCCCCCCTCCCAAGGTCAGTCTGTTTTCCATTGTACAATCCCCTACAGGTCAGTTTGTCCCCCCAGTATAATCCTTTCCCCCCCAAGGTCAGTCTGCTCTCCAGTAAAATACCCTCTTGGTTAGTCTGTCCCCTAGTATTATCCTTCCCTCTCCCAGGTAGTCTGTCCCCCAGTATAACCCCCCCCCCCAGGTCAGTCTGCTTTCCAGTACAAGCCCCTCCAGGTCAGTCTGTCCCCCAGTATAATCCTTCCCTCTCCCAGGTCAGTCTGTCCCCCAGTATAATCCCCCCCTAAGGTCAGTCTGTCCCCCAGTATAATTCCCCCCCCCCTAAGGCCAGTCTGTCGTCCCCCAGTACAATGCCCTACAGGTCAGTCTGTCCCCCAGTATAATCCTTCCCACTCCCAGGTCAGTCTGTCCCCCAGTATAATCCTTCCCACTCCCAGGTCAGTCTGTCCCCCAGTATAATCCCCCCCCCCCCAAGGTCAGTCAGTTTTCCAGTACAATTCCCTCCAGGTCAGTCTGTCTCCCCCCTCAAGGTTAGTCTTTTCTCCAGTACTCCCCCGCCAGGTCAGTCTATCCTTCAGTATAATCCTTTCTCCTCCCCGCAGGTCAATCCGTCCTCCTGTATTATCCCCCTTCCCCTCAGGTCAGTCTGTCCCCTGGTGCAATTGCTGTCAGGTCAGTCTGTCCCACAGTATATTCCCTCCCCCAGGTCAATCTGTCCCCTACCCTAGTATAATTCCCCAAGTTCAGTCTGTCCCCTAGTAGTACAATCGGTGTCAGGTCAATCTGTCCCCCAGTATAATCCTCCCCCCCCATGGTCAGTCTGTTCTCCAGTATAATCCTTTCTCCTCCCCCCCTGGTCAATCTGTTCCCCAGTATAATCCCCCCCCCCCATGTCAGTCTGTCCCCTAGTAGTACAATCGCTGTCAGGTCAGTCTGTTCTCCAGTACAGACTGGCCTAGGGGGATTATACTGGGGCACAGACTGACCTATGGGGATTGTACTGGGGCACAGACTGGCCTATGGGGATTTTACTGGGGGACAGACTGACCTATGGGGATTGTACTGGGGCACAGACTGACCTATGGGGATTTTACTGGGGGACAGACTGACCTATGGGGATTTTACTGGGGGACAGACTGACCTATGGGGATTGTACTGGGGCACAGACTGACCTAGGGGGATTGTACTGGGGCACAGACTGGCCTATGGGGATTGTACTGGGGCACAGACTGGCCTATGGGGATTTTATTGGGGGACAGACTGACCTATGGGGATTGTACTGGGGCACAGACTGACCTAGGGGGATTGTACTGGGGCACAGACTGGCCTATGGGGATTGTACTGGGGCACAGACTGACCTAGGGGAATTGTACTGGGGCACAGAGGAGATCTAGTGCTAGAATTATTGCTCTCACTTTAACGTTCGTGGCGATACCTTGTTGTTTACAAGTTAAAATCAGTATTTTTAGCTAGAAATCTACTTAGAACTGCTAAACATTATATATATATATATTTTAGCAGAATAAAATGGCGGTTGTTTCAATATTATTTGCGCAGCGGTGTTTCAAACGCAATTTTTTTGGAAAAAATACATTTCACTGCATTGAAAAAAAACTAAACAGTAAATTTATCCCAATTTGTTTGTATATTGTGAAAGATGATGTCACGTCAAGTAAATCGATACCTAACATGTTACGGTTTGAAATTGCGCACACTCATGCAATGGCGACAAACTACTGTACTTAAAAATCTCCACAGGCGACTCTTTAAACATTTTTAACGGTTACCAGTGTAGCGTTACAGAGATGGTCTTTTTTTTTTTTAAATGATTGCTCTCGCTTTGGTGATTTCGGCGATACCTCACATGTGTGGTTTAAACACCGACTTACGTATGCGTTTTCTTTTGTACGCGAGCTCACGGCGACCGGGGCGCTTTAAAATTTTTTCTTTTCCTATTTATTTTATTAAATTGTTTATTTTTAGCACTGTTTTAAAAAAAAATAAATAAATCTGATCACTTTTATTGCTGTCACAAGCTATGTAAACTTCCCTTGTGACAGTAATATGCAGTGACAGGTACTCTTTATGGAGGGATCGGGAGGAATGTGACAGCAATAGGCAGTGACAGGTACTCTTTATGGAGGGATCGGGGAGGAATGTGACAGCAATAGGCAGTGACAGGTACTCTTTATGGAGGGATCGGGGAGGAATGTGACAGCAATAGGCAGTGACAGGTACTCTTTATGGAGGGATCGGGGGGAATGTGACAGTAATAGCAGTGACAGGTACACTTTATGGAGGGATCGGGGGGAATGTGACAGTAATAGGAGTGACAGGTACTCTTTATGGAGGGATCGGGGGGAATGTGACAGTAATAGGAGTGACAGGTCCTCTTTATGGAGGGATTGGGGGGAATGTGACAGTAATAGGAGTGACAGGTACTCTTTATGGAGGGATCGGGGGGAATGTGACAGTAATAGGCAGTGACAGGTACTCTTTATGGAGGGATCGGGAGGAATGTGACAGTAATAGGAGTGACAGGTACTCTTTATGGAGGGATCGGGGGGAATGTGACAGTAATAGGCAGTGACAGATACTCTTTATGGAGGGATCGGGGGGAATGTGACAGTAATAGGCAGTGACAGGTACTCTTTATGGAGGGATCGGGAGGAATGTGACAGTAATAGGCAGTGACAGGTACTCTTTATGGAGGGATCGGGGGGAATGTGACAGTAATATGCAGTGACAGGTACTCTTTATGGAAGGATCGGGGGAATGTGACAGTAATAGGCAGTGACAGGTACTCTTTATGGAGGGATTGGGGGGGAATGTGACAGTAATAGGAGTGACAGGTACTCTTTATGGAGGGATCGGGAGGAATGTGACAGTAATAGGCAGTGACAGGTACTCTTTATGGAGGGATCGGGGGGAATGTGACAGTAATAGGCAGTGACAGGTACTCTTTATGGAGGGATCGGGAGGAATGTGACAGTAATAGGCAGTGACAGGTACTCTTTATGGAGGGATCGGGGGTGAATGTGACAGTAATAGGCAGTGACAGGTACTCTTTATGGAGGGATCGGGGGGAATGTGACAGTACTAGGCAGTGACAGGTACTCTAAAAGACCGCAAACCTCTCCATTGCACTTCAAAGTATTCAAAATGCCAAAATCGTAATTTGTGAATACTGACAGTTTTTTTCAATTTGGCACCGTAAGCCGCCGAGTAAACCAGAAGTGACGTCATGGCGCCGCTTCCAGGTTACTACATCGGAGACCCAATCAAAGCCGAATTCGGATTTGTTTGGGATTCCAACCAGCCGTCGGATGTGCTGGCTGGTTGCTCGAGTCTCCCGGTGGGACGGGAGACCTGGGCAGAGCCGCAGAAGGTGGCAGGAGGGGGGGCGTCTCCTCCACTGGAATAATGGCCGAGCGGCTTCCGAGCCGCATCGGTTGTAATCTTCTGAAAGCCAACCGCCGACTCTACAAACGGTATCGGGGTGACGCCTGCAGCTGCAGATCATCCCGCAACAACCACTTCTCCCAGCCGATGTACAGGTAAAGAGATGTAGATTCACGAAAATTGGTTAAGACCCCAAATCTCTCCTTTAGGCAGGAAAGACTGAAATTAAAAAAGAATAAAAAAAAACGATTTTGTGCCTTTTCAGCCGAACACACGGCAGTGTTAACATCTGCCGGGCCGTATGTGACGTCATAACGTTGCTCCTGGGTATCCAAGGTCATAGAGATGACCGGGGACCATCTGGTCCTTGGTATTCTCTATGGTGAACTTCCTTCTCTGTCTCGCTGATCGCATGGGCGAGCGAGTAGAAGCACCAGAGGGCAGCAGAAGGGGGAGAGGGGGGTTGTCTCCTTCCGCTGCCTGTAAAAACAATCAAGCGGCTGAACAGCTGCTATTATTGTTTTTACTGGGCAGGGAATCGCCGGCAGCTGCAGCTGCATCCATCATTCCGATATCTCCACTGAAAACCCAGGACGTCATATGACGGCTTTAGGCAGTAAAATGCTAAATTTCTTTAAATGACGTGCCTGGGTGGTGCCCTGAGCCGGCCTGTGCTGTGCCACATCTATGCAATGTATATAACCCAATACAGCAACACTGAGAGGTGCAAAGAAAATGTTGCATAGATGGCTGGTAAATGACAGCTCCCAGCTGCTTTGTTTACCATCTATACCAGACCCTTATCCTAGACCTAGATGTTAATGGGGGATCCCACATTTAAAAAAAAAAAATTGTCTGGGGTTCCCTCCAAAAACACATACCAGACCTTTATCTCTGATGATGGTAAGATGTGGATGTTAGGAGATAACCCATGCAAAAAAAAAAACGGCAGGGCCCCCCCCCCCCCCAAGTTCCATACCACACCCGAAAGTGAATTTTTAAGCACTTACTTACTGGGCACTCTCACTCGCTTCCTGCCCAGGCCAGCTTTCAGCTCTGTCACACTTTGAATGACAATTGCGCGGTTATGGACAGCTGTACCCAAATTACATTTTTATCATTTTTTTTTCACACAAATATAGTTTTCTTTTGGTGGTATTTGATTTATAAATTTTGCAAACAGGTAACTTTTCTCCTTCACTGATGGGCACTGATTGGTAGCACTGATGAGGCAGCAATGGCGGGTACTGATCAGGAGGCACTGATGGGTGGCATTAATAGGTGGCACTGATAGGTGGTAATAATGGGCACGGATAGGTGCCACTGATGGGCACTGATAGGAAGCATTGATGGGCACTGATAGGTGGCACTGGTGGGCACTGATAGGAAGCATTGATGGGCACAGATAGGTGGCACTGATGGGCACCGATAGGTGGCACTGGTGGGCACTGATTAGGAAGCACTGATTAGCACTGATGGGCACTGATAGGTGGCACTGGTGGGCACTAATAAGTGGCACTGGTGGGCACTGATTAGAAGTACTGATGGGCACTGATAGGTGGCACTGTTGGGCACTGATTAGGAGGCACTGATTAGCACTGATGGGCACTGATAGGTGGCACTGGTGGGCAGTTTCTGTGGAGTGCTGCGAGCGAGCGAGCGAAAGCCAGACTATAAGGGGTCAAGAAGGTTATTTTCAATGAGGTAGGAGCTAAGACGGTTGTAGACCAAACATTCTGTGCTGTGATAGGTAGGAGGAGAACCAGGATAGAGCAGAATCTTGGAGACCAAGGAAACAGAGTCCTGAGGGAACAACGGTCTGCTGTGTTTGCAACAGTAGACCGTCGTTTGCTAATTTGGCCCAATTTGCACATTGTCACTTAGGGGTGTACTCACTTTTGTTGCCAGCGGTTTAGACATTAATGGCTGTGTGTTGAGTTACTTAAAAATCTCCACAGGCGACTCTTTAAACATTTTTAATGGTTACCAGTGTAGAGTTACAGAGATGGTCTTTTTTTTTTTAAATGATTGCTCTCGCTTTGGTGATTGCGGCGATACCTCACATGTGTGGTTTAAACACCAACTTACATATGCGTTTTCTTTTGTACGCGAGCTCACGGTGACCGGGGCGCTTTAAAATTTTTTCTTTTCCTATTTATTTTATTAAATTGTTTATTTTTAGCACTGTTTTAAAAAAATAAATAAATCTGATCACTTTTATTGCTGTCACAAGCAATGTAAACTTCCCTTGTGACAGTAATATGCAGTGACAGGTACTCTTTATGGAGGGATTGGGAGGAATGTGACAGTAATATGCAGTGACAGGTACTCTTTATGGAGGGATCGGGGGGAATGTGACAGTAATAGGAGTGACAGGTACTCTTTATGGAGGGATCGGGGGGGAATGTGACAGTAATAGGAGTGACAGGTACTCTTTATGGAGGGATCGGGGGGAATGTGACAGTAATAGGAGTGACAGGTACTCTTTATGGAGGGATCGGGGGGGAATGTGACAGTAATAGGAGTGACAGGTACTCTTTATGGAGGGATCGGGGGGAATGTGACAGTAATAGGCAGTGACAGGTACTCTTTATGGAGGGATCGGGGGGGAATGTGACAGTAATAGGAGTGACAGGTACTCTTTATGGAGGGATCGGGGGGAATGTGACAGTAATAGGAGTGACAGGTACTCTTTATGGAGGGATCGGGGGGGGGGGAATGTGACAGTAATAGGCAGTGACAGGTACTCTTTATGGAGGGATCGGGGGGGGGGGAATGTGACAGTAATAGGAGTGACAGGTACTCTTTATGGAGGGATCGGGGGGAATGTGACAGTAATAGGCAGTGACAGGTACTCTTTATGGAGGGATCGGGGGGGAATGTGACAGTAATAGGAGTGACAGGTACTCTTTATGGAGGGATCGGGGGGAATGTGACAGTAATAGGAGTGACAGGTACTCTTTATGGAGGGATCGGGGGGGGGGGAATGTGACAGTAATAGGCAGTGACAGGTACTCTTTATGGAGGGATCGGGGGGGGGGGAATGTGACAGTAATAGGAGTGACAGGTACTCTTTATGGAGGGATCGGGGGGGAATGTGACAGTAATAGGAGTGACAGGTACTCTTTATGGAGGGATCGGGGGGAATGTGACAGTAATAGGAGTGACAGGTACTCTTTATGGAGGGATCGGGAGGAATGTGACAGTAATAGGCAGTGACAGGTACTCTTTATGGAGGGATCGGGGGGGAATGTGACAGTAATAGGAGTGACAGGTACTCTTTATGGAGGGATCGGGGGGGGGGGAATGTGACAGTAATAGGCAGTGACAGGTACTCTTTATGGAGGGATCGGGGGGGGGGAATGTGACAGTAATAGGAGTGACAGGTACTCTTTATGGAGGGATCGGGAGGAATGTGACAGTAATAGGCGGTGACAGGTACTCTTTATGGAGGGATTGGGGGGAATGTGACAGTAATAGGAGTGACAGGTACTCTTTATGGAGGGATCGGGGGGAATGTGACAGTAATAGGCAGTGACAGGTACTCTTTATGGAGGGATCGGGGGGGAATGTGACAGTAATAGGAGTGACAGGTACTCTTTATGGAGGGATCGGGGGGAATGTGACAGTAATAGGAGTGACAGGTACTCTTTATGGAGGGATCGGGGGGGGGGGGGAATGTGACAGTAATAGGCAGTGACAGGTACTCTTTATGGAGGGATCGGGAGAAATGTGACAGTAATAGGCGGTGACAGGTACTCTTTATGGAGGGATTGGGGGGAATGTGACAGTAAAAGGAGTGACAGGTACTCTTTATGGAGGGATCGGGGGAAATGTGACAGTAATAGGAGTGACAGGTACTCTTTATGGAGGGATCGGGGGGGAATGTGACAGTAATAGCAGTGACAGGTACTCTTTATGGAGGGATCGGGGGAAATGTGACAGTAATAGGCAGTGACAGGTACTCTTTATGGAGGGATCGGGGGGAATGTGACAGTAATAGGAGTGACAGGTACTCTTTATGGAGGGATCGGGGGGGGAATGTGACAGTAATAGGCAGTGACAGGTACTCTTTATGGAGGGATCGGGGGGAATGTGACAGTAATAGGCAGTGACAGGTACTCTTTATGGAGGGATCGGGGGGAATGTGACAGTGATAGGCAGTGACAGGTACTCTTTATGGAGGGATCGGGAGGAATGTGACAGTAATAGCAGTGACAGGTACTCTTTATGGAGGGATCGGGGGGGGGGGGATGTGACAGTAATAGGAGTGACAGGTACTCTTTATGGAGGGATCGGCGGGGGGGGGGGAATGTGACAGTAATAGGCAGTGACAGGTACTCTTTATGGAGGGATCGGGGGGGGGGGGGAATGTGACAGTGATAGGCAGTGACAGGTACTCTTTATGGAGGGATCGGGAGGAATGTGACAGTAATAGGCAGTGACAGGTACTCTTTATGGAGGGATCGGGGGGAATGTGACAGTAATAGGAGTGACAGGTACTCTTTATGGAGGGATGGGGGGGGATGTGACAGTAATAGGCAGTGACAGGTACTCTTTATGGAGGGATCGGGAGGAATGTGACAGTAATAGAAGTGACAGGTACTCTTTATGGAGGGATCGGGGGGAATGTGACAGTAATAGGAGTGACAGGTACTCTTTATGGAGGGATCGGGGAGGAATGTGACAGTAATAGGAGTGACAGGTACTCTTTATGGAGGGATCGGGAGGAATGTGACAGTAATAGGAGTGACAGGTACTCTTTATGGAGGGATCGGGGGGAATGTGACAGTAATAGGAGTGACAGGTACTCTTTATGGAGGGATCGGGGGGAATGTGACAGTAATAGGAGTGACAGGTACTCTTTATGGAGGGATCGGGAGGAATGTGACAGTAATAGGCAGTGACAGGTACTCTTTATGGAGGGATCGGGAGGAATGTGACAGTAATAGGCAGTGACAGGTACTCTTTATGGAGGGATCGGGGGAATGTGACAGTAATAGGCAGTGACAGGTACTCTTTATGGAGGGATCGGGGGGGAATGTGACAGTAATAGGAGTGACGGGTACTCTTTATGGAGGGATCGGGAGGAATGTGACAGTAATAGGCAGTGACAGGTACTCTTTATGGAGGGATCGGGGGGAATGTGACAGTAATAGGCAGTGACAGTTACTCTTTATGGAGGGATCGGGGGGAATGTGACAGTAATTGGCAGTGACAGGTACTCTTTATGGAGGGATCGGGTGGAATGTGACAGTAATAGGCAGTGACAGGTACTCTTTATGGAGGGATCGGGGGGAATGTGACAGTACTAGGCAGTGACAGGTACTCTAAAAGACCTAAAACCTCTCCATTGCACTTCAAAGTATTCAAAATGCCAAAATCGTAATTTGTGAATACTGACAGTTTTTTTCAATTTGGCACCGTAAGCCGCCGAGTAAACCAGAAGTGACGTCATGGCGCCGCTTCCAGGTTACTACATCGGAGACCCAATCAAAGCCGGATTCAGATTTGTTTGGGATTCCAACCAGCCGT
Source organism: Pelophylax lessonae (assembly GCF_965119305.1). Lineage (NCBI taxonomy): Eukaryota > Metazoa > Chordata > Amphibia > Anura > Ranidae > Pelophylax > Pelophylax lessonae. Next base: position 13,032,496 of record NC_138776.1, on the reverse strand, counting down.
CGGATGTGCTGGCTGGTTGCTCGAGTCTCCCGGCGGGACGGGAGACCTGGGCAGAGCCGCGGAAGGTGGCAGGAGGGGGGGCGTCTCCTCCACTGGAATAACGGCCGAGCGGCTTCCGAGCCGCATCGGTTGTAATCTTCTGAAAGCCAACCGCCGACTCTACAAACGGTATCGGGGTGACGCCTGCAGCTGCAGATCATCCCGCAATAACCCTTTCTCCCAGCCGACGTACAGGTAAAGAGATGTAGATTCACGAAAATTGGTTAAGACCCCAAATCTCTCCTTTAGGCAGGAAAGACTGAAATTAAAAAAGAAAAAAGAAAACAATTTTGTGCCTTTTCAGCCGAACACACGGCAGTGTTAACATCTGCCGGGCCGTATGTGACGTCATAACGTTGCTCCTGGGTATCCGAGGTCATAGAGATGACCGGGGACCATCTGGTCCTTGGTATTCTCTATGGTGAACTTCCTTCTCTGGCTCGCTGATCGCATGGGCGAGCGAGTAGAAGCACCAGAGGGCAGCAAAAGGGGGACAGGGGTGTTTTCCCCTCCCGCTGCCTGTAAAAACAATCAAGCGGCTGAACAGCTGCTATGATTGTTTTTACTGTGCAGGGAATCGCCGGCAGCTGCATCCATCATCCCAATATCTCCACTAAATGCCCAGGACGTCATATGATGGCCTTGGGTGGTAAAATGCTAAATTTCCTTTAATGAAGTGCCTGGGTGATGCCCGGACCCGGCCTATGACGTGCCGCATCTATGCAATATATAGAACCCAATACAGCAACACTGAGAGGTGCAAAGAAAATGTTGCTTAGATGGCTAGTAAATGACAGCTCCCAGATGCTTTGTTTACCATCTATACCAGACCCTTATCCTGGATCAGTGATGGTGAACCTTGGCACCCCACATGTTTTGGATCTACATTTCCCATGATGCTCAACTACACTGCAGGGTGAATTAGCATCATGGGAAATGTAGTTCCAAAACATCTGGGGGTGCAAAGGTTCAGCATCACTGTCCTAGATGTTAATGGGGAACCCCGCATTACAAAAAAAATAAATGGTCTGGGGTTCCCTCCAAAAATACGTACCGGACCTTTATCTCTGATGATGGTAAGATGACGATGTTAGGAGATAACCCATGCAAAAAAAAAAAAAAAAATGGCAGGGGGTCCGCCCCCCCCCCCCCCGCGCCAAGTTCCATACCACACCCAAAAGTGAATTTTTAAGCACTAAGCCCCGTACACACGTACCGATTGTCGGCTGTAAATATTCGGCCGACGACCGATCGGCCGATTGTAGGCTTGTTAGTATGATGCTTCCGACAGCCGACAGCGCATTTTCGGCCGAACAGAATCTGTCGTGCAAGCATTAAAATTTTTGTATGCCGACACCAGAACGGCCGAATGTTCGCCAGTCAGTACAGAATTCGGCCGACAGACAGCAGATTTGCAAGACTGGGCATGCTCATAAAAGAAAAAAGACAAGGAAAGTTAACCATCACATGACATCACTTCTGCAGTCGGCTGTTGTTGGTCGACAAAATTCGTGTGCAGTCTTTTGCAGTTTTCAACAGACACGACAGCCCTGGACAAAAGACGGCCGATCGTTCGCCCGACGATCGGTACGTGTGTACGAGGCTTTACTTACTAGGCACTCTCACTCGCTTCCTGCCCAGGCCAGCTTTCAGCTCTGTCACACTTTGAATGACAATTGCACGGTCATGGACAGCTGTACCCAAATTACATTGTTATCATTTTTTTTTCACACAAATAGAGTTTTCTTTTGGTGGTATTTGATTTATAAATTTTGCAAACAGGTAACTTTTCTCCTTCACTGATGGGCACTGATTGGTGGCACTGATGAGGCAGCATTGGCGGGCACTGATCAGGAGGCACTAATGAGGCTGCACTGATGGGTGGCACTAATGGGCACAGTTAGGTGGCACAGATGGGCACTATTAGGAAGCACTGGTGGGCACTGATTAGGAGGCACTGATTAGCACTGATGGGCACTGATAGGTGGCACTGGTGGGCGCTAATAGGTGGCACTGCTGGACACTGATAGGAAGCATTGATGGGCACATATAGGTGGCACTGATGGGCACTGATAGGCGGCACTGGTGGGCACTGATTAGGAGGCACTGATTAGCACTGATGGGCACTGATAGGTGGCACTGGTGGGCACTGATTAGAAGTACTGATGGGCACTGATAGGTGGCACTGTTGGACACTGATTAGCAGCACTGGAGGACAATAATGAGGTGGCACAGAGTTGTAGGTAACACTGAAGGAGCACTGTGATAGGTAAGAGGAGAACCAGGATAGAGCAGAATCTTGGAGACCAATGAAACAGAGTCCTGAGAGAACAACTGTCTGCTGTGTTTACAACAGTAGACCGTCGTTTGCTAATTGGGCCCAATTTGCAGATTTTCACTTAGGGGTGTGCTCACTTTTGTTGCCAGCGGTTTAGACATTAACCACTTTACCACCGGAGGATTTTGCTGTCTTACGTCCAGGCCACTTTTTGCGATTCGGCGCTGTGCGAATTTAACTGACAATTGCGCGGTCGTGCAACGCCGTACCCAAACAAAATTTACGTCCTTTTTTTCCCACAAACAGAGATTTCTTTTGGTGGTATTTGATCACCTGTGCGATTTTTACTTTTTGCGTTACAAACAAAAAAAGAGCGTTTATTTTGAAAAAATAACAATATTTTTAACATTTTTTTATATGAAATTCCCCCCCCCCCCCCCCAAAAAATGTAAAAATCAACATTTTTTTAAATTTTGGCCAATTTGTTTTCTGCTACCTATGTTTGGTAAAAAAAAATCACAATAAGCGTATTTTGATTGGTTTACGCAAAAGTTATTGCGTTTACTAACTAAGGGAAAGATTTTTTGTAATTTTTGGTGTTCTTTTTTTAACGAGTACTGGCGGCGATCTGCAATTTTTTTTGTGGGACTGCGACATTGCGGCGGACAGATCGGACCCTTGACTGACATTTTTGACACTTTTGGGGTTACCAGTGACATTACTGCAGTAATCAGTGATATATATATGCACTGTTACTGTAAAAATGACACTGGCAGGGAAGGGGTTAACTTTATTGGAGAGGGAAGGGTTAATGTATGCCTGGTGCTTACTAACGTGTGTGGGGGGAGGTGACTGAGTGACACAGGGACAGAGTGACACAGGTTCAGCAATGCCGAACACTGCAATCTGTCACTCCCTGTCACTTAGGAGATCCGCCCGCTCTGTTTACACAAGCGGGCGGATCTCCAAACTAGATTCCCCGACGATCGGGGAAGAGCGGCGGCGATCGCCGCCGCTCCTCCCCTGGCCCGACTCCCGCCGTGACTGAAAACAGCGGGAGCTCGCCTCCGGCGGCGCGTGAGCGCCGCCTACAGGGGGCGGAGTCCAGCGACGTAGTACTACGTCGCTGGACGATAACGAACCACTTTGCCGCAGTACGCTCAATGTGAGCGGCCGGCAAGTGGTTAATGGCCGTATGTTGAGTTATTTTGAGGGGACAGCAAATTGACACTTATACAAGCTGTACACTCACTACTTTACATTGTAGCAAAGTGTAATTTCTTCAGTGTTGTCACATGAAAAGATAGAATAAAGTATTTACAGAAATGTGAGGGGTGTACTTACTTTTGTGGGATACTGTATTTACATGTTTCTCATAAAAAAAAAGTGCAAAAAAAAAAAATTAATTTGTAAATAACTGTTTAATGTTTCGTCCCATTGCTGACAGCTGAAGTGTAAAGAAAACAGTTGGGTTAGGTATCGGTAATTGGTATCGGCGAGTAGAAAAGAATACAAAGTATCGGTCCTCGTTGGTGAATCCGCTCCCGGTGGAACACTCCCGTACGATAGAGACACAGAGTCTCACCCATAAATCCTTGGATGGATGATTTGGGAGTTGATGTTATAGAGTCTGAAGACTGACAACCCCTTTAACTTTTATGATTTCACTGAATGTGTAACTGCCGCCCCCCCACAATACTGGAGAACAGATACTGGGGGGGGGGGGGGGTGATAAAACATGCGGAGAAAAGCCGGGACTTATTGCTCATCTTTTTCACATAAAACGGTAATCATTTCCACTGCCAAAACCTCGCACTCAGGAAGAAGAAAATTGTTCTTGGATGGGCGCTCCGGCCGTATATTACATTTATGATGTGCGTTATACGGCTCCCTAAATATGATTTTATTGGCCTGTAGACGGCAGTTCAGGAGAGGAGGCTTCTGCGAGATCAACGCTGGATGACTTTCACCGCATTCTATCTGCGCTCGGTGAAAGCGGAGAAGTGGATTGGTAAGCATTTGTCACTACCGTGTTTTAATGCCACCAATTATAGTCAGGCTAGAAGGAATGCTTCGCTCTGGGGCAATGGTCTCCAAATTGCGGCCCGGGGGGGGGGGGGGGTGGGCTGGATGTGTTACTTTGCTTGTTTTTATCTGGCCCTTGGGGCAATATTTCATCCTCTGACACTGACATTGGGGCATAATTCCCCCCCCCTCTGACACCAATGATGAGGCACAGTTCCTCCTAATGACACCAATGATGGGGCACTATTACTCCCAGTGACACTAACAAAGGAGCACAGTTCCTCCCAATGACATCAATGATGGGGCACTATTTCTCCCACTGACACCAATGATGGGGCACAGTTCCTCCCAGTGACACCAACAAAGGAGCATAGTTCCTCCCAATGACACCAATGATGGGGCACAGTTCCTCCTAATGACACAAATGATGGGGCACAGTTCCTCCTAACGACACAAATGATGGGGCACTATTCCTCCTAATGACACCAATAATGGGGCACTATTCCTTCCACTGACACCAATAATGGGGCACTATTCCTTCCACTGACACCAATGATGGGGCACAGTTCCTCCTAATGACACCAATGATGAGGCACAGTTCCTCCCAATGACACCAATGATGAGGCACAGTTCCTCCCAATGACACCAATGATGGGGCACAGTTCCTCCCAATAACACCAATCATGAGGCACAGTTCCTCCAATGACACCAATGATGGGGCACAGTTCCTCCCACTGACACCAATGATGGGGCACAGTTCCCCCTAATGACACCAATGATGGGGCACAGTTCCTCCCAATGACACCAATGATGGGGCACAGTTCCTCCCAATAACACCAATCATGAGGCACAGTTCCTCCCACTGACACCAATGATGGGGCACAGTTCCCCCTAATGACACCAATGATGGGGCACAGTTCCTCCTAATGACACCAATGATGGGGCACAGTTCCTCCCAATGACACCAATGATAGGTCACAGTTCCTTCCAATGACATCAATGATGGGGTACAGTTCCTCCCAATGACACCAATGATAGGTCACAGTTCCTTCCAATGACATCAATGATGGGGTACAGTTCCTCCCAATGACACCAATGATGGGGCACAGTTCCCCCTAATGACACCAATGATGGGGCACAGTTCCTCCCAATGACACCAATGATGGGACACAGTTCCTCCCAAAAAGTCAACTTTGCCTTGAGGGTCTCAAACGCTTTACTTTTTGCTGCTCCCCAACTAATACTGGGGAAGATTTTCCTTTTTGATGGGCAGGGTGACCACACAGCATTTGGGTGAGTGGGGCTGCAACCCTAGCAAGGTTCGGAATGAATCTGCGGTAATAACCCACAAGCCCCAAGAAGGAGCGAAGCTCTGTCACTATTTTTGGGGTGGTCCAAGCCTGCACAGCCTGAATTTTATCTGTGTCTGGGGACACCCCCTTGGCCTCGACCACATGCCCCAGGTAGTTGATTTTGGTCTTCATAAGGTGACATTTTTCTGGTTTGAGGATAAGTCCATATTGAGCGAGCCGAGAGAGGACTTGGTCAAAATGCTTCAAATGGCCCTCAATCGTTTTGGAAAAGATGATGATGTCATCCAAGTAAATCGTGACAGAGTCAAAGTTCAAGTCTCCCAAGCAAAGTTCCATTAGCCTTCGGAAAGTGCTGAGGGCATTTGTCAGGCCGAAAGGCATGTGATTAAACTCGTACAATCCCAGAGGGGTAATAAAGTTTTTTCACGGTTGTCTTCCTTTACTGGGACCTACCAGTATCCAGTGGCCAGGTCTAGAGTAGAAAAATACTGAGGCCATTAGGGATTCTTCGACCCATGGTAGTGGGCAAGCATCTCGATGAGTACAAGAGTTCAGTCTGCGATAATTTAACCACAAAAACGTAAATTTCCAACCTTCTTTCGGACAAGAACTATGGGAGCCACCCAAGGACTGCGACTCTCTAGTATCACCCCCCCCCCCCCGTATCATCCCTCGTAATAGGTCACTGATGGTGAACCTTGGCACCCCAGATGTTTTGGAAATACATTTCCCATGATGCTCATGCACTCTGCAGTGCAGTTGAGCGTAATGGGAAATGTAGTTCCAAAACATCTGGCGTGCCAAGGTTCACCATCACTGGTCTAGGTCTTTAACCGCTTGCCGAACGTCCGCCGCATATATACTGCAGCAGGCTGGCTCGGCTACGTGAATTGCCGTACCTGTACGGCGATCCGCAGGAGCTCTCCTGGGGGTGGGCGCGCTCCTGCCCCCACTAGGCAGCAGGGATGCCGATCCACAAGGGCCGGCGCCCGTGATTGCCCGCCGGGCATCCGCGATCGCTCCCCGCTGGAAGAGAAGAATGGTCAGCTGTTGTAAACACATACGACCCTTCTTCTCTCTGGAATGATCACAGAGCGCCTGTGATCCTTCTATATAGGATCTGTGACGGTTCGCACCGTCACTGACAGTGAAAAAACTATGTGACAGATAAATTGATGGTTTGGACTGCTTCAGTTGGTCAAACTTGTAACAGATGCATGTCATCAGCTCAAACACCTGTCTTCCACACATTGTTAGTTATGCTGATTTGCTCACCTATTGTTTACTGTGGGTTCTCAGTATTTACACTATAATAATGTATATTATATCTTGTTTTACCTTTGGTGCCGGCAGTCTGGGCTTCCAGGCTGACTTAAGTACGCTGAGCTAATTAGCATGTAAAAGCAGGTAAAAACCTTGTCTAGATGGGACTAGCCATGAGTCAGCTGTACCTCGTTAGCTATTCATTGTGTGATGTTTTGGGTAAATATTCATGTAGTGACCGACCTACTTCTAAAGTGTATAAAAGTCTGTTTGTTTTAATAAAGGAGTTAGTTGTTTCCAGTATACAAGCTAAGTGTCAGGCTAGTTTTGTATGACAGCGGCTGGGATTTGATGTCTATGTTTGTTTCGATGTCTATGTTCATGACTGCGAGGAAGCTGTATACTGACGGAAGACCACAAGTACAGTGTGGGTCTGAGGTTCCGTTATAGGATCACATGTCTCTATGATCATTTCACAAGCCTCTCCCCTATACAGTTAGAAAACACCCCCTAGGCTTACATTTAACCCTTTGATCACCCACTGTGTTAACTCCTCCCCTGCCAGTGTCATTATTACAGTGGCAGTGCATATTTTTAGCACTGATTACTGTAGTAATGTCACTGGTACCCCCAAAAGTGTCAGAAATGTCAGTTAGGGGTTCGATCTGTCCGCCGCAATGTCACAGTCCCGCTAAAAAACGCAATTACTAGTAAAAAATAAATAAATAAAATAAAATAAAAATAAAAAATGACATAAATCTTTCCCCTAGTTAGTAGACGCGATAACTTTTGCGCAAACCAATCAAAATACGCTTATTGTGATTTTTTTTTTACCAAAAATATGTAGCAGAAAACAAAAAAAGGATGAAAAAAATTGATTTTTTAATTTTTTTAAAGGCGATGATATATAGCAGAATGTGAAAAATATTGTTTTTTTTTTTCAGAATTTTCACTCTATTTTTGTTTATAGAGCAAAAAATAAAAATCGCACAGGTGATCAAATACCACCAAAAGAATGTGGGGAAAAAAAGACACCAATTTTATTTGGGTACAGCGTCGCACGACCGCGCAATTTTCCGTTAAAATAACGCAGTGCTGAATCGCAAAAAAATGGCGTGGTCATTAAGGGGGGAAATCCTTCTGGTACAGAAGTGGTTAATAAAAACAGCCGACTCACAATGCTTCCGGTACCAAGTGGTAAAAACTGACCACACTAGGCGATTCTGCACTGTGTTATTTTAACTCGCAATTGCGCAGCCGAGCGGCGCTATACCTAAATGAAATAAATGTCCTTTTTTTCCCACAAATAGAGCTTTCTTTTGGTGGTATTTGATCACCTGTGCGATTTTTATTTTTTGCGCTATAAACAAAAAAAGAGCGACAATTCTGAAAAAAAAAATATATATTTTTCACTTTCTGATATATGACATTCCCAATTTAAAAAAATGTAAAAATCTAATTTTTTCATCATTTTCTTCTGCTATATATTTTTGGTAAATAAAATCCCATACCCAATCCCATGTATATTGATTGGTTTGAGATTTCTTTTGGTGGTATTCGATCACCTGTGCAATTATTTATTTTTGGCGCCATAAACAAAAAAAGAGCGACAATTCTAAAAAACAATATTTGTAACATTCTGCTATAAAACATTCCCAATAAAGAAAATTTAAAAATCAAAATTTTTCATCAGTTTAGGCCAATTTGTATTCTGCTACATATTTTTGGTAAAAAAAAAAAAATCAAAACAAGCGTATTTTGATTTATCGAGTCTACAAACTAGGGGAAAGATTTATGTCATTTTTTCTTTATTTATTTATTTTACTAGTAATCGCGGCGATCAGCGATTTTTAGCGGGACTTTGACATTGCGGCGGACAGATCGGACCCCTAACTGACATTTTTGACACTTTTGGGGGGACCAGTGACATTATTACACTAATCAGTGCTAAAAATATGCACTGTCACTGTACTAACCACACTGGCAGGGAAGGGGCTAACACCAGGGATTATCAAAGGGTTAAATGTATGCCTAGGGGGTGCTTTCTAACTGTGAGGGGGATGGGCTTATGGAATCAATACAGAGACCTGTGATCCTAAATAGGAGGATCACAGTAGCTCTGTGTTCATTTCAGAGAGAACAACAGACGGTTGTTCTCTCTCCACGGGGAGCGATCGTGGGTGTCCGGTGGAAATCACGGCCACCGGCCCCCCAGATCAGCTTCTCTACTGGCGAAAGGGGCAAGCGCACGTGCCTCCAGTGGTGCGCACGCTCCCCCAAGATTGCTCCTGCGATGCGACGTATGGGTACGTCGTTTCACAGGAATCTGCCGACCTGCTACCATATGGTCGGTAAGTGGTCAAAGAGGTTTCAGACGCCGGGAGGGGGGTCACATGCAAGTAGCGTTCGGGAGCTTTCCGTGACCCGCCGGTAACTGTGCAGGGTGCGCGCTCTCGGCACAGCATTGGTTACATTTTGGTACACATATATGTGACCTCTCTGCGTTAAGGCTGACCCACCGGGACATCACATATATGTGGCCTCTCTGCATTAAGGACCACCCACCGTGACATCACATATATGTGGCCTCTCGGCATTAAGGCCCACCCACAGTGATATCACATATATGTGGCCTCTCAGCGTTAAGGACCACCCACCGTGACATCACATATATGTGGCCTCTCGGCATTAAGGCCCACCCACAGTGACATCACATATATGTGGCCTCTCGGCGTTAAGGCCCACCCACCGTGACATCACATATATGTGGCCTCTCGGCCTTAAGGCCCACCCACCTAGACATCACATATATGTGACCTCTAGGCGTTAAGGCCGACCCACTGGGACATCACATATATGTGGCCTCTCAGGGGTTAAGGCCCACCCACCGGGACATCACATATATGTGGCCTCTCGGCGTTAAGGCCCACCCACCGGGACATCACATATATGTGGCCTCTCGGCGTTAAGGCCCACCCACCGGGACATCACATATATGTGGCCTCTCGGTGTTAAGGCCCACCCACAGTGACATCACATATATGTGGCCTCTTGGCGTTAAGGCCCACCCACCAGGACATCACATATATGTGGCCTCTCAGCGTTAAGGCCCACCCACCGGGACCAGAGGCGTAACTAGAACCTTCAGGGCCCTGATGCAAGAAACCATGAAGGGCCCCCCAGACCCCTGGCCGGGGCCCTTACCTTCAAGCCCAGGGCTCTTCCCACTAATCCTGGGGCTCTTTACACTCGTTGCATGGCCTTTTATTACGGTCCCGCAGCAGGATTCTTTCACAAGTTCTGCAGTGGGCCCCCTTCCTGCAATCTTGTGGGCCCCCTTCCTGCAATCTTGGGGCCTCCCCACAGTGGTGCAATGCCAGGGTCCGGTCGCAAGTGTGACCTTTGCGATCCTGGAAGTTCACCCACTGGTTTGCTACCGGGCCCCCTGGAGCATGGGGCCCGGTAGCGATTGCAACCCCTGCAACCCCTGTAGTTACGCCCCTGACCGGGACATCACATATATGTGGCCTCTTGGCGTTAAGGCCCACCCACCAGGACATCACATATATGTGGCCTCTCAGCGTTAAGGCCGACCCCCCGGGACATCACATATATGTGGCCTCTCGGCGTTAAGGCCCACCCACCCAGACATCACATATATGTGGCCTCACTGCGTTAAGGCCCACCCACAGTGACATCACATATATGTGGCCTCTCTGCGTTAAGTCCCAACCCACCGTGACATCACATATATGTGACCTCTCTGCGTTAAGGCCCACCCACCAGGACATCACATATATGTGGTCTCTCGGCGTTAAGGCCGACCCACCGGGACATCACATATATGTGGCCTCTCGGTGTTAAGGCCGACCCACCGGGACATCACATATATGTGGTCTCTCGGCGTTAAGGCCGACCCACCGGGACATCACATATATGTGGTCTCTCGGCGTTAAGGCCCACCCACCAGGACATCACATATATGTGGCCTCTCTGCATTAAGGCCGACCCACCGGGACATCACATATATGTGGCCTCTCGGCGTTAAGGCCCACCCACCAGGACATCACATATATGTGGCCTCTCGGCCTTAAGGCCCACCCACCTAGACATCACATATATGTGACCTCTAGGCGTTAAGGCCGACCCACTGGGACATCACATATATGTGGCCTCTCGGGGGTTAAGGCCCACCCACCGGGACATCACATATATGTGGCCTCTCGGCGTTAAGGCCCACCCACCGGGACATCACATATATGTGGCCTCTCGGCGTTAAGGCCCACCCACCGGGACATCACATATATGTGGCCTCTCGGTGTTAAGGCCCACCCACAGTGACATCACATATATGTGGCCTCTTGGCGTTAAGGCCCACCCACCAGGACATCACATATATGTGGCCTCTCAGCGTTAAGGCCCACCCACCGGGACATCACATATATGTGGCCTCTTGGCGTTAAGGCCCACCCACCAGGACATCACATATATGTGGCCTCTCAGCGTTAAGGCCGACCCCCCGGGACATCACATATATGTGGCCTCTTGGCATTAAGGCCCACCCACAATGACATCACATATATGTGACCTCTCGGCGTTAAGGCCCACCCACCTGGACATCACATATATGCAGCCTCTCTGCGTTAAGGCCCACCCACCCGGACATCACATATATGTGGCCTCTTGGCGTTAAGGCCCACCCACCAGAACATCACATATATGTGGCCTCTCTGCGTTAAGTCCCAACCCACCGTGACATCACATATATGTGACCTCTCTGCGTTAAGGCCCACCCACCAGAACATCACATATATGTGACCTCTCTGCGTTAAGGCCCACCCACCAGAACATCACATATATGTGACCTCTCTGCGTTAAGGCCGACCCACCGGGACATCACATATATGTGGCCTCTCTGCATTAAGGCCGACCCACAGTGACATCACATATATGTGGCCTCTCTGCATTAAGGCCGACCCACCGGGACATCACATATATGTGGCCTCACCCTCACGGCGTTAAGCCCACCCACCAGGGACATCACATACATGTGTACGGCCGGCATAAAGAGGTTAAATAAACATATTGCTTTATCCTGCACAGAGGATGACTTTAAAGTGTGCAAAAAAAAACCCCAACAAATACATAAAGGTAAGTTTTTATTCCATTGAGGAAGTGTAATATAGTTGGAAATGAAGTGATCCGAGGTTCTCTGTCATCAACTAACATTTGTTGGCTCAGCCCCAAAATGTCCATGGAAATTCTGCTGCAATCCTGGCAACTCTGCGAATGGTTTTGTCTTTTCTCCTGACATTTTCAATAAGGATATTTAACCCATTCAATACCGGGCACTTTCACCCCCTTCCTGCCCGGGCCAATTTTCAGCTTTCAGCGCTGTCACACTTTGAGTGACAATTGCGCGGTCATGCTACACTGTACTCGTATGACATTTTTATCATTTTTTTTTTTTTCTTGAGACAAATAGAGCTTTCTTTTGATGGTATTTAATCACCAATGGGGTTTTTATTTTTTGTTAAACAAACGGAAAAATACCTCAAAATTTTGAAGAAAAAAAACACCCTTTTCTTTGTTTCTGCAAATAAGTAATTTTTCTTCTTCACTGATGTGCGCTGATAAGACTGCACTGATTGGCACTGATGAGGCTGCACTGATAAGGCTGCACTGATTGAGTAATTATTTCAGAAGACTTAACCACTTGCCGACCGCCGCACGACTATCTACGTCGGCGGTCAGCCCCTCACAGGCAAACTAACGTAGGGCTACGTTGCTTGCTTGTGGGGGTCTAGGGAGCGAGCGCGCGCCCCGGAGGCGTGCTCCCGCTCCCGCATGGTCACGGACCCCCCCCCCCCCGCGTGTGACCAGCAGACCCGATGTCCGCCGGCCACTCGGCGATCGGCGGGGGAGAGGGAGAATGTCAGGCAGCTTGTGTAAACAAGCGACCTGTCATTCTCCTCGCTGTAAAGACACTGATCACATGGATCTACTATGTAGATCCGTTGATCAGTGTCCTTACAGCTCAAGCCACAGCCAATCACAGTAGAAAGCACGCCCCTAGGGACACACACAGCCCCTCCCTCTCAAATAAAGTTAACCCCTTCACTACCAGTGTATTTTTACAGTAACAGTGCATATATATAGCACTGATTACTGTAGTAATGTCACTGGTAACCCCAAAAGTGTAAAAAATGTCAGTCAAGGGTCCGATCTGTCCGCCGCAATGTCGCAGTACCGCAAAAAAAATCGCAGATCGCCGCTATTTCGCGTTAAAAAAAAAACAACAAAAATGACAAAAATCTTTCCCTTTGTTAGTAAACGCGATAACTTTTGCACAAACCAATCAAAATACGCTTTTTGCGATTTTTTTTACCAAACATAGGTAGCATAAAACAAATTGGCCGAAAATGTTAAAAAATTTTGATTTTTACATTTTTTTGGGGGGGAATTTCATATAAAAAAATGTGAAAAATATTGCTATTTTTGCAAAATTGACGCTCTTTTTTTGTTTATAGCGCATGATCGAAAAATCGCACAGGTGATCAAATACCACCAAAAGAAAGCTCTGTTTGTGGGAAAAAAAGGACGCCAAATTCGTTTAGGTACAGCATCGCACAACCGCGCATTGTCCGTTAAAGTCACGCAGTGCCGAATCGCAAAATACCCCCTGGTCAGGAAGGGGGTAAAATCTTCCGGGGCTTAAGTGGTTAAAGGTGGGAAGACAATGTAATAGAGCAGCACGAAATGCCAGCAGAATGCTTGGATGTATAGGAAGAGGTATAAGCAGTAGAAAGAGGGAAGTGCTTATGCCGCTGTACAGAACACTGGTGAGACCTCACTTGGAGTATTGTGCGCAGTACTGGAGGCCATATCTCCAGAAGGATATAGATACTCTAGAGAGAGTTCAGAGAAGAGCTACTAAACTAGTACATGGATTGCAGGAAAAAACTTACCAGGAAAGGTTAAAGGACCTTAACATGTATAGCTTGGAAGAAAGAAGAGACAGAGGGGATATGATAGAAACTTTTAAATACATAAAGGGAATCAACTCGGTAAAGGAGGAGAGCATATTTAAAAGAAGAAAAACTACCACAAGAGGACACAGTTTTAAATTAGAGGGGCAAAGGTTTAAAAGTAATATGAGGAAGTATTACTTTACTGAGAGAGTAGTGGATGCATGGAATAATCTTCCTGCAGAAGTGGTAGCTGCAAATACAGTGAAGGAGTTTAAGCATGCATGGGATAGGCATAAGGCTATCCTTCATATAAGATAGGGCCAGGGACTATTCATAGGATTCAGATATATTGGGCAGACTAGATGGGCCAAATGGTTCTTATCTGCCGACACATTCTATGTTTCTATGATATGCACTGATGAGGCTCCACTGCTTGGCACTGATGGGGCTGAACTGCTGAGCACTTATGAGGCTGCACTGGTGAGGCTGCATTGCTGGGCACTGATGAAGTTACACTGCTGGGCACTGATGAGGCTGCACTGATGAGGCAGCACTGATGGGCACTGATAAGCTGCACTAATGGGCACTGATAACCTACACTGATGGGCGCTAATGAGGCTGCAGTGATGAGGCAGCACCGATGGGCACTGATTAGGTGGCACTGATGAGGTTGCACTGCTGGGCACTGATAGGCACTGATGAGGCAGCTCTGATGAGGCGGCACCATTGGGCACTGATTAGGCAGCACTGATAGGCACGGATGGGGCTGCATTGCTTGGCACTGATGAGGTTGCACTGCTGGGCACTGATGAGGCTGAACTGAAGAGGCTGCACTGATGGGCACAGATTAGACATCACTGATGGGCACTAATGAGGCTGCACTGATGGGCACTGATTAGACAGCACTGATGGGCAGTGATGAGGCTGCACTGCTTGGCACTGATGGGATTGCACTGCTGGACACTTATGAGGCTGCACTGATGAGGTTGCACTGCTGGACACTGATGAAGTTTAACTGCTGGGCACTGATGAGGCAGCACTGATGGGCACTGATGAGCTGCACTGATGGGCACTGAAAAGGCTGCACTGATTTAGAAGCATTGACGGGCACTGATAGGTGGGACTGATAGCCAATGAAAAGGCTGAACTGATGAGGCTGCAATGATGGGCACTGATGAGGTTGCACTGCTGGGCACAAATAAGGCTGCTTTGATGAGGCTGCAGTGATGAGACTTCACTGATGGGCACTGATATATTTTCACTGCTGCGCACTGATTAAGGCTGCACTGATAAGGCGGCACTAATGAGCACTGATAAGCTGCACTGATGGGCACTGATAAGCTGTACTGACAGGCACTGATTTAGCTGCATTGATGGGCACTGACATGCAGCACCGATAGACACTGACATACAGCACTTATGGGCACTGATATGCTACAATGATGGGGCTGCACCGATAATCAATGCTATGATTATCCGTGTAAATTTCCCCTGTTACCCTTATCAGCTGGGTATTTCTTTCCTCGGACACTGACAGTGCTGAGGAAGGGAAATGCCGATAACTGGCATTTGTTTACCTGTGATCAGCTGTGATTGGACACAGCTGATCACATGGTAAAGAGCCAACGTCATTGGCTCTTTACCACAATCGGTGATGCGCTGTGTCTGAGGGACACAGCACGTCACCAATCTCCACGCTGAGGGTCCCATGGGGGGTGAGGGCCGGCATGTGCAGCAAGAATGGGAGGACTTCATGAGATATCCTCCCAGAATGAGAGCGGTCCCTCCCGACCAACATTCTACAACATGGCAGGCGGGAAGCAGGTAAAGTGAACCTGATGTACAAAAAAAATGTTGTTGTGGAGTCATTGCTGTAAAGGAGGAACCATAAAACACCAGAATGGTTCTGCAGAGTAGATGTCCTTCCAATAGACCTGGAATGAGAATACAATCCAATGAGAGCGCCAAACAAACGTCCATGCGTCGTGTGTGGGGCAGCAAATTCATTTCAATGGCTGCCCTACCTACCTGCGAGAAACTCAGGGAAAGAAGTCCGCCCCCCCCTCCCCTGAAAAACGCAGCAGAGTAGCTCATGGAGCATTTTGTTGTGTTCCTTATTGCACAGTTTTTGCCGCGTGTTTGCTTATCGCGTTGGGCGTGTCATTACCAATTAATGGCATCACAAGCATGTGGCGCATTTTGGGCATATGCATAAAAACGTGCATTTCTGTGTGTGTTCCAGGAACGCGCAAATTTGAATACAGCCCAACAAGGCTACAGAAAGAAAGTTCAACTCTGCAATTACATATATCAGGGGTCTCCAAATTTTCCAAACAATGGGCTAGTTTGGCCGCACTGTGGCCATTGGGAGTAGAAACTGTCCCAGCATCAATGAGAGTAAACAGTGGGAGGAATAGTGCTCAATCATTGGTATCAGTGGGATGAATAGTGTCCCATCATTGGTATCAGTGGGATGAATAGTGTCCCATCATTGGTGTCAGTGGGAGGAATAGTGCTCAATCATTGGTGTCAGTGGGAGGAATAGTGCCCCATCACTAGTGTCAGAAGGAGGAATAGTGCCACATCATTGGTGTCAGTGGGAGGAATAGTGCCACATCATTGGTGTCAGTGGGAGGAATAGTGCCACATCATTGGTATCAGTGGGAGGAATAGTGCCACATCATTGGTGTCAGTGGGAGGAATAGTGTCCCATCATTGGTATCAGTGGGAGTAATAGTATCCAATCATTGGTGTCAGTGGGAGGAATAGTGCCCCATCATTGGTGTCAGTGGGAGGAATAGTGCCCCATCATTGGTATCAGTGGCAGGAATAGTGCCCCATCATTGGTATCAGTAGGAGGAATAGTGCCCCATTATTGGTGTCAGTGGGAGGAATAATACCTCATCATTGGTGTCAGTGGGAGGAATAGTGCTTCATCATTGGTGTCAGTGGGGGGAATAATACCTCATCATTGGTATCAGTGGGAGGAATAGTGCCCCGTTATTGGTGTCAGTGGGAGGAATAGTGCCCCATCATTGGTATCAGTGGGAGGAATAATACCTTATCATTGGTGTCAGTGGGAGGAATAGTGCCCCATCATTGGTGTCAGTGGGGGGAATAATACCTCATCATTGGTATCAGTGGGAAGAATAGTGCCCCCTTATTGGTGTCAGTGGGAGGAATAGTGTCCCATCATTGGTGTCAGTGGAAGGAATAGCACCCCAATGTTGGTGTCAATGGGAGAAAAAGTGCCCCATTGTTGATGTCAGTAACAAGAATTATGCTCCATTGTTCGTGTCATTGGGAGGAATTGTGTCTTGCATCAGTGGAAGAAAAAGTTCTCCAAAAGCCAGATAAAGGCAAGCAAGGGGTTGTATAGGGACCCCGGGCCGCCCTGGGAATGCGCACAGAAATGCGTTTTTCCACGTGCGTCCCTGGAATGTGCGGAAAACGCCTGACGTGCTTGTGCTGCCATTATTGTTAATGGCGCCCCAAACGTGGGAAGTAAATTTGCAGTAAAAACACACAAATGAGAAAAAAAAAGAATGTTTCATATCACCAGCTGTGAATGGGGCCGTAAAGTCCTGTAAATAATGCATACAATGTTACACGCCGGACTCGGACACTTTATTTCCTTCCATCTCCTTCCCCTGTTAGTATTTTCTATGATTGTTGGCTCGAGGCCACAAACATGGGCTGCATGACTGATGGAGAAATCTGATGCCGTCTGTAACAGTGAGAGTGAAGAGGACACCTGTTTGGTTCTTCGGGGGGGGTCTTGTTGTTTCTCCGAGGTCGTTTGATATGTTCACGGTCGTTAAAGACTCATTAGATGTTCACAGGGCAGCCATCTGAACTTTTGGGGCCCCTTACACAGCTTTAGGCCTGGGCCCCCCAGGCCTGACCCCTTTAATTAGAGTTTACCCCTTTAATTAGGGTCCCCAAAGTTCCCCCCCTTACATCAGGGTCCCTAGAGTAGGGTGACCAGACGTCCTCGGTTTCCGGGGACAGTCCCCGGATTGAGGACACTGTCCCCGGTCCAAGTCTGTCCCCGGTTTTGTCCCTGGATTTAGGGCCGGAGTAACGTAGACAGGGCATCCCATGAAACAGAAACAGCCTGGTGGCTCAGATTCGCCCCCTGCTGGAAGATCCCACGGCTGCTCCTGCTGTTGTTCAGTGGAGGAGAGGCAGAGCCAAAATATGACTGTGGGGGGCTGAGACCCGGAGGCGAACAGATGGAGAGGGGGGGGGGGCTGTTTGTACACAGGTGAGGGCAGTGGGGGGGGGGGGGGTCAAGGGGTCAGAGCTGATGCAGCTGCATGGAGAGATGGAGAATTAAGCCGTTCTGGGGAGGTGGCTGCAGAGATAATCTGTGAGAGAAGGGTGCAGAGGTGAGCTATGGATGGGGGGCAGAAGTGTCCTCTGTGCATAGCAAACCTCTGAACCCTGCACTCTATGCCTAACATCCTCCTGTATCCACCCTTCAATGCTCTATGTATTATGCAGTCCTGCGCCCAGCGTTCTATGTATTATGCAGTCCTGCGCCCAGCGCTCTGTGTATTATGTAGTCCTGTGCCCAGGGCTCTGTGTATTATGCAGTCCTGTGCCCAGCGCTCTGTGTATTATGCAGTACTGTGCCCAGCGCTCTGTGTATTATGCAGTCCTATGCCCAGTGCTCTGTGTATTATGTAGTCTTGTGCCCAGCGCTCTGTGTATTATGTAGTCCTGTGCCCAGCACTCTGTGTATTATGCAGTCTTGTGCCCAGCGCTCTGTGTATTATGTAGTCCTGTGCCCAGCGCTCTGTGTATTATGCAGTCTTGTGCCCAGCGCTCTGTGTATTATGCAGTCCTGTGCCCAGCGCTCTGTGTATTATGCAGTCCTTTGCCCAGCACTCTGTGTATTATGCAGTCCTGTGCCCAGTGCTCTGTGTATTATGCAGTCCTGTACTCAGCGCTCTGTGTATTATGCAGTCCTGTGCCAAGTGCTCTGTGTATTATGCAGTCCTTTGCCCAGCACTCTGTGTATTATGCAGTCCTGTGCCCAGTGCTCTGTGTATTATGCAGTCCTGTACTCAGCGCTCTGTGTATTATGCAGTCCTGTGCCCAGCGCTTTGTGTATTATGCAGTCCTATGCCCAGCACTCTGTGTATTATGCAGTCCTATGCCCAGCGCTCTGTGTATTATGCAGTCCTGTGCCCAGCGCTCTGTGTATTATGCAGTCCTGTGCCCAGCGCTCTGTGTATTTTGCAGTCCTGTGCCCAGCACTCTGTGTATTATGCAGTCCTGTGCCCAGCGCTTTGTGTATTATGCAGTCATGTGCCCAGTGCTCTGTGTATTATGCAGGCCTGTGCCCAACGCTCTGTGTATTATGCAGTCCTGTACCCAGCGCTCTGTGTGTTATGCAATCCTGTACCCAGCGCTCTGTGTGTTATGCAATCCTGTACCCAGCACTCTGTGTGTTATGTAGTCCTGTGCCCAGCGCTCTGTGTATTATGTAGTCCTGTGGCCAGCGCTCTGTGTATTATGTAGTCCTGTGCCCAGTGCTCTGTGTATTATGTAATCCTGTACCCAGTGCTCTGTGTATTATGTAGTCCTGTGCCCAGTGCTCTGTGTAATATGTAGTCCTGTGCCCAGTGCTCTGTGTATTATGTAGTCCTGTGCCCAGCGCTCTGTGTATTATGTAGTCCTGTGCCCAGTGCTCTGTGTATTGTGCAGTCCTGTGCCCAGCGCTCTGTGTATTATGTAGTCCTGTACCCAGCGCTCTGTGTGTTATGCAATCCTGTACCTAGCGCTCTGTGTATTATGAAGTCCTGTGCCCAGTGCTCTGTGTATTATGTAGTCCTGTGCCCAGTGCTCTGTGTATTGTGCAGTCCTGCGCCCAGCGCTCTGTGTATTATGTAGTCCTGTGCCCAGCGCTCTGTGTATTATGAAGTCCTGTGCCCAGCGATCTGTGTATTATGTAGTCCTGCGCCCAGCGCTCTGTGTATTATGTAGTCCTGTGCCCAGCGCTATGTGTATTATGCAGTCCTGTGCCCAGCGCTCTGTGTATTATGTAGTCCTGTGCCATTTGCCAATAACAAAATAAATAAATGTGTCCCCGGATTTCATTTTAAATATCTGGTCACCTTAACCTAGAGTTCCTTTCCTTTCATTAGTGTTCCCAGAGTCATCCCCCCTTACATCAGGGTCCCAAGAGTCCCCCCTCCTTAAATGTGGGTCCCCAGAGTTGCCCTTACATCAATACCCCACTTTCATTAGGATCCCAAAGTCCCCCCTTACATCATGGTCCCTGGAGCCCATTGCCTTTCAATAGGGTCCCCAGAGTTAGAAGGGAAGAGCAGAGTGGGTTAAGGAGAGTGGAGCGGTTTAGGAAAATAGTTGGGGTAATGGAAGGGGAGGAGGGAGCATTGTGAAGACCCCAGCTTACATCAGGATCTATTCCTTCTCATTGCAGCAGTCGGCTACAGGACAGGTAGACGCTGGAAGGCTGGGCACTGGGACCGGATAAGTTTGGAGGAGGAACTTTCTCTTCTCCTGAATGCTGGGGCTTGGAGTGGCATGCTCTGATTGCAGCACAGCCTGCACTGTTGATGAGCAGCAGAGCTGTGGCAGCAGGGACACTGACTGGGTATTTGGCAGGTGTCTCTGAGGGGGTTTGGACCCAGCAACAACTGGTTGGCTGCGGCCCGGGTCCTTCAGGATACCTGGGCCCTCTACGTGTGTATGGACTGTTCCCCCTCTGATGGCAGCCCTGGGTGTTCAGAAAATTGAACACTTTTATATAGAGTGCCAGCAATCTGAAGGAGCGTTGCCTATTTTATTTTTTACTCTCCCAGATAAAGTGTATTGAAATGTAAAACTAGATTTTCGTTGGGTTCATTGTTTTCCAATTATTTCTAGCTGACTCCTATTACTCTGAACCATCCTGAAGTTTGTAAACTTCCATTGTGAAGATCCCAACATTTTTATAACTTAAATCCCTGTGAGAGGATGGCCACATGTACTCTGAGGAACCCCGAGATTTCTCCTGAGGTTGCCGGAGGTTCTTTGGGTTGTGGCTGATGGACCTTCTATTTGATAGTGCCGGCATAAATTCAGGGAAAACGCAACTTGGTAATGTCAGTGGCATGACACCGACAATCTTTTTAGCTGCCTGTAAGGGGGGCATTCTGACTACGATGTAAAGGGTCATTTTTGCCACTGACCCTGATTAATTGATTTTATCAGGGGCTTCCTGAGACCTGAAAATTATTTCAAGCGTTGTTCTAGGTCAGTGGTTTCCAAACTGCGGCCTGCGGGCCGGATGTTGCCCTTTGCCTGCTTTTATCCAGCCCTTGGGGCATTATTCCTCCCATTGTCAGCAACAGTGGGGCATAGTTCCTACAACTGACACCGATAATCGGGCTTTATTCCTCCCACTGACACCCATCAGGGTGAAATATTCCTCCCATTGATACAAACAATGTAGCACTATTCCTCCCACTGACACTAAAAATAGGGTACTATTCCTCCCACTGACACCAATGATGGGACACTATTCCTCTCGCTGACACAAATGATGGGGCACAATTCCTCCCACTGATACCAATGATGAGGCACTATTCCTCCCACTGATACCAATGATGGGAGACTATTCCTCCCACTGACACCAATGACGGGGCACTATTCCTCCCACTGTTACCAAGGATGGGGCACTATTCCTCCCACTGACACCAATGATGGGACACTATTCCTCCCACTGACACCAATGATGGGGGGCACTATTCCTCCCACTGATACCAATGATGGGACACTATTCCTCCCACTGACATCATTAATGGGGCACTATTACCCCCACTAATACCAATGATGAGGCACTATTCCTCCCACTGATACCAATGATGGGGCACTATTCCTCCCACTGATACCAATGATGGGACACTATTCCTCCCACTGATACCAATGATGGGACACTATTCCTCCCACTGACACCAATGATGGGACACTATTCCTCCCACTGACACCAATGATGGGGCACTATTCCTCCCACTGACACCAATGATGGGGCACTATTCCTCCCACTGTTACCAAGGATGGGGCACTATTCCTCCCACTGACACCAATGATGGGACACTATTCCTCCCACTGACACCAATGATGAGGCACTATTCCTCCCACTGATACCAATGATGGGGCACTATTCCTCCCACTGATACCAATGATGAGGCACTATTCCTCCCACTGACACCAATGATGGGACACTATTCCTGCCACTGACACCAATGATGGGGCACTATTTCTCCTCCTATGATGTAATTGTTTTACTCTAACTGAACCCCAAACATGAGGCATTGTTTTCTCCCACTGATGTTGGGATATTTTCTACTGCCACTGACCATAGTCTAGCCCCCTGAAGTGTAAAGGACACTAAACTAACCCTTTTCTTAGAAAGTCTGGAGACCCCTGAACTAGACAGTAGAGTGACCATGACTCAACTGCACTATACAGAAAACACCATTTATATTATTTAAGAAGTGTAGAACTGTTTGTGAAAACTGAGCAGGAAAATGACAATATTCTGGAAAGGTACATGACTAAAATCCCTGCGTGAGGATGGCCACATGTACTCTGTAAACCAGCTATTTTCAACTATGGTCCTGTGGATCCCCGAGATATCACCTGAGGTTACAAGTGGTTCTTTAAACTGGCTGATTGACCTCCCATTGTATGGTGTCGGCCAAGTGCAGACTGGCAACTTTCAGCCCAGGGGGCAAGTAGAATCCGGAGGCCCGTGGTGCAGCGACTTGGCCCCCCTCCCTCTCCCACCCGTTGTCAGGATGTCGACATGTAGGCAGGTGCAGATAGCTAATCTCCCACTAAGTGGCTTTGTTCCAGAAAAAGGCCTGGTTACAGCAGGCAGTGCCATCAGGTGCTAGGACCCTTTTAGTTAAAGCCCTCGTGTAGTGATGTCATGGGTGAGTCAAGATCCAGATATAAACCAGGTTGAGAGGAGCCCTAGTGCAGTTGGGGCATGGGAGGCAAACCAGCATGGGTGTAGCCAGCAAGTGGAGCCCCTGGTCAGGGCTAAAGGCCAGTGAGGAGTAAACCAGAACCCAGGAGAGCCTGTTGTAGACTTCCTGACCCTTATGGAGGTGGGGGCTAGGGTGGGTTGCAAAAGGTCTTTTAGGCAAGGACAAGACATCCCTGAAGGAGACTATTCCCCTAATGGATCCTGTGAGAGATGTACCTATGGAGGAGGTGTCTACAGAGATCCCATTCTAGTGAGTACTAATGACCTTGAATGGAGGGAGAGAGCTGTTTAAGGGAAGATTGCTGCACCACTTAAGGACCAGATTCTGATACTTTTCGTTTACAAGGAAAAATCTGTATTTTTTTTAGCTAGAAATTAGAATTAGAATAAAATGGTGGTTGTTTCAATTTGTTACGCCACACGGTCATGACGTCGCTCCGATCCTCCTAGACCATAGAGATGAGCGGAGTCCATCTTTCCTCTGCCCATCTCAGTGGCCAGCCGCCCCCAGCGCCGGATGGATTCCTAGGCTTTCCGATCAGCCAGGTAAGCCCAAGAACTGACAGAAAGCAGCAGGGGGGGGGGGGGGGGCTTCTAAAAGTGATCCAGTGGCCAATCAGCGGCTCTGATTTTTTAGCAGAAAGAGCGGCACCTGAGGAAAATTTTAATACTGGGGTTGTGGCATCTAGCTGAAGCCATAACCCCGGTATTAAACATCAAACTAATGACATATTTTCCTAGGTAGGTTGCTGGCAAGTGGTTAAGTGCTGCATATGCTTTCACATGTAACTACTACAGACCGTCCACTAAATGTGATTTATTATGTACTGTCAAGTGACACCTGGTAGTATGTCAATGTGATGTGTCTGTGCCATTTTCCAAGTACCACTTGTAAATTGCAGCAACCTTATCATTATGTGGGCATTACTTCCTAGAAACATAGCGGTTAACAGCTGGGAATGTCATTTAGAGGCCCCTGGCATGGAGTGGGGCACAATATGGCGAATGGTACAGAATCGGCAGGAGGGTCACTGTTATAGCAATTGTGGAGGCCTCTGGCATGGAGTGGAGCACAATATGGTGGAGGGTACAGCCTCAACAGAAGGGTCCCTGTTATAGCAAGTGTGGAGGCCTCTGGCATAGAGTGTGGCAGTGGCACAATATTGCGGAGGGTACAGCCTCAACAGGACGGTTACTGTTATTGGAAGTGTGGAGGCATCTACCATGGAATGAGGCACAAGGTGGCCAAGGGTACAGCCTCAGCAGGAAGGTCAATGTTCTAGCAAGTGTAATGCCACTGGCATGGAGTATGGCACCATATGGTGGAGAGTACAGCCTTAGCAGGAGGGTCACTGTTCTAGCAAGTGTGGAGGCCTCTGGCATGGAGTAAGGCACAATATGACAGAGGGTAAAGCCTCAGCAGGAGGGTCACTGTTCTACCAAGTGTGGAGGCCTCTGGCATGGAGTGTGGCACAATATGGCGGAGGGTACAGCCGCATTAGGAGGGTCACTGTTCCACCAAGTGAAGAGGCCTCTGGCATGGAGTAGGGCACAATATGGTGAAGGGTACTGCCTCAACAGGAAGGTCACTGTTCTAGGAAGTGTGGAGGCCCCTGGCATGGAGTAGCGCACAATATGTTGGAGGGTAAAGCCTCAGTAAGAGGGTCAGTGTTCTACCAAGTGTGGAGGCATCTGGCATGGAGTGTGGCACAATATGGCAGAGGGTACAGCCTCAGCAGGATGGTAACTGTTATAGCAAGTGTGGAGACCTCTTGCATGGAGTGGGGCACAATATGGTGGAGGGTTCAGCCTCAGTAGGAAGATCACTATTCTACCAAAGTGTGGTGGCCCCTGGTATGGAGTTTGGCACAATATTGTGAAGGGTACAGCCTCAGCAGGAGGGTCACTGTTCTACCAAGTGAAGAGGCCTCTGGCATAGAGTGGGGCACATTATGGTGGAGGGTACAGCCTCAGCAGGAAGGTCACTGTTCTAGGAAGTGTGAAGGGCTCTGGCATGGAGTGCGGCAAAATACGGCAGAGGGTACAGTCTCAGCAAGAGGGTTACTGGTATAGCAAGTGTGGAGGCCTCTTGCATTGAGTGGGACACAACATGGCAGAGGGTACAGCCACAGCAGAAGGGTCACTGTTATAAAAAGTGTGGAGGCTTCTTGCATGGAGTGCAGCACAATATGGCGGAGGGTACAGCCTCAGCCAGAGGGTTACTGTTATGGCAAGTGTGGAGGCCTCTGGCATGGGGTGCAGCACAATATGGTGGAGAGTACAGCCTTAACAGAAGGTTTACTGTTATAGCAAGTGTGGAGGCCTCTGGCATAGAGCGTGGCACAATATGGCAGAGGGTACAGCCTCAGCAGGAGGGTCACTGTTCTAGCAAGTGTGGAGGCCTCTGGCATAGAGTGGGGCACAGTATGGTGGAAGGTACAGCCTCAGCAGGAAGGTCACTGTTCTAGGAAGTGTGGAGGCCTCTGGCATGGAGTGTGGCAAAATATGGCAGAGGGTACAGCCTCAGCAGGAGGGTAACTGTTATAGCAAGTGTGGAGGCCTCTGGCATAGAGCGTGGCACAATATGGCAGAGGGTATAGCCTCAGCAGGAGGGTCACTGTTCTACAAAGTGAAGAGGCCTCTGGCATAGAGTGGGGCACAGTATGGTGGAAGGTACAGCCTCAGCAGGAAGGTCACTGTTCTAGGAAATGTGGAGGCCTCTGGCATGGAGTGGGGCACAATATGGCTTAGGGTACAGCCTCAGTAGGAGGGTCACTGTTCTACCAAGTGTGGAGGCCTCTGGCATTGAGTGGGGCCCAGTATGGTGGAGGGTACAGCCTCAGCAGGAAGATCACTATTCTACCAAGTGTGGAGGCATCTGGCATGGAGTGGGGCACAACATGGCAGAGGGTACAGCCTCAGCAGGAGGGTTACTAATATAGGAAGTGTGGAGGCTTCTGGCATAGATTGCGGTCCAATATTGCAGAGGGTACGGCCTCAGAAGGAGGGTCACTGTTCTAGCAATGTCGAAGGGGGGGGGGGGAGGAACTTGTGCTTTTGGTGCCAACATCCTGCTAATTACAGGCGCTATGAGTACCGAAATATACTAAGAGCAGTTGTATATTACAGATACAGTAACACACAAGAACACGGGATTGTTTTTGTATTTTTTACGACTCTACTCTAATTTTTTTCTATGGTCTCCAAAAGTGGAATGATGTCAATAGATTTCTGACCTGTGTAAACAATATCTTTGGTCATATTCCGGTTCCATGTGCTCCATTGCTTCTTCCAGTTATAATTGTAATTTTCTTTCCTTACAGAGATGGCTGCACATGTCAATGCCACTTCAGGAAGCAGCAGTGCAAATAAAACACCAATTAGTAAGTCTTCACATGTCCTTCTCCAGCACATTATGCAGGGCAACACGATTCCTCTTGGTTATCCTCAAGGCATTGATGTTCATGAATGTTAATGGAATGGCTTTTTTCCATAAGAGAATTGTTAGTTCTCCTAACTGAATTTGAGCTTACAAGCCCTGAGGATTCTATCTACTTGATTGCGTTGCTCTATTTTGTATAGATTTTGCAATGATTCTTCTCTTTATCCAGATTCAATTTATTTGGGTAAAAAAAAAAAAAAAAAAATACATTCAGTAACAACTTAAGGGTGTAAGGTCCGGTAGCATGTTGTAGGGGTGGAGGCCGTTCGATGCAGTCAGGGCTGTAGATAAGGGGTTATCACCAATCCACTTGTATGGAGCCCAAGCCAGTAGGGGGGCACAGGCAGCTGGGTAAAACAGATGTGGGCAGGGAGGGTGATAGGCACGACGGGGATGAGGGCAATTACTGGAACTATGGGAAGGAAGTGGGATAGTCCGCATCACTGTGGGAATAGGAGGGGAATAGGTGTGGCGGGTGGGGGGACAATTACTGGAACTGAGGGTGATGGGTGCAGCAGGGGGGATAAGAGGGGCACACAGGGGAGCCTGGGCAGCAGGGGGAAACCTATGGTGCACAGGGGGGGGGGGGGGGCGGGTGATAGGCAAGGCAGGGTGGGGGGCAATTACTGGAACCAATCTCTACAGTATGGTGCAGAGGGTGGGTGATGGGTGCAGCAGGGGGGATAAGAGAGGCACACAGGGGAGCCTGGGCAGCAGGGAGAAACATATGGTGCACAGGGGGGGGGGGGTGATAGGCACAGCAGGGTGGGGGGCAATTACTGGAACCAATCCCCTGTATGGCTCTCCTCTCTGCAGCAGCTAAATGCTGGCTTCTCTTCCTCTCCCTCTCGCTGGCTTTTAGCTGCTGCAGAGAAAGCCATACAGGGGATTGGTTCCACTAATTGCCCCCAACCCTGCCGTGCCTATCACCCTCCCAGTGCACCATAGGTTTCCCCCTGCTGCCCTGGCTCACTTTTGTGCCCCTCCTATTCCCCCCTGCTGCACCCATCACCCTCCCTCTGCACCATACTGTAGAGATTGACCTGATCGGTTCCAGTAATTGCCCCCCACCCACCACACCCATCACCCTCCCTCTGCACGTTACTGTAGAGATCAGTTCTAGTAATTTCCCCCACCCGCCACACCCATCACCCTCCCTCTACACCATACTGTAGAGATTGACCTGATCGGTTCCAGTAATTGCCCCCCACCCGCCACACCCATCACCCTCCCTCTGCACCATACTGTAGAGATTGACCTGATCGGTTCCAGTAATTGCCCCCCACCCGCCACACCCATCACCCTCCCTCTGCACCATACTGTAGAGATCAGTTCTAGTAATTTCCCCCACTGCTGCACCCATCGCCCTCCCTCTGCACCATACTGTAGCGATCGGTTCAATCGGTTTGCCAGGTCAATCCTGACATGAATGTGATGCCTGAGACAGATCTTGGGTGTCTCTCTTCATGATCGCTGTTGGAACAAGACAATTTGGAAAGTTGCGACCATCCACCTTCAGTCAAACAACAAACTATGGTTTGGCCAGGATTTGCAGAATGAACACCAATCAGCTGCCATATCCACTCCTCTGGTGAGAGGGACCTGTCCACTGAAGGGTTCCACAAGCAGCACTGAAGAAAACGTGGCTCAAACCCATCGAGGAAGACCTAAGGAACCAGTGACTGACCATCGACGTGTCCAGAAATATTGCAGCCATGTATTGTCTTGTGAAGAGAACATGGAATCCAGCAGCACCTACAGCGGTGTATTGGTTGCGAGAATAGCTTGCTATCCAATTACCAGTTAAAGTGTCACTAAACCCACATCAATTAAAACTATCAATAACTTATGTATTACATGCTGTTCATACTAATGGGATTCATTGTCTGTATTCTGCAAACAACCTGGTTGAGCCTGCTGTCTTCCTCCTCCATGCCCACTAACAAGCTAAACACAATGGGGGTGGGATATTGCGTCCTAATTGATGGAGGCTTCACCTCCCTCTTATTCTAAGACACAGCCTGGAGGGGCATGACACAGTCTGTGACTGGAAGAAATCCGCCCACACCATGTGTTTGCCAAAAATAATAAAGATTTAATTTCAAATAGATATTTGTATGACAATTTAAATCAGTTTATTGTTATTTATTTATTTTTACTCTGCATTCTAAAATGTATCTTAAACATGTGACCAGCAGCAGAGGACCAGAACCTCCTCATGCCACTGTTTCCCTTCAGACAGGCTGGGAGAGAGCTGGGTCATGTGACAGCTGTATTTCCATTAGGAAAAAAAGTGTACTGAGATATTTTTGTTTTTATTAATTTAATTACAGTGCCGTCCGCATACAGAAATAGAAGGGACCAGGGCTGGGACATGGGGTGGGCAGGAGGGGCGCCTGCCCTGGGTGCAATATTTTATTGCACTGGAAGGGACAATGGAAGTTACACAGAGTGTGTTTAGTATCACTTTAACAATCAAAGGAGAAGACTAAGGATACATAATAAAGGATAATGCAGATAATGCTGCATATTAGGTATACAATAAAGACATATACAAATTACAGTAGGAAGCGTGAAAATCCCTGTGCATAGCAGATTACCCATAATATACAGGGTTACGGTCTCTGTAACAATGTTTCGGGTTAAGGACCCCTTCTTCAAGACAACCCGTCCCATATTACCTTTGTTCTCTTCATACAATTAAATGAGCATTACCTTGAAGGTGCACTAGCCTGGGATATTAATTCATTGATGGTTTGGGGTGAAAGGGTTACACTATTTGGATGTATTCCCAATTACCTTTGATTTGGCTTACATCTATTACTAGTTATAAACCCTAAATGTATCATTTTACAGTGCCATGTATGTAATGTGGTGTACTAGTTAATGACACCACGTGTAGCATAGCTAAATATATGCAGCATTTTTAGTCTTCTATAGACAATTACTGAATAGGGGGGAGTTACTTCTCGGCGGGGAACACAGAATATGAGTGATAGGTTTGCTTTGCAGAACAAAGACAGGGGTGTCTCAGCCGCTCAATGCAATAGAAATGGAGAAGATATGTCTCTGCTCAAATCCAAATAGCTTACATATATCTAACACAACAGGAGGTAAAGGGGTGTGACTGCATGTTAACACTGAAAACTATGAATTAACACTCTGCACACTGCTATATAATGCTATACACCCCTATACACCCCTATGCATTGCTATATAATGCTATACACCCCTATACACTGCTATATAATGCTATACACCCCTATACACCCCTATACACCCCTATACACTGCTATATAATGCTATACACCCCTATACACCCCTATACACTGCTATATAATGCTATACACCCCTATACACTGCTATACATCCCTATACACTGCTATATAATGCTATACACCCCTATACACTGCTATACACCCCTATACACTGCTATATAATGCTATACACCCCTATACACTGCTATACACTGCTATACACCCCTATACACTGCTATACACCACTATACACTGCTATATAATGCTATACACCCCTATACACTGCTATACACCCCTGTACACTGCTATACACCCCTATACACTGCTATACACCCCTATACATTGCTATACACCGCTATACATCCCTATACACTGCTCTACACCCCTATACACTGCTATACACCCCTATACACTGCTATACAACACTATACACTGCTATACACAGCTATACATCACTATACACCCCTATACATTGCTATACACCCCTATACACCACTATATACCACTATACACTGCTATACAACACTATACACCACTATACACTGCTATACAACACCATACACTGCTATACACCGCTGTACGCCACTATACACCCCTATACACCGCTATACACTGCTGTACACCCCTATACACTGCTATACACCCCTATACACCACTGTACACTGCTCTACATCCCTATACACCGCTATACACCCCTATACACTGTTATACACTGCTATACAACACTATACACTGCTATACACCACTATACACTGCTATACACCCCTATACACTGCAATACACCCCTATACACCGCTATACACCCCCTATACACTGCCATACACCGCTATATATCCCTGTACACTGCTACACACCACTATATACTGCTATACACCCCTAAGCATCGCTATACACCCCCTATACACTGCAATATACTGCTATACATCCCTATACACTGCTATACACCCTATCCACCCCATTACACCCCTATACACTGCTATACACCCCTATCCACCACTATACACCCCTTTACACTGCTATACATTGCTATACACCACTATACACCCCAATACAATGCTAAACATGGCAGCACATTTCTAGCACTTTTTGAATAAAAACTGACATATTTTGTTCATATTTTGCAAAATAATTGATCAAGCTGGCCGACTGAAGTGATCCCTCTCTGGCCAGCTGTGTCAAAGTGATCCCTCTCCAGCCAACTGGGTCAAAAT
The DNA here is from genome assembly GCF_965119305.1 of Pelophylax lessonae. Taxonomy (NCBI): domain Eukaryota; kingdom Metazoa; phylum Chordata; class Amphibia; order Anura; family Ranidae; genus Pelophylax; species Pelophylax lessonae. The sequence goes on along the minus strand of NC_138776.1, from coordinate 13,001,687 downwards.
GATCCCTCTTTGGCCAGCAGTGTCAAAGCAACCTCTCTCTGGCTAACAGTGTCAAAGCAATCTCTTTCTGGCTGTCCCTGTCAAAGTGATCCCTCTCTGGCTATCTGTGTAAAAGTGATCCCTCTCTGGCCAACCATGTCAAAGTGATCCCTCTCTGGCCAACTGTGTCAAATTGATCCCTCTGTGGCCAACTGTATCAAAGTAATTCTTCTCGGGCCAACCATGTCAAAATTCTCTCTCTCTCTGGCCAACTGTGTCAAAGTGATCTATTTCTGTCCAACTGTGTAAAAGTGATCCCTCTCTGGCCAACCATGTCAAAATTATCTTTCTCTGGCTAACCTTGTCAAAGTGATGTCTCTCTGGCCAACTGTGTCAAAGTGATCTCTCTCTGGCCATTTGTGTCAAACTGATCCTTCTCTGGCCAACTGTGTTAAAGTGATCCCTACCCTCCACTGCAGCTAATCAAGTACAGGTTATGCTTTATTGGCTGCACCTATCTGGGGAATAACAGGTGTGTGAACCCGAAAGGGACATGTTACACTTCTGGGTTCGATAGTTGCAGGAGGGACTGGGAAATAGATGTCACTATGGGAGCCATTTGTTGGAGGGACAGGAGAGCCTAGGAACCGTTATGGGTACTGCCAGCGGGAGGGAAGTGTGGTGGTGGGTCTTAGGGGTGTACACTCTCACAGCCCCATAAAAGTGATCACGTGGCTCACGAGCCATTTGGATCTCTTTTATATGCAATCCCAAGCTCATGGTTGCTGCTGCTTGCTTTTAAACCCTGGGATACCATGTCGTTTATAAACGTATCTTAGCAGACAGGGGGTTAAATTGTTTAGTAATAAAGATACCTGTGACACATGTAGCCATCATCCACAATTGTATATGTGTAAAAAGAAAAGTCGGACTGTACGGGCCAAACAGAGGGATGTTCATAATTCAATAAAATCCATGTTTATACAAACAATCCCTTGAGGGAGGAAGTCACGTGTCAGTGACGCAACGCGTAGGAGGAGCTAGTGACAGAGCCTTCCTGACACTTGCTGGAATCGTAACAGATGAGCGTCTGGCACGAGGGCAGAGAGAGCGGAGCGGTGCTGTATCTATCCGTTGATGTCGGGCAGCTGATCGCTTGTTACAGCCATAATTTTAGTCCTACTGGGGACTGGGAGAGATACATTTTACCTTACCTTTATGTAAGTGTGTCTTGCATTTCATTCAATAAATCTATTCATGTTTATTACAATATGGATTCCCCCCTTGTTTTCCACATACATGGCAAACTGGTAATGTGAGGAGATGTGTCATTCTCCTTACACCAGATGATCACCCTGAGTTACCTTAAAGGCACAGTTATTATTTGGTACAGGTGAGCATGCGTTTTAGCCAGTTACATTGGTGGAAGATTGAAGTGGGCACTTCACAAGCGTTGGTGTATTTTTTCACATTTTCATTTTTTTTCACTTGTTTTACGGATACGCTTTATGTTTTTTATTTGATGAGGTTTTTTTGGATCTTTTTTTATTTTTTCCCCCTTCTTTATGCTTTTTTCACTTGCAATGTGACAATACTACACTATATTGTTTTTTCCTTCTTTATATACCATGTGGCAAGGTGTCAGGATCTGTGTCATTACATGGGTCACCTGCTGGTGGCACTGTTGTTCCTGGAACTGAGGGGCGCAGTTCCAGGGCCCACCAGCGGGTGTCTCCCAGCAGCTGGACTGTTCTTTTAATTAAGCTGCACCTGAGGAGGACTGCTGAGGGAATATAAGCCCGCCCTTCACTGAGGCTCAGTGCTTCAGTATTTTCTCTGCTAGCCGTGTCCCTGTCTGAACCTGTATCCTGAAACCTGTATCCTGAAACCTGTATCCTGATCCTGAGTCCTGTTCCCTGCATCCTGCTTCCTGTACCTGGCTCCCTGCTTTCCTTGTCTCCTGTCCCTGTCCTGTCCTGCTATTGTTTGCTCCATCCCTTTGTATATAGTTTGTTAGGTTCTATTGGGGTTTTGTACTGTTATCATTTACATTTTGTTTACTTGTTTATGGTCACTGGTGTTGGTATTGGAGTGTGTCATTTTGCTTAATAAACTTATTTACATCTTTATCCATCTGGGTCCTGATTCCTTGGTGCAGCCAACTGATCTGATCACCCTTGCTGGATGCCTGCATGTGGTATCCCTGACAGAATACTGAAGCCACTAACGATCAGATCGGTTGCACCTGGGAATTAGGAATTTTCTGGTTGTTGCAAGATGCAGTCAGAGGAGGTCTTTTATTTTTCTTTGCTTGTAACAGAAGACAGGGAATATTGTCGCCAAATTTTGAAAACTTACACTAGCGAGCAGTTGTTGGAATGCATCCGTCTGGCCCACTCGTTTGTTGACAAAGGCAGAGTTTTGTTCAAAGAGATTCAGCCACTTATTCAGCTCTGTGCAGAGTTGGCTTTATCTAATACCCCTAAGGGTGGTGATGATTATTCTCCTCCTTTTAGTGTCTCTCAGGTGGTATCTCTTGTGTGGCTCTTGGAAGATGATAAACCCTATTTTATTGAACATTATTCAGTGTATTCTCCAGAGGCCCTGTTGGATTGCATGAATGCTGTATATTCTCTAATCAGACAAGGGGGTTGTAAATTGAGTTTTGTTCAGGCCTTATTGCAAACCTGGTCAGATCTTTCCAATTTAGCATCAGCTAACTCACACCAATCCACTTCTGCCTCTGGACACCAGTTTTCTCAAAGTTTATCCTCTCCGTTACCCGTAGCAACCACAGCTGCAGTTAGGTATGGTTTGCTTTCCACTGCTTGTTCATATCCTGGCTTAACGAGTTGCACTTTTCCTGCATTTAACTCTGTGAAAACTTCCTCTACTACTCTGTTGCCTCTAGCAACCTCTCAGAAATTCTCCTCTGTAACTGTCTCTCCTTTTCCACCATCTCCCAATACTGCCATTTCGCTTCAATCTACTTCACAATCTATTCATAGCCCTGCAACCACTAGCAAGATTTCTGTATCTAAACCTAAAAAGAAAAGGAGATTTTTCCCAACACATACAATTATACCTGTTACCCAGCCTGCTGATCCAGTGCCCGCTGATCTGGTGCCTCCTACTGAGCCTGTTGATCCAGTGCCCACTGATCCGGTGCCTCCTACTGAGCCTGCTGATCCAGTGCCCGCTGTTCTGATGCCTGTTGTTCCAGTGCCTGCTGATCCAGTGCCCACTGATCCGGTGCCTCCTACTGAGCCTGCTGATCCAGTGCCCACTGTTCTGATGCCTGCTGTTCCAGTGCCCGCTGATCTGGTGCCTCCTACTGAGCCCGCTGATCCAGTACCTGTTGTTCCGGTGCCCGCTGATCCGGTGCCTCCTACTGAGCCTGCTGATCCAGTGCCCACTGATCCGTTGCCTTCTACTGAGCCTGCTGATCCAGTGCCCGCTGTTCTGATGCCTGTTGTTCCAGTGCCCGCTGATCCAGTGCCCACTGATCTGGTGCCTCCTACTGAGCCTGCTGATCCAGTGCCCACTGTTCTGATGCCTGCTGTTACAGTGCCCGCTGATCTGGTGCCTCCTACTGAGCCTGCTGATCCAGTGCCTGCTGTTCTGATGCCTTCTGATCCAGTGCCCGCTGATCTGGTGCCTCTTACTGAGCCTGTTGATCCAGTGCCTGCTGTTCTGATGCCTGCTGATCCAGTGCCCGCTGATCTGGTGCCTCTTACTGAGCCTGTTGATCCAGTGCCCACTGATCCGGTGCCTCCTACTGAGCCTGCTGATCCAGTGCCCGCTGTTCTGATGCCTGTTGTTCCAGTGCCTGCTGATCCAGTGCCCACTGATCCGGTGCCTCCTACTGAGCCTGCTGATCCAGTGCCCACTGTTCTGATGCCTGCTGTTCCAGTGCCCGCTGATCTGGTGCCTCCTACTGAGCCCGCTGATCCAGTGCCTGCTGTTCCGGTGCCCGCTGATCCAGTGCCTCCTACTGAGCCTGCTGACCCAGTGCCCACTGATCCGGTACCTTCTACTGAGCCTGCTGATCCAGTGCCCGCTGTTCTGACGCCTGTTGTTCCAGTGCCCACTGATCCGGTGCCTCCTACTGAGCCTGCTGATCCAGTGCCCACTGTTCTGATGCCTGCTGTTACAGTGCCCGCTTGTCTGGTGCCTCCGACTGAGCCTGCTGATCCAGTGCCTGCTGTTCTGATGCCTGCTGATCCAGTGCCCGCTGATCTGGTGCCTCTTAATGAGCCTGTTGATCCAGTGCCCACTGATCCGGTGCCTCCTACTGAGCATGCTGATCCAGTGCTCGCTGTTCTGATGCCTGTTGTTCCAGTGCCCGCTGATCCAGTGCCCACTGATCCGGTGCCTTCTACTGAGCCTGCTGATCCAGTGCCCGCTGTTCTGATGCCTGTTGTTCCAGTGCCCACTGATCCGGTGCCTCCTACTGAGCCTGCTGATCCAGTGCCTGCTATTACATTGCCCGCTGATCCGGTGCCTCCTACTGAGCCTGCTGATCCAGTGCCCGCTGTTCTGGTGCCCGCTGTTCTGGTGACCACTACCCAGTCTGCTGACCCAGTGCTTGCTGTTCCAATGCCCGCTGACCCAGTGCCTGCTGTTCCGGTGCCTGCTGATCCGGTGTCTCTTACTCAGCCCGCTGATCCGGTGCCAGCTGATCCCGTGCCCGCTGTTCTGGTGACCACTACTGTGCCTGCTGATCCTGTGCCTGCTGATCATGTGTCTGCTGATCCTGTGCCTGCTGATCCTTTGCCTGCTGACCCAGTGCTTGCTGTTCCAGTGCCCGCTGACCCAGTGCTTGCTGTTCCGGTGCCTGCTGACCCAGTGTTTGCTGATCCAGTGCCTGCTGAGCCACGGTCTGCCGCCCTGTTTGATGTGCCACTGTCTGTTGCCCAGCCTGGTGTGCCACTGCCGGATATCCTGCATGCCGCTGGCGCTCCCCTGCTTGATGTCCAGCTTGCCTTCAGTCCCAGTGTTGGGACATGTGTTGCAATGAGGGCAGGTGTATCCCTAATGTTACGCCTCTTCAGGAACTTGACCTGTGGGGTGCCAAGACGGCTTCCAGACCCTGGTGGTGGGGCGCATGATCAATTGCTGGACTCTGGTGGCACGCCTTCCGGCAAGTTAAAGGACTTTGGCCTAGAGAGTGCTAGAAGACCCGCAGACATGGAGGGGAGACCTTTTTGGACTTTTGGGGTAGAAGCACAATGGAGCGTCCGGAGGCCGCTCCTTAAAGGGGGGGAACTGTCAGGATCTGTGTCATTACATGGGTCACCTGCTGGTGGCACTGTTGTTCCTGGAACTGAGGGGCGCAGTTCCAGGGCCCACCAGCGGGTGTCTCCCAGCAGCTGGACTGTTCTTTTAATTAAGCTGCACCTGAGGAGGACTGCTGAGGGAATATAAGCCCGCCCTTCACTGAGGCTCAGTGCTTCAGTATTTTCTCTGCTAGCCGTGTCCCTGTCTGAACCTGTATCCTGAAACCTGTATCCTGAAACCTGTATCCTGATCCTGAGTCCTGTTCCCTGCATCCTGCTTCCTGTACCTGGCTCCCTGCTTTCCTTGTCTCCTGTCCCTGTCCTGTCCTGCTATTGTTTGCTCCATCCCTTTGTATATAGTTTGTTAGGTTCTATTGGGGTTTTGTACTGTTATCATTTACATTTTGTTTACTTGTTTATGGTCACTGGTGTTGGTATTGGAGTGTGTCATTTTGCTTAATAAACTTATTTACATCTTTATCCATCTGGGTCCTGATTCCTTGGTGCAGCCAACTGATCTGATCACCCTTGCTGGATGCCTGCATGTGGTATCCCTGACACAAGGTGACTTTTTTCACAACATCACTGCGACTGGATGAGGATCCAAAAAAGGATTTCTGCAAGTATATGGACGCATTAGACCAGGCGTCTTCAAACTATGGCCCTCCAGTTGTTCAGGAACTACAATTCCCATCATGCCTTGTCATGTCTGTGAATGTTGGAGTTTTACAATGCCTCGTGGGATGTGTAGTTCTGCAACAGCTGGAGGGCCGCAGTTTGAGGATCCCTGCATTAGACTTTTTTATACACTGAGTTTTGCTCTATAGGTGAGAGCACATCACAAGTGACTTTATGTTGGAATACTGCCCTGTGGCCCAGTCTCCGAAGGGAGGGGATCATGCTCTGCTTCAGTATGTCACAGTACATGTTGGCTTTCATGGTTCCCTCAATGATCTGTAGCTCCCCAGTGCCGGCAGCACTCATGCAGCCCCAGCCCATGACACTCCCACCACCATGCTTGACTGTAGGCAAGACACACTTGTCTTTGTACTCCTCACCTGGTTGCCGCCACACACGCTTGACACCATCTGAACCAAATACGTTTATCTTGGTCTCATCAGACCACAGGGTATGGTTCCAGTAATCCATGTCCTTAGTCTGCTTGTCTTCAGCAAACTGTTTGCGGGCTTTCTTGTACATCATCTTTAGAAGAGGCTTCCTTCTGGGACGACAGCCATGCAGACCAATTTAATGCAGTGTGCGGCGTATGGTCTGAGCACTGACAGGCTGACCCCCCACCCCTTCAACCTCTGCAGCAATGCTGGCAGCACTCATACGTCTATTTCCCAAAGACAGCCTCTGGATATGACGCTGAGCACGTGCACTCATCTTCTTTGGTGGACCATGGCGAGGCCTGTTCTGAGTGGAACCTGTCCTGTTAAACCGCTGTATGGTCTTGGCCACCGTGCTGCAGCTCAGTTTCAGGGTCTTGGCAATCTTCTTATAGCCTAGGCCATCTTTATGTAGAGCAACAATTCTTTTTTTTAGATCCTCAGAGAGTTCTTTGCCATGAGGTGCCATGTTGAACTTCCAGTGACCAGTATGAGAGAGCGAGAGAGCGATAACACCAAATTTACCACACCTGCTCCCCATTCACACCTGAAACCTTGTAACACTAATGAGTCACATGACACCGGGGAGGGAAAATGGCTAATTGGGCCCAATTTGGACATTGTCACTTAGGGGTGTACTCACTTTTGTTGCCAGCGTTTAAGACATTAATGGCTGTGTGTTGAGTTATTTTGAGGGGACAGCAAATTTACACTGTTATACAAGCTGTACACTCACTACTTTACATTGTAGCAAAGTGTCATTTCTTCAGTGTTGTCACATGAGAAGATAGAATAAAATATTTACAAAAATGTGAGGGGTGTACTCACTTTTGTGAGATACTGTATACCACTAAAGGACCGATGCATGATTATATTGTTCTGATTGAGTTTATGCTCATAAATTTGTTTTATGTATAACTAGATTAGTATAATCAAATGGTACGGTATACCTCTCAGCCATACAGTGTGTTGCTGAAGAGACTATGTACAGCTAATTTTTTTACCCCAAGTTCTGTACTGTTCCCATACCAACACGATAGTCACATTGTGAACTATGTGTTATGCTATCTGATGCTATTTCTTTTCTGTTCTTTCCAATAAAATGTTTTGAACAAGAAAAATTGTTTCTGAAAAGAAAGCCTTTAGACCAGGGTTTCTCATTCAGGGTTCCTCCTGAGGTTACTAGGGGTTCCCTGAGCAATGGACAATTAATGCCTCTCCAATAGGGATCGACCGATTATCGGCAAGGCCGATATATCGAGGGCCAATATGCACTTTCCCTGATATATCTGAATCGGCCCCGGAAGTTACCGATATTGCCAATATTTTTGTGACGTCATTCTGCCTTCTTAGGCCGCCTCCCTCGCACAGCCTCGTCTGGAGTCGGGACTAGTCTCGCGGGAGTGTATCACAGCCTTACACCCACCCACAGCAGCCCGGTGCCAGCAAGCCATCCATAACCACAAGCCCTGTACCAGCCAGCCAACCACAGGCACTGTACCAGTGAGCCAGCCACCCACAGGCCCTGTACCAGCTAGCCAGCCACCCACAGGCCCCTGTACCAGCCAGCCACAGGCACTGCACCAGCCACCCACCCACCACATTGTGCCAGCCAGCCACCCACCCAACACAGGGCAGTTGCGGATCCAGGGGGGGCAACGGGTCAATTGCCCCCCCCCCCCGAAAATATTATCCAGTTCGGACCAGCCCAGGCAGTGAGTCCCCCAGTGGGTGTCCGAGTTCCAGCCAGGCCAGCAGCGGCAGCGGAGCCGAGAGCCGCGCCACTGGCCTGTACTGCGCTGCACTGGTTGCTATCGCCGCTCGGCATCTAGCAATCAGTGCTGTCATCTGAGGAGGAGGAGAGCGCCCCAGCATTCACTGCAGAGCCTCCTTCCTCCTCTGCTGTGCGCCGAGTGGAGTGCTGGCTCCACCCACCTCCTCCCTCCAGCTACTGCACAGCACAGCACAGTGAGTGAGTGTCAGCCTAAAAACGTGAGTACATTAAATCAGGTTGCTCTTTTTTAATGTTAGAAGGGGGGGCTCTGTGGGGACCCTGTGAGGGGGGGGGCTCTGTGGGGACCCTGTGAGGGGGGCTCTGTGGGGACCCTGTGAGGGGGGAATCTGTGGGGACCCTGTGAGGGGGGGCTCTGTGGGGACCCTGTGAGGGGGGAATCTGTGGGGACCCTGTGAGGGGGGGGCTCTGTGGGGACCCTGTGAGGGGGGGGGGCTCTGTGGGGACCCTGTGAGGGGGGGATCTGTGGGGACCATGTGAGGGGGGGCTCTGTGGGGACCCTGTGAGGGGGGAGGCTCTGTGGGGACCCTGTGAGGGGGGGCTCTGTGGGGACCCTGTGAGGGTGGCTCTGTTGGGACCCTGTGAGGGGGGGCTCTCTGGGGACCCTGATGTGAGGGGGGGCTCTGTGGGGACCCTGATGTGAGGGGGGGCTCTGTGGGGACCCTGATGTGAGGGGGGGCTCTGTGGGGACCCTGATGTGAGGGGGGATCTGTGGGGACCCTGTGAGGGGGGGCTCTGTGGGGACCCTGATTTGAGGGGGGGCTCTGTGGGGACCCTGTGAGGGGGGGGGCTCTGTGGGGACACTGTGAGAGGGGATCTGTGGGGACCCTGTGAGGGGGGGCTCTGTGGGGACCGTGATGTGAGGGGGGCTCTGTGGGGACCCTGAGCTCTGTGTGGGGACGCTGATGTCAAAGGGGCACAGATTCTGTTTTATTGTCCCCCTTTAAGCCCTTTCCACTTTTAGCTGGGTACACACTTAAAAGAGAAGTACAGGGAAAGTTTGTTTTGCAATACAGTTCCATAAGCAACAACTTATTTTCAGGCAGTGCCCCTCCCGAGACTAGGCTCTGGATCCCCCCTGCCACAGGGTGATAGCAAGCCACCCACCACAGGGTGCCAGCCAGCCATCCATCCACCACAGGGTGCCAGCAAGCCAACCATTAAGCATTAAACAAAAATGAACATGTTCAGTACCAGATTTGTCTCAAAAATTGTCTTTATTTTTCAAAACTTTAAATGTACAAAATATTGGCCCATAACGGCCGATACCGATATGCGATGGCCAAACTATCGGTATCGGCAACGAAAAACCAATATTGGTCGATCCCTACTCTGTACCGTTCCCATACCAACACGAAAGTCACACACTATTTGTTATGCTATCTGATGGGTTTTTTTTTCTGTTCTTTTCAATAAAAAAGGTTGCTAGGGGTTCCTTGAGCAATGGACATCTTCTGCCTCTCAGATAAGTTTCCAATGACACCATTGTTCCTTTTAGCTATCGGTAAGGGGGTAATTCTTCCCAATGATGACAAGAGTAAGCAGCATTCTTCCCACTGACTGTCACACTTTTTTTTTAATTTTTAGCAGGGGTTCCCCGAGACCAGAAATGTATTTCAAGGGTTCCTCTGTGTTGAAAAGGTTGAGAAAGGCTGCTTTAGAAGATCATTCGAGTTAGAAGAAGAATCCTCATTCCGTTGTTTGGTGATAGTTCTGTGACCAATAACTCATGAATTTCCTGGAAAAACGGGTAAAGGATCTGACCGCATACAGCCAGCTTAGATGGTAATGATGGGTTTATATCCATCGCTCCATTCCTTACTGTATATTTAGCTAAGCCACTGAAGAAAATTATAGCTGTAATAAGCTTCTTCTTCATAGAAATAGATCTCTTGCTTGTTCTTATCGCTCAGTAATTCCCCTTCCTTCATTTTCCCCCGGATCCAATTACTATTTAAGCCGTGTTCATCCTCATCATTCTCTGACTCGTGTCTGTTCCTCGGGTCAATGGAGCAGATCGATATCGCTCATGGACAGGAATTAATGAGATACAGGGAAAAGTTCCAGAAACTTTCTGATCCTTCCAGCGCTATCAGTACAAAGTAGAAGATGGATTTTCTTACTTGTTTCCATTTCCCAGATTAATTATTCGCGTTTCCAGCCCTGTCGATAAAAAAGTCATTACATCGTGTGGTTGTAGTTGGGTGCAGCCCAGTCAGATGTTACGGGTTCAGTAGATGCTTTTATTTTTGGTAGGAACAAGGCTACTGTAACGGTGCTGGTGGCCAGGGGAGGGCTGGCAGCCTTTGGCCTGGGGGGGCAATTCCAGTCAAGTGGCCCATTGAACCATCGAATCAGCTCACCATTTATGCCCAACTGGTTTTGGACTGACAGCTGTATACAGTGTCTGGCCCCTACATTAATCCAGCCCTGAGTGCAGCCTTTTTACCAGTTTTTACCACTTTTCAAAGTGGCCCGGGGGGCAATTGCCACCCTGCCCCCCTTGCCAGTCTTCCCCTGCTGGTGGTTGAGCCTGACGTGCAGAGGTAGCCTAGTCAGTGCTGTATCTTGGCCTAGGCCAACAAGGCCAAGGCCTAGGGTGGCACTTTGCAGGGAAAGGGGGGGCAGCAAAAAGCTGCACCCTGCACGAAAACAAAAACAGCCTCCACCCGGCATGAAAAGGGTCCCCGTCGGCTTGCGCTACACTTTTTGTATAGTGCCAGTTTTATGTGGTGAATTGGGCTGGAGGGCAGGGTCCAGGAGGCAAATCAGTCTGGTACCCCCATAAAGCGGTCACACTGCTACCTACCAGTATGATAATACCGGCTGGTCAGGACATTCGGACAGGCCGCCGACCGCACTTAATACAACTGGCCCGACAGCCGCCTATGCTAATAAGTGTGGCACTGCAGCCAAATACTCCGCCTACTCTTCTCTGCCCCCAGGCACTGATGGGCACTCATATGCTGCACTGATGGGCGCTAATAGGCTGTACTGATGGGTACCGATACACTGAACTGGTGGGCACTAATGAGGCTGCACTGATAAGGCAGCACTGATATGCGGCACTGATATGCGGCACTGAAGGGGCTGAACTGATGAGGCTGCACTGATAGACTGTGGTTGAGGTCTGTGGTTTACAGATGACAGGGCGGGTCATAAACAGGAAGGGGTGTGGCCTTACAGGAAGGGGTGGGTCATATTTATATTAGGTGGTGCACAAGTTTAGTCAGGCCTAGGGCAGCACAAAACCTAAATACGCCACTGAGCCTAGTGGGATCCGGTAAAACAGGAACACAGACAGATCACATTGGTGGTAGACACAGGCTAACCCAAGGTGCGTAGTCTAAGTGACAGCAGGTCTTCACCAGAGCCTCTGATGGTGAGGATGGATTTTGCTGCGTGCTGAACACCAGGTCGCGGTCCCCAGGGTCGCCCCACCAGGAGGTGAACAAGTCCAGAACCATAAGCAGATAAGCCAACGAGGATAAGGCAGAGGAGTAGTCACAGGAACAAGCCAAGGTCAGGGTGGGCAGCAAGCAGATGAAGTAATGGACAAGCAGGGAGGTCCATCAGAAAGTCAACAGGATACAGCAGGTTCAGGATCAGGAGTACAGGTAAAGCTGCAGATAAGACAGCAAAGAACAAGTGTGCCAGTCACCTTTGTATAGGCTACGTATGGCGCCAAATCGTGACACGCATGCGCATACGTTCGCTTTTAAACGGGAACGAGTGAATTCACACATGCGCATTCTCGTACGCCCCCAGGATGTCACCATGCGTTGGTTACACCTGCTATTAGAAGTCGCGGGGGCCCCATACAGACAACCTGACATGGGGCCCCATACAGCCAATGCTTCGGTTATGAATGAACACAGTGAATGACTGGTACCGATCACTAATTGTGTTCATTCAGGAAAGGAAGAGACTGGTAAATATGACATATCTTGAAGGACCCTATTATGTGCTTGCAGCTGCTGGCACCAAGGAGAGGAGGGAAGCCGACAGCACACCAGGGGTAAAGGAGGCTCACAAAGGAGCCTGGGCAGCAGGGGGAATTGTATGGTGCACAGGGAGGGTGATCGGTGTTTCGGGGGGGGGGGCAATTACTGGACCCAATCCTTTGTATGTCTCTCTCTGCAGCGGCTATACTGAAAGCCAACAGGAGGGAGAGGAGAAGAAGCCGGCTTTAAGCTGATGCAGAGAGAGCCATACAGGGGATCAGTTTCAATAAGTGCCCCCTTGCTGCACCCATTACCCTCCCTGCCCACATCTGATTCACCCTGATGCCTGGGTCCCCCTGCTGGCCCAGGTCCCATTCAGAAGGACTGGTGGTACCCCCTTATCCACAGCCCTAGGTAGGAATGAAGACAGTTGATAACTTTAACTTTTGCGCAAACCAATCAACCAAAAATGTGTAGCAGAATACAAATTGGCCTAAAAGGATGAAAAATTTTGATTTTTACTTTTTGTTTTTTTTTTGGGGGGGGGGGGTGGGGTTGTTATATAGCAGAAAGTATTGTTTTTTGTTTTTTTGTTTTTTCAGAATTGTCGCTCTTTTTTTGTTTATAGCGCAATAAATAAAAATCGCAGAGGTGATCAAATACCACCAAAAGAAAGCTCTGTTTGTGGGGAATAAAAGGACATCATTCGTTTTGGTCTTATTAAAGGCCAAGTTTACCTTTTCAAGAAAAGTATCTTTACAGTTAGGAGGGTCCAGTAGGTTATAAATGTAGCTTTGAAAAATGTTAGTTAATGTAATTGCTATACAACCGGTAGGTTGTTTCTGCCCCATCCCTCCAAACCCTATCAAAAAACATCCATAGTTAACAGTCCCTTGTGCTGCCATGTTGCTAGGATGCTCCAGCCATTGGGCTCTCATCCCCAACACCACAGGAGCAGCCGTGTAGGCAGGTGCAGTCTGTATCCTCCACTGCAGGTGGTGCTCCAGCAAAGCAGCAAAGTAGATGGGGAAGGAAGTTGAGAGGAACTTGTTACCTATATGATTTCTTGGGTCACAGGAAAAGAGCTGATTAGACGCTGGAGCCAACTTTGGCAGCCATCTTGGGTCAGGCAAAGTCTATTTAAGAATCTGGCTCCCAGGCTTGGCATGCATTTTGCGAGTGACTAGCATAGAAACAGGTTCCCCATCTATCAGGAACGGTACAGGGAAAGGTTCTGCAGGAATAGGGAACTTGCAGCCTCTTCTAGGAAGACTTCCTATTGGGTTTGGACCAGCCAGGCTGCATTTCGCAACTTGTGGCAGACGCTGTCGGCATTTCCGGATCTTCAGACTGCTATTCCACCACTGTTACAGTTGTAAATGGCTCTGGATCGGTGGCCTCTCTGGCGGGACGGTTTGTACGTGCTGAACTTTTCTACAATATATTATAATTGCCAAACTTGGACTCTGTGTGCTTACTGCCCACCGTTGCACCTAGCCCACAGGAGCTTATCCAGGGGCTGACTGGCAACTTTCAGCCCAAGGGGCAAGTACAAACCAGAGGCCCATAGTGCAGAGACTCAGCCCCCCTCCCACTCTCCCTCTTCCTGTCCTCCTCCTGACCCCCATTTCAGGCTGAAGCTCTGTTCCAGGTACTCTCTACTCACCAGCTTAATCTGGGTTCCCAACCTGGGCAGCAGGGGGCGTTTGGGGGAGCTGGGACAGCTCAGTTGGGGCTGGCCAGGGGAGGGGCATCTCAAGTTGGGCATGGAACCGGCCTCTGCTCAGACACAGTTTACACCATCCATACTGGGGAGGGAGGCCTGTGCTCTGTCCTTGTCTTCATCCTGCACTCAGTAGGTCAGTGGCGGGGACTTTTTACTTCTTTTCACCAGAAATCCTTTAGGCGTGTCTGTGGCAGAAGCGGCCCAGGGGGCAATTGCCCCCCTGGACCAGTCCTCCCCTCAGCTTATCTCAAAACTCTGCACATGCCCAGTGCTGCAATGTGGGGAGAGGGCGCATTGCACATATAGGCAAGTGCTGGCTCTGTCACTTTTACTATCATGGGGCATTCCTTAATGAAGATTGCATTAAGTTTTGTTCCCTCTAGTGCCCAGCATGGGGATTATGACATAATTTCTTGATTGCAGAGAGAGAGAGAGACCACTATTAAAAGCAGGGGATCATGGGACATGTAGTCCGCAAATCTGGGATTTCAGTTGATCTAAAGCTGCTGCAAACTACAAGTTCCAGCTGGCTGGAGAGGGAAAGAATTCTGGGTGAGCAGATAAATATAATGGTCTGGGGAGGGGCACGGGATCTACAGCTGCAGGAGCGAGAGGCTATGCTGCCCCGGCCGATGTGAGTCGGCGCTGCAGTCCGGGCGGCATGGAGGGCTTTTCTGTGAGTGAGCCTCAGACACCGGCCTCTCATCGGCAGTGTGGCCACTTTAGACCTATGCCACTGATGGCGAACCTTGGCCCCCCAGCAGAAGAGGACTGGGCCAGGGGGCAATTGCCCCCTGGGCCGCTCTGATGGCCCATAAAAAGACTGCACTACTTCTGCCAAAGACATGCCTAAAGGATTCCTGGTGTAGAGCAGTAAAAAGTCCCTGCCGCTGACCAACTGAGTGTGGGATGAAGACAAGGACAAAGCGCAGAAACCCCCCCCCCCCCCCCGCCCCCCAGCATGGATGGTGTAAACTGTGTCTGAGCAGAGGCCGGTTCCATGCCCCAATGGAGATTCTCCTCCCCCGGCCAACCCCAACTAAGCTGTCCCATCTCCCCCCAACCACCCCCTGCTGGCCAGGTCAGGAACCCAGATTCGTCCGGTGAGTAGATAGTACTTGGAGTGAAGCTTCAGCCTGGAATGGGGGTCAGGAGGAGGCTGGGAGGAGGGGGAGTGGGAGGGGGGTCGAGTCGCTGCACCATGGGCCTCGGGTTTGTACTTGCCCCCTGGGCTGAAAGCTGCCAGTCAGCCCCTGCACCCCAGAAGGGTTGCCACCTGTCCGGGATTCACCCGGACAATTCGGGTTTTGAATCGTGTGTCCGGGTTTCAGACCGCCTGAAGCCCAGACACAATATTCAGAATGGACTGTGTCTTCCCAGCAGGGTTGTTGCAGTTGTCTAAGCTGAGAGTGTATGTTACACTCTCTTTCACACTGCCCAAAGACAGCTCTAACAGTCGTCATTGATTGGCAATGTTATATAGCAGAAAGTGAAAAATATTGTTTTTTTTTTTTCAGAATTTGGGTACAGCGTCGCACGACCGCGCAATTGTCAGTTAAAGTAACGCAGTGCCGAATTGCAAAAAATGGCCTGGTCATTAAGGGAGAAAATCCTTCCGGTCCAGAACTAAATTACTGGGCTCATCTATGGCAGCATTATTGGCAATACTGCTTATTGAATGACACAAAATTTTTATTGGATCCTCATTGGCTCAGAGGATACTTGGCGAGCATACAGTATGAGGTCTACCCGGCTCTTCAACACATTTCCCCAGCACAGCAGATATACTCATAGGATTATATGACGTACATAGACACAGAGGCTTCCTAAGAACAACCAGTCCTCGATTCCTCCCTTGCAAGCTCCATCCTATAAATAATAAATGTCAGTTAGTTTCCTTTTCAAAAGCTAAAATTACCTTTTCTATACACATGGGACCGGGGGGGGGGGGGGGGGGCATTGTGAGTCGGCTTTTTTTACTAACCACTTCTGGACCGGAAGGATTTGCCCCCTTAATGACCAGGCCATTTTTTTGCGATTCGGCACTGCATTACTTTAACCACTTTACCACCGGAGGATTTTGCTGTCTTACGTCCAGGCCACTTTTTGCGATTCGGCACTGTACGACTTTAACTGACAATTGCGCGGTCGTGCGACGCCATATCCAAACGAAATTTACGTCCTTTTTTTTCCACAAACAGAGCTTTCTTTTGGTGGTATTTGATCACCTGTGCGCTTTTTATTTTTTGCGCTATAAACAAAAAAAGAGCGTAAAATTTAAAAAAATAACAATATTTTTCACATTTTTTTTATATGAAATTCCCCCCCCAAAAAATGTAAAAATCAAAATATTTTTTAATTTTTGGCCAATTTGTTTTCTGCTACCCATGTTTGGTAAAAAAAATCGCAATAAGCGTATTTTGATTGGTTTGCACAAAAGTTATTGCGTTTACTAACTAAGGGAAAGATTTCTGTCATTTTTGGTGTTTTTTTTTTTTTTACGAGTAATGGCGGCGATCTGCGATTTTTTTGCAGGACTGCGACATTGCGGCGGACAGATCGGACCCTTGACTGACATTTTTGACACTTTTGGGGGTACCAGTGACATTACTGCAGTAATCAGTGCTATACATATGCACTGTTACTGTAAAAATGACACTGGCAGGGAAGGGGTTAATTTTATTGGAGAGGGAGGGGTTAATGTATGCCTGGTGCTTACTGACGTGTGGGGGGGGGGGGAGGTGACTGAGTGACACAGGGACAGATCGCATGTTCAGCTATGCTGAACCCTGCAATCTGTCACTGCCTGTCACTTAGGAGATCCGCCCGCTTTGTTTACACAAGCGGGCGGATCTCCACACTTGATCCCCAACGATCGGGGAAGAGCGGCGGCGATCGCCGCTGCTCCTCCCCTGGCCCAACTCCCGCTGTGACTGAATACAGCGGGAGCGAGCCTCCGGTGGCGCGCGAGCGCCGCCCACAAGGGGAGGGGTCCAGCAATGTAGGTCTACGTTGCTGGACGGGAACGAGCCACTTTGCCGCAGTAGAGCTCCAGTGAGCGGTCGGCAAGTGGTTAATGGACAATTGCGCAGTCATGCGTCGCTGTACCCAAATAAGATTGATGTCTTTTCTTTCCCACAAATAGAACTTTCTTTTGGTGGTATTTGATCACCTGTGCGGTTTTTATTTTTTGAGCTATAAACAAAAAAAAAGTGACAATTCTGAAAAAAAAAACAAAAAAAAAAAAACAATATTTTTCCTTTCTGCTATATAACATTCCCAAAAAAAAAATTTAAAATCTAATTTTTTTCATCATTTTAGGCCAATTTTTATTCTGCTACATATTTTTGGGGAGCTTTCTTTTTCTATTTTTTGCGCTATAAAAAAATAAGAGCGATAATTCTAAAAAAACAAAAACAAAAATATATATATATATTTTTAACATTCTGCTTTATAACATTCCCAATAAAAAAAAAAATTTAAAAGCCAAATTTTTTCATCATTTTAGGCCAATTTGTATTCTGCTACTCATTTTTGGGGAGTTTTCTTTTGGTGGTATTTGATCATCTCCGCAATTTTTTTTTTTTGCGCTATAAACAAAAAAAGAGTGACAATTTTGAAAAAAATAAATAAATAATAATATAATTTCTCACATTCTGCTAAATAACATTCCCAATAAAAAAAATGTAAAAATCTAATTTTTTCATCATTTTTGGCCAATTTGTTTTCTGCTACATATTTTTGGTAAAAAAAAAAATCACAGTAAGCGTTTTTAATTATTTATTTATTTTACTAGTAATAGTAATGGCGGCGATCTGCGTTTTTTAGCGGGACTGCAACATTGTGGCAGACAGATCGGACCCCTAACTGACATTTTTTTACACTTTTGAGGGGACCAGTGACATTACTACAGTAATCAGTGCTAAAAATATGCACTGTGACTGTACTAATGACACTGGCAGGGAAGGGGTTAACCTAGTGGGTGATCAAAGGGTCAAATGTAAGCCTAGGAAGTGTTTTCTAACTGTGGGGGGGGGGCGTGACTTGTGAAATGATCATAGAGACCTGTGATCCTATATACAAGGATCACAGGAGCCCTGTGATCATTCCAGGGAGAAGATCGATCGGCTGTGTTTACAACAGCTGACCATCCTTCTCTCCCAGCGGGGAGCGATCGCGGGTGTCAGGCAACAATCGGAGCCACCTGCCCCATGTATCGGAGTCCCCGCTGCCGAGTGGGGACAGGAGCGCGCCCGACATAGACCTACGTCAGTTTGCCTGGGAGAGCCACACTGCTGCACTAAAAAGGCGGCAACCGGTTAAAATACGTTCTTTGCATATGACTCTTTTTATGCAGACACGTGGCATGTTTTTTAGGAGTTGTTTTTACCCCATTCAAATATTATAGAAACAACAGTGGTCACATTTGATGAAGTACACCTCCAATCTTTATAAATTTCATGGAACAAAGTAGAGGACCTCATAGCAACCATTCAGAATTCACTTTCCAGAAACCCCACCAATGAAATATGGATTTTGCGAGTCAGAAATTAAGTCAGGGTTACTGCAGGTCAGGCTGGATGACTTCACAGAGCCAGGCCTCTGGTACCCCCCCACTGGATCTAGAAATTTGGTGAAACTTCTAGAAGTTAGTGCGCAGAGGCCAGGAGGGTCTGGTCTGCATACTTGAGGGAACTTGGCCAATCCCCAGGCAGAATGCCCTGACATGGTGGTTGAGTCAGCTCTTATATATGATGGAGCCATGCCAGCAAGGAGAGTCGGTGGAATATGGGGTACTAAGGAGGCTGTTGGTGGCCTAGGAGGGGTCCCATAGGTCTAGGGAGGCTCTGCCTCTAGGCTGGTCTTGAGCTGGCTTGGGAAAATCATATTTGCATCTTGGTTTAAAGAGGAATCTTCCCTTAGGAGCAGCAGGGAGCTAAGAGGACAGAGTGAGTACATCAGCACACCCAGATGCCACATGTAGCAAGTTTTCAGGAGGACAGCGTTGTGCTTAACCCTTCCTACCCCCCTTTCCCTGGGGTTTTTTTCCGGAGAAGCCAGGTGGGCTGGTGGACAAAAAGCCAGGAGGGCTTGTAGTTCCTGTAGGCAGTAGAGTTTGGAGCAGTTCTACAGAAGAGAGGACTGAGAGCTCCTAGTCCTCAAGTGACTTTTGCTTTTTGATCACTAAGGACTGATGGTGTCCAGGAAGGAGAACAGTCCAGGATTTTGTATGTAGGAAGTAAGTTGTCCTCTTTCATTGTTCATTGTTTCAGTTAAGCTGTACGTCCCATAATCCCTTTACCCCATCCAAATTATAATCCCTAATAAATCAACAAAACCAAGCTCAGAGAATGGTTTCTTGTGTCCTGATGAAAATGGAAAATGCTTGTTGCCTGGCGGTGCAGGAATATGGGGAATCAGTTACAGTGCCTTGCGAAAGTATTCGGCCCCCTTGAACTTTGCTACCCTTTGCCACATTTCAGGCTTCAAACATAAAGATATAAAACTGTAATTTTTTGTGAAGAATCAACAACAAGTGGGACACAATCATGAAGTGGAACGAAATTTATTGGATATTTCAAACTTTTTTAACAAATAAAAAACTGAAAAATTGGGTGTGCAAAATGATTCAGCCCCCTTAAGTTAATACTTTGTAGCGCCACCTTTTGCTGCGATTACAGCTGTAAGTCGCTTGGGGTATGTCTCTATCAGTTTTGCACATCGAAAGACTGAAATTTTTGTCCATTCCTCCTTGCAAAACAGCTCCAGTTCAGTGAGGTTGGATGGAGAGCGTTTGTGAACAGCAGTTTTCAGTTCTTTCCACAGATTCTCGATTGGATTCAGGTCTGGACTTTGACTTGGCCATTCTAACACCTGGATATGTTTATTTGTGAACCATTCCATTGTAGATTTTGCTTTATGTTTTGGATCATTGTCTTGTTGGAAGACAAATCTCCGTCCCAGTCTCAGGTCTTTTGCAGACTCCATCAGGTTTTCTTCCAGAATGGTCCTGTATTTGGCTACATCCATCTTCCCATCAATTTTAACCATCTTCCCTGTCCCTGCTGAAGAAAAGCAGGCCCAAACCATGATGCTGCCATCCCCATGTTTGACAGTGGGGATGGTGTGTTCAGGGTGATGAGCTGTGTTGCTTTTACGCCAAACATAACGTTTTGCATTGTTGCCAAAAAGTTAGATTTTGGTTTCATCTGACCAGAGCACCTTCTTCCACATGTTTGGTGTCTCCCAGGTGGTTTGTGGCAAACTTTAAACAACACTTTTTATGGATATCTTTAAGAAATGGCTTTCTTCTTGCCACTCTTCCATAAAGGCCAGATTTGTGCAGTATACGACTGATTGTTGTCCTATGGACAGAGTCTCCCACCTCAGCTGTAGATCTCTGCAGTTCATCCAGAGTGATCATGAGCCTCTTGGCTGCATCTCTGATCAGTCTTCTCCTTGTATGAGCTGAAAGTTTAGAGGGACGGCCAGGTCTTCGTAGATTTGCAGTGGTCTGATACTCCTTCCATTTCAATATTATCGCTTGCACAGTGCTCCTTGGGATGTTTAAAGCTTGGGAAATCTTTTTGTATCCAAATCCGGCTTTAAACTTCTCCACAACAGTATCTCGGACCTGCCTGGGGTGTTCCTTGTTCTTCATGATGCTCTCTGCGCTTTACAGCAAACGGACCTCTGAGACTATCACAGTGCAGGTGCATTTATATGGAGACTTGCTTACACACAGGTGGATTCTATTTATCATCATTAGTCATTTAGGTCAACATTGGATCATTCAGAGATCCTCACTGAACTTCTGGAGAGAGTTTGCTGCACTGAAAGTAAAGGGGCTGAATAATTTTGCACGCCCAATTTTTCAGTTTTTTATTTGTTAAAAAAAGTTTGAAATATCCAATAAATTTCGTTCCACTTCATGATTGTGTCCCACTTGTTGATTCTTCACAAAAATTACAGTTTTATATCTTTATGTTTGAAGCCTGAAATGTGGCAAAAGGTCGTAAAGTTCAAGGGGGCCGAATACTTTCGCAAGACACTGTACCAGGACCTCTGCAGGGGTAGGGCTACATATACTTTACAGACAGCATTTTTCTCCTTGCATTTTTTTTAGAATCAATAAGCCTTATAAAGCGAGTCTCTGACCATAGCGCAAGAGAATTCAATAATTCTGGGTTAGGAATATTTAAGTCTCCCTGGCCAACCACTAGGAAGTTTATTGGCAAGGGTGCAGGGTGGGAGACCTTGTGAGCTCTCTCTTCACCTGGGCAGCTGCTTGGGGAAGGGTGTGTGCTGGGCATTTAGGGAGGGCACCCATGCACACATGATAGAAGGCCTAAGCTTGCACAAACCTGATTAGATGGTTTTCCCAAAGGTGTGAAGCCAATCTTGGGAAGAGGCACTAAGAAGAATCTCTTTTCTAGAGGTGTCAGAGAAGTTAGATTTTGGCTTGGACCTTACAGGGAGTTTGGTGTCTCATCCAGGGAATCTGTGCTGCATCTGCTCTACAGTCGAATGGTCGAGTATCACTGGATGCCGTTCTGGATTTAAAGGATTATCTCAGCTTTACAGAAAAAATGTAAAGGTGAACTGAAACTGGACAACCCCTCCCGATTCCCTCTCTACTTACCTTTGGGGTTGCCAAGCTGTCAGCTGCTCCAGCGGTCCGGGGATGTGAAAGTCCAGCTGTTTTCCCTCTTCTTCAGCACTTCCGGGGAACACCAGATGGATTCTAACATAACTTGTATTAACATTAAAGTTCACAATTCAGAACAAGCCCAGCGGGAAGGCACCCGTCTGGGAACACTCACAGGATGTAACAGAGATGCGTAGCGGGCCAGGTCTCCGTTGTGCCAACAGCATCTGTCTTGGGGAGCATAATATGGCCTGGCTGGTCGGTGCCTAAATGGAGAGGCTTCCAGAAAGGATGGCATGTCCCTATCCTTTCCCTACTCATCTGGAACTTTTCCTCACTGCTATTCACCTATTCACTGTCCATGTCAGACCGGTGATCTGTCCCTACACTACCCACATGGGAAATGTTCACCAAGGTCTTAAATAGACCCAAGATGGCCATTAGAGTCACATTGGGTGGCAGCATCCATTCAGATATCTTCCCCAGTGACCCAGGAAACCATAGAGGAACCATGTTTCTCTTGACTTTCTCTCCCTCGGCAATGCCAATGTGGTTGAGCGCCATCCGCAGTGGAAAAAGCAGACTGCGCCTGCCTACACACTGACCACCCCCCCCCCACCCCCAAAGGCCCTCTGACCCGGCTAGCTGACATTTTATTTCTTTAATTAATACCTCCCCACAACCCTTGACTTACAATGAACTGAAACTCTGGGGCAGGTAGGAGGGGAAACTTCCAAATTGGGAAGAGTGATAACTCTATGCATGCAACAGCGCTTGCCTTAAGAAGTGCACAGAAAAACCCCTTGAACCCACCCAAATTGAGCAAATAACACCATCAATATAACAATATAACAATCTCCCGTGTGGGCTTCCGCAATATACAGTGGGAGCAGTGTAAGCCGGACCAACCGAGTGGCGGCTTGTGTTCCACCTACACGAAGGTACGTCGCAACGTGCGTCCAAGCTTGGTGTGTATCGGCATCAACGTGACGTCTTCAGAAGCTGAGATAAATAACCAGCATTCTTCACACGAAGCTCCCTTGAGGCTCCATACTTTTGACCTTCAGCCTCCAGTCTGGTAAGACCTACAACAGCTCCCATTTTTTTAACCCTTTTTTGACCCGTTTCTCCCGTTAGTCATGCAGACCCTCCATCCATTTGCTCTCACTGTATTTCATTCTACTACAAGATGACTGTCTCCACTCAACTTGAATGGTTTGATGTATTTTACCCCATGACTGAAAAGTGTATGTTAGGAACATTGTTTCTGTTGTCCATAGCACTCAGTCACATTCTCTTTCCATGTCTCAAGGGCAGATAAGTAAATGAAAGAGAAATTCTTGCTGCATATTATAGAAATCACTGCTCTTTTTAGAGGTTTTCAGGCAATCAGTTGTTTAAAATGATCCAACAAGCAGCTCCAGGGCTGTTACCGCACGTGAAGCTGCTTATTCTGGCACAAGGCTGCCCGACTGATTCAAAGCAAATGGGTTCCTGAAAACTGAGTCAAACAGCTTGAGGATTGTAGTAGCCTCAAAACTGCTCAGCGGTTGATTCGAAGCAGCTGATTGGAGGAGGTACAAGCAGGGAGACACAAGGTTTCCACTTTATGCTTGAACGTGTAAATCCTCCTTAAAGGCCCATTTTCAACAGGCTGCATGCTTAAACACTGGGAGCTGGTCTCCGATGAGTATAGTTGGCAAGAATAAGTCCAGAAGACTTACAACTTGATCTGTTTGCATCCGATAGGCTCCAGCTTGCTTTGTGCCACTTCCCTGAACTTTAAGTTGGGGAGCGTGTAAATCACAACTTCAGTGAAAGTCCCCTGATCTCTCATGTCAGCACAGGCAGTGTTCCATCGTTCCAAGAGCCACCATGCTTGTGCACCCCATCCAATCCTCTCTAGCTGCCTGTGCATGTTGGCGTAGGCAATGACCCATAATTCCAAGAGCCACCATGCTTGTGCACCCCATTCAATCCTCTCTAGCTGGCTGTGCATGTTGGCGCAGGCAGTGACCCATTGTTCCAAAACCACCATGCTTGTGTGCCCCATCAATCCTCTCTAGTTGCCTGTGCATGTTGGTGCAGGCAGTGTCCCTTAATTCCAAGAGCCACCATGCTTGTGCACCCCATTCAATCCTCTCTAGCTGCCTGTGCATGTTAGTGCAGAGAGAGTCCCATAATTTCAAGAGCCACCATGCTTGTGCACCCCATCCAATCCTCTCTAGCTGCCTGTGCATGTTGGCGCAGGCAGTGACCCATTGTTCCAAAAGCCACCATGCTTGTGCACCCCATCCAATCCTCTCTAGCTGCATGTGCATGTTAGTGCAGACAGAGTCCCATAATTTCAAGAGCCACCATGCTTGTGCACCCCATCTAATCCTCTCTAGCTGCTGCCAGTGCATGTTGGTGCAGGCAGTGTCCCATAATTCCAAGAGCCACCATGCTTGTGCACCCCATCCAATATTCTCTAGCTGCTGCCTGTGCATGTTGGTGCAGGCAATGACCCATAATTCCAAGAGCCACCATGCTTGTGCACCCCATTCAATCCTCTCTAGCTGGCTGTGCATGTTAGTGCAGACAGAGTCCCATAATTTCAAGAGCCACCATGCTTGTGCACCCCATCTAATCCTCTCTAGCTGCTGCCAGTGCATGTTGGTGCAGGCAGTGTCCCATAATTACAAGAGCCACCATGCTTGTGTGCCCCATTCAATCCTCTCTAGCTGCCTGTGCATGATGGTGCAGGCAGTGACCCATAATTCCAAGAGCCACCATGCTTGTGCAACCTATTCAATCCTCTTTAGCTGCCTGTGCATATTGGTGCAGGCAATAACCCATAATTCCAAGAGCCACCATGCTTGTGCAACCTATTCAATCCTCTCTAGCTGCCTGTGCATGTTGGTGCAGGCAGTGTTCTATAATTCCATTAGCCACCAAGCTTGTACACCCCATCCAATCTTCTTTAGCTGCTGGCTGTGCATGTGGCAGGCAGTGTCCTATTGTTCCAAGAGCCACCATGCTTGTATGCCCCATCCAGTCCTCTCTAGCTGGCTGTGCATGTTGGTGCAGGCAGTGTCCCATTGTTCCAAGAGCCAACATGCTTGTGTGCCCCATCCAATCCTCTCTAGCTGGCTGTGCATGTTGGTGCAGGCAGTGTCCCATTGTTCCAAGAGCCACCATGCTTGTGCACCCCATCCAATTCTCTCTAGCTGCCTGCACATATTGGTGAAGTCAGTGTCCCATTGTTCCAAGAGCCACCATGCTTGAACATCTAGAGTTGCCACCTTTTCTTGAAACCCAACCCAAACACTTTAGCATCACATGGAAGACCACCCCCCCCCCATTATATCCAGGTCATCCTATATCAACAACCCCCCCCTTTACAGACCCCATTAAATCAGAGTCCCTTTATATCAGTGCTCCCCTTAGAGGCTCCCCATGAGATCAGAGTCTCCTTATATCAGCACCCCCCCCTCTTTAGAGACCCCCCCCCATTGTATCATAGTCACCTTATACTGTATCATCATCCCACTAAACAGACCCCATTATATCTGAGTCCCCTTATATTAGAACCACCCCATTAGAGCTGAGTCCTCGCATATCAGCAAACCCCCCTTAGAGACCAACCAATAAATCAGCACCCACTTGGAGACCATCCTTTAGATCAGAGTCCCCTTATATCAGCGCCCCCTTTTATAGTCCCCCTTATATCAGTGTTCCCCCCCCTCCCTAAAGACCCCCATTAGTTAGCCTTAGTGAGACCTGGACGGGTGGTAACCCTATGTGCTTTCCGGCTGCCTGTGCATGTTGGTACAGGCAGTGTCCCATTGTTCCAAGAGCCACCATGATTGTGCAGCTAGAGTTGCTACCTTTTCTTGAAACCCAACCCAAACACTTTAGCGGCGCATGGCAGACCCACCCCCCACCATCCCATTTTTCCAGATTCCTCTTATATCAGCACCCCCCCCCCCTACAGCCTTACAGACCCCATTAGATGAGAGTCCTATTTTATCAGTGCTCCCCTTAGAGACCCCCCCATTAGATCAGAGTCTCCTTATATGAGCACCCCCCCTTAGAGACCCCCCATTGTATCATAGTCACCTTATATCAGTATTCAGCTAAACAGACCCCCATTAGATCAGAGTCCCCTTGTGGTCTCTGGCTGCCTGTGCTTGTTGGCGCAGGCAGTGTCCCATAATTCCTACAGTCCTCCAGTCCACACTAGCTGTCTGTTCAAGTTGGTGCAGGCAGTGCCCTATGACTCCAAGAGCCACAATGCCTGTTAACCCCATTCATTCTCCTTTGGCTGCCTGTGTCTGTTGATGCAGGCAGTGTCCCATAATTCCAAGAGTCACCATGCTTGTGCACCGCGTCCAGTCCAAGCTGGCTGCCTGTTCATGTTGGTGCAGTCAGTGTCCCATAAATTCAAGAATCACCATGCTTGTACACACTGTCCAGTCCACTCTGGTTGCCTGTGCATGTTGGAAAAGGCAGTGTCCCATAACTCCAAGAGCCATCTGTAAGGGTAGCAGGGTGTAGGCTGGTGGTGTCTCCTCAATGTTTCTCTCCTCATTGGGCGTCAAGCAAGGGTCACATGGGAAGCCTTCTCCAGGGTGAGTTCTTCTGGGCTACACTAGGCTCCTAGAACAGGGTCTCTGCCTTACACATATGTGTACCAGTTACTTGCATTACACCTCTTTAGTAACTTCTGACCAGGCAAAGACAAAGGTTCAACACTTTTATTTTAATAACTTGAGCATTACAGAAGACAGTAACACAGTTCTTCCTAACCCAAGCCCTAACTCAGGCTTCATAGTTGCCCCATATAAATACACAAAGAAGAGGGTGCACATTTTTTACATCCCACTCTTCATTTATTGTTTTTTGATTAAAACCTAATTTTCCCTGTCATTTAGTGGCATAACAGTAGGGCAGTAGTCCTTTTTAATATTTTCGCAGCTGCCCCAGCATACCTGCGCGGGGAAGAGTTCATTCATAATGGCAGAGTCCATGGTGGCAGATCTCCAGAACTGGCCTCTTTGGGGCAGACTGTAGCTCCCAGCATTCCCGAACACCGTAGAGCAGTGGTCCTCAACTCCGGTCCTCGGGGCCCACTAACAGGCCAGGTTTGCAAGATAACTAAATTACATCACAGGTGATCTCATTTGCTTCTCAGTGATTGCAGTATTCTAGTCTGCATCTCCCCAAGGGAATACTTAAAATCTGGCCTGTTAGTAGGCCCCGAGGACCGGATTTGAGGACCACTGCTGTAGAGGGCTCTTTGTCCATGGGTGCTCCAGGCTCAGCAGCAGACTCCAGCAATGGCATTGTGTCATATATTACACTCCTCTCGGGATCGGATGCCTGTCCCCTTTATAATGCACAGGACCAGAGATTTGAACCCAAGAAAGCCTGCCCAGAAATACCCAGGATACATGTTAACCCCAACTCTCTGGGCTGAGCCAGCATTAGACTAACCTGCTTACACTCCATGCTTGTGCCCCCCTTCTAATCCTCTCTAGCCACCTGTGCATGTTGATGCAGCCAATGTCCCATAATTCCAAGACCCACCATGCCGGAGAACCCCATTCAGTCCTCTCTAGCTTCCTATGCATATTGGCGCAGGCAGTGTCCAATAATTCCGAGGGCCAGAATGCATGTGTTACCCATCTAGTCCTGTCTAAATGGTTGTGCAGGTAAGTAGCCACCGGCTTACACCACAATGTGGACCAATTGTCCCAGTAGTGTTGTTTTGTCCATTGGTGGTTCCAGTAGTGGTGCATGTTCTGCTTGAAAAAAAGCCCTACTCCTCCTAGCCCTTTGCTCTAAGGAATGTCCAATCCATCCTGGTGGTATCAGGACATAGGCTGAAGATGTAAAATTATACAAACTGACCATTAGAAGTTATAAGTTGGGGGAGGGGGTGCAGGGGGTCCAAACACTGGATCCTATCTCAGATGCTGCTGTGAAACGTCCGCAACTTGTAATGGACCAATTCTGATGAGTGACATCTTTTTTGTTCCCGACCTTCCAACGATCTATTCCCGTTTCCTGAAATTCTGTCCTGTTAATACCAGTAGAAATAATTAGTGCTAAATAATAAAATCCTATTTGTTATATGAAGGGAAAAAAGAATGTACAATGCGGGAGAATGGAATGTTAGCACACACAATCGGCTTTGCATTCATCACATCATTTTCCATTTCCTTTAAAGTTCTGACCACGTAGTGTATACAAAACCGCATTCCCCACCCCCCGGTGGGAGTCATTAATTTTACTTCACCAATGAACAGCCTTCATACAATGGATTATTCATTTAAAAATAAAAGGCTTTTAATCCACGCTCAGTGGTATCACCCATTTCTCAAGTATGTGTGTGCTTTTGAATTCTACCCAGTCCATATCAGTATAGAACCTAACACATTACCCAGTCCATACCAGTATAGATCCTAACACATTACCCAGTCCATACCAGTATAGATCCTAACACATTACCCAGTCCATACCAGTATAGATCCTAACACATTACCCAGTCCATACCAGTATAGATCCTAACACATTACCCAGTCCATATCAGTATAGATCCTAACACATTACCCAGTCCATATCAGTATAGATCCTAACACATTACCCAGTCCATATCAGTATAGAACCTCACACATTACCCAGTCCATACCAGTATAGATCCTAACACATTACCCAGTTCATACCAGTATATATCCTAACACATTATCCAGTCCATACCAGTATAGATCCTAACACATTACCCAGTCCATACACCAGTATATATCCTAACACATTACCCAGTCCATACCAGTATAGATCCTAACACATCACCCAGTCCATATCAGTATAGATCCTAAAACATTACCCAGTCCATACACCAGTATAGATCCTAACACATTATCCAGTTCATACCAGTATAAATCCTAACACATTACCCAGTCCATATCAGTATAGATCCTAACACATCACCCAGTTCATACTAGTATAGATCCTAACACATTATCCAGTTCATACCAGTATAGATCCTAACACATTACCCAGTCCATACCAGTATAGATCCTAACACATTACCCAGTTCATACCAGTATAGATCCTAGCACATTACCCAGTTCATACCAGTATATATCCTAACACATTACCCAGTCCATACCAGTATAGATCCTAACACATCACCCAGTTCATACCAGTATAAATCCTAGCACATTACCCAGTCTATACCGGTATAGATCCTAACACATTGCCCAGTCCATACCAGTATAGATCCTAACACATTACCCAGTTCATACCAGTATAGATCCTAACACATTATCCAGTTCATACCAGTATAGATCCTAACACATTACCCAGTTCATACCAGTATAGATCCTAGCACATTACCCAGTTCATACCAGTATATATCCTAACACATTACCCAGTCCATACCAGTATAGATCCTAACACATCACCCAGTTCATACCAGTATAGATCCTAACACATTACCCAGTCTATACCAGTATAGATCCTAACACATTACCCAGTCCATATCAGTATAAATCCTAACACATTACCCAGTCCATACCGGTATAGATCCTAACACATTGCCCAGTCCATACCAGTATAGATCCTAACACATTACCCAGTTCATACCAGTATATATCCTAACACATTACCCATGTATGTATGTATATATATATATATATATATATATATATATATATATATATATATATGTATGTGTGTATATATATATATATATATATATATAAGTAGCACCCTCCTAGATAGGTGCTAGGTAAAATAATTGTTTGCTCTGCCTGCCTGCTTATCAGGGGAGCCTGATTGTTAGTTCTGCCTGTTACATGTGTCCAGGGTGTGATTCATCTGGGCTGAGGGAGTGTCCCCACTGTATCCAATGGGAGAGCATGTTGAACAGTGGAGGAAACCCAGCCAGTGACACACAGGCTTTTGTGGCTGTCCCAGTGGGTTGGCACAACAGTGGTGCATTCTTGGATAGGTCATAAAAGTCGTGGGCACATGTGACAGGGCATCTTTGGGCGGGAAGCCAGGTCCCAGAAGGAGGGTGATGGCTGTCTCTCCTCCTGTCAGCAAGGAAGGTGGGGGGTGTGTGCAATTTTAAACCGTAACATGTTGGGTATCTATTAACTCGGCGTGGCACCATCTTTCACAATATACAAAAATGGGCTAACTTTACTGTTTGTTTTTTTTAAATGCAGTAAAATGTGATTTTTCGTAATTTTTCCAAAAAAATGGTGGTTCAAAAATGTCAGTTAGGGGTCCGATCTGTCCGCCGCAATGTCGCAGTCCCGCTAAAAATCGCAGATTGCTGCCATTACTAGTTAAAAAAAACAATAAAAATGACAAAATCTTTCCCTTAGTTAGTAAATGCGATAACTTTTGCGCAAACCAATCAAAATACGCTTGTTGCAATTTTTTTTACCAAACATATGTAGCAGAAAACAAATTGGCCTAAAATGTTAAAAAGTTTTGATTTTTAGATTTTTTTTTTGAGAATTTCATATAAAAAAATTTGAAAAATATTGTTATGTTTTTAAAATTGTCGCTATTTTTTTGTTTATAGCACAAAAAATAAAAATCGCACAGGTGATCAAATACCACCAAAAGAAAGCTCTGTTTGTGGGAAAAAAAGAACGTCAAATTCATTTAGGTACAGCATTGCATGACCGCGCAATTGTCCATTGAAGTCACGCAGTGCCGAATAGCAAAATGGGACCTGGTCATTGAGCAGCCAAATCCTCCGGGGCTAAAGTGGTTAAGTAATAATCTTTTTTGCAGATATTTTATATTCTATCTCAGGGCATTGATGTAATCTATGGATTGTTTTATAGAGGTGTGCTCTCCTAGACATGAATACTAATGATGATGTGACAATGGAGATGTGTGTTTAGTGGCATTCTGATATCAGGAATGACGATCGGGGTAATTATGGCGGAGATGATCACATGTCGGATTCTAAATGAAAAGGATTGAAGGAGGAAAATGTGAAAACGTTGTTATTTCTTATTCTGAAGATGATATTCCAGATTTTTGTGAAGCTCCCCTTTCATCACTCCTTCCTTTGTTGTTAGAAATTGTTCATTGTTAGATTTTCAGATTTGTTTTTTTTTTTTTTTTGAAAAGATGAATTGTAGAATTGTAGGCGTCTTCCTATTCTTATTCCAGTTATTATTCTATTCATAGAAAACGACATTTTAGGTAATCTCATTTCCCTTTTATCCAGATACAGAAGTCATTGAAATCAGCTGATAATCAATAAACATTAATAGCTAGTTTGAAATGATGTATACTCCGCAAAGCTCGTTCCAACCCATCATATAGTGATCGATGCTTTAAGACTGTGGCCAACGTGGAGATGAGATCCATACTTGGTGGTCTTGCCCTTGTTTGGTGGACTTCTGCTCCAGGATCTACAGCAGGCATGTCCAACCTGCGGCCAGAGGGCCGCATGCGGCCCAGAACCACAGGCAATGCGGCCCACTGCCCCCTGACAATTTTTTTTTTTTTTGCTGGGGAGGAAGGAAGTCGGGTCGGGGGCACAGCCACAGCGACTTCCAACTAACTGTAGGCAGAGGCTGCCTCGGAGAGGAGGGGGGGGGGGCGAGTGCCGCCGGTTTACAAACAGAGCGGGGATCTCCTGCTTACCCGGCGGCCTCGGCCATACCATGCCCCGCCTCCTGGACTGGCTCCTACGATATACAGCACATTGGTGACATCTATTATAGGAGCCGGTCCAGGAGGCAGGACTCATCCCCGCTCTGTGTAATCCAGCGGCTCACCTTTCTCTTCATTGCAGACTGCATTGGATGGGCACTCACTGGTGAGGCTGCATTGGATGGGCATGCACTGGTGAGGCTACATTGAAAGGACATGCACTGGTGAGGCTACATTGGATGGACACTGATCAGGCTGCATTGGATGGGCATGCACTTGTGAGGCTGCATTGGATGGGCACTGATCAGGCTGCATTGGATGGGCATGCACTGGTGAAGCTGCTTTGGATGGGCACTGATCAGGCTGCATTGGATGGACATGCACTGGTGAGGCTACATTGGATGGACACTGATCAGGCTGCATTGGATGGGCATGCACTTGTGAGGCTGCTTTGGATGGGCACTGATCAGGCTGTTTTGGATGGGCATGCACTGGTGAAGCTGCATTGGATGGGCACTGATCAGGCTGCATTGGATGGGCATGCACTTGTGAGGCTGCATTGGATGGGCACTGATCAGGCTGCATTGGATGGGCATGCACTGGTGAAGCTGCATTGGATGGGCACTGATCAGGCTGCATTGGATAGGCATGCACTGGTGAAGCTGCATTGGATGGGCACTGATCAGGCTGCATTGGATGGGCATGCACTTGTGAGGCTGCTTTGGATGGGCACTGATCAGGCTGTTTTGGATGGGCATGCACTGGTGAAGCTGCATTGGATGGGCACTGATCAGGCTGCATTGGATGGGCATGCACTTGTGAGGCTGCTTTGGATGGGCACTGATCAGGCTGTTTTGGATGGGCATGCACTGGTGAAGCTGCATTGGATGGGCACTGATCAGGCTGCATTGGATGGGCATGCACTTGTGAGGCTGCTTTGGATGGGCACTGATCAAGCTGCATTGGATGGGCATGCACTAGTGAGGCTGCATTGGATGGGCACTGGTGAGGCTGCATTGGATGGGCACTGTTTAGGATTGGATGGCACTGTTTAGGATTGGATGGGCACGCACTAGGCTGCAAGTGCCGTGTGATCACCTAGCTGCCGCGGGAGACTTATGATGTCTGCAGTCAGTGACAGAGCCGCTGCTTCCTGTATGATATGAAATGCACTCCGCCTGTGACAGGAGCCATACAGGAAGCAGCGGCTCTGCTCTCTACTGCAGCCACTGCTTCCTCCAGCAGAACCCGCATTACCAGCAGTAACCGCCAGCAGTAACCGCACCAGCAGTCTGCAAAATAAGTAGAAAGGTATGTTCATTAGTGTGTGTTAATTGTTGCAATATGTTTTTTAATAACTAGTTGTGTTTTGTCATATTATGTAATGTCCTTCTTCATACATGTATGAGTAAGGACATGACATTTTCTGGCTGCCTAAGTCGTATGTGCTAGAGGTGCAACTACCCCCCAGCACATCACTGTAAATATCCCAGCATGTGGAGTGTTTCTGACTCCTCCCACTATGACCATTTCAAATCACTGAACTGGTCATGGTGGTTAGAGTGCTCCTTTAATATCTCTCAGAAGTAATCCTCTATATACTGGTTCCAGTATTCCTGATACAGTGCAGGAAGGGCGCGGCAGCGTTTTATTACTTATATACCTTAACTACAGTATATATTTTATATGTGGCCCGAGAAAATTTCTCTACACTCAATGTGGCCCAGAGAAGCCAAAAGGTTGGACACCCATGATCTACAGTCTCCTCTCAACACTTTTTCCAAGTACCCTTCTACAAGGACGCCCATCATGCACTTCTCCACTGTCCTCTCCCAAGTATCAACTCTGTAGGCAAGACCCCCTAATATGGGATTTCTTAGGGCAACAATATCACCAAAGCAATTAAAAATGTATAAATTGTAATTTACATATATGTATAAAAAGACAGTACAATACATGATTTCAATAATATTACACAACATGACATAGCGGTTGACATATACAATACTGTTGTGCAGGGGCGTAACTACAGGGGTTGCAATTGCAGTGGGGACCCTGATTAAGATTGGCTGCTTTTTCTTATCAGTTTTTCACGTTGCGGATTTGCACATTTTGTGTTTTACACTTCTTCTGTACACCTGGATAAGAGGGGCGGTGGGGGCAGCATGTAGAGAAATCACTGTCCTCCTTTTTCCTCCTGTAGCTGCAGGAGGAAAATGGAGGAGATTGGTTCCTCTGTATGCTGCCCCCGCCACTCCTCCTATCCAGTTCACTTGTGTTCTGCTGTCCCTGGGCCCCTGTGTGCTCCCCTGGTCCCCCCCCTGCCCCCACCAAATATGCCCCCTCCCCTCTCCTGCCGGCTGCTGCAGGGGATGTCTAATTACTGCCTGTGCTGGCACAGCTCCTCAACCTCCCCGCACAAGGGCGTAACTACAGGGGTTGCATTTGCAACCGGACCTTATTCTCCAGGTGGCCTGTGCGGCTCCCCTGTACACCTGGATAGGAAGGGGGAGGGGGGGGCAGCATGTAGAGAAATCACTGTCCTCCTTTTTCCTCCTGTAGCTGCAGGAGGACAATGGAGGCGACTGGTTCCTCTCTATGCTGCCCCCGCCACTCCTCCTATCCATTTCACTTGTGTTCTGCTGACCTTGGGCCCCTGTGTGCTCCCCTGGTCCCCCCCCCCTGCCCCCACCAAATGTGTTCCCTCCCCTCTCCTGCCGGCTGCTGCAGGGGATGTGTCACAATAGAGAACCAGGAAGGGGTCGGTAAATATGTAATTTACCAGTTCCTTCCTTTTCTGAATGGACAGAGTCATAGTCAGTCACATTGTAAAAAAAATAAAATAAAATGATATAAAATAATACAATTAAAATACCAAAAAAAATATAAAAACTACTGACACCAGTGGGTGAACTTCCAGGATCGCAAAGGTCACACTTGCGACCAGGCCCTGTCATTCCACCACCGTGGGGAGGCCCCAAGATGGCAGGAAAGGGGCCCACTGCAGAACTTGTGAAAGGGTCCCACTGCGGGACCGTCATAAAGGGCCCCACAACGAGAGTAAAGGGCCCCAGGATCAGTGGGAAGAGCCCCGGCCAGGGGTTCGGGGGGGGCCCTTCATGGTTTCTTGCACTGGGGCCCTGAAGGTTCTAGTTACGCCTCTGCTGTTGTGTAAGCGTAACCTCAGATCAACTGTGATGACAGAGATATGAACCCAACGCGTTTCGTAGAATCACATATTTTTCTTCTTCAGGGGTATATGGTTACACAGTGCATTTTTTCTACAACAATGGAGGAACAGCCGCATAGTTAAAAACACAAAAATTTGGTTTTTGCTGTTGCCTGTCACTTCAAAGGCTACACCAAATGGAGACCACCACCTCTAACTCCACGGAACCACAAGGGGTACATATGGTGAGGACCCAGATAATCAGAAAAAGTCTTCAGCCACCATACAAGGATCCGGGGAAGGGAGAGGAAGAGGTGGGAGAAAAGGGGGCAGGAAGAGAACAAACACCCCGTCTCCTGTAAATGTTGGCTGGAGCGTGTGGAAGGTGTGGGGGTACCCCTAGAAAACCAGCGATACTAGTGTATGGTGAGAATCGGAGATCCAGAGGCTCAGTCCTTCCAAATGCCACACTAACCTCTCCCAAGTCTCTTCTCCCCTCTCAGCAGAAGTTAACCAACTACCTTTCCATTACTGCAAAGCGTGCCATTGCCAGGGCTTGGAAGAAGTCCTCGGTTGGGTTTGAAGAGGTGAAGAGCATTATGAATACCCTCATGCTTCATGAGAAAATGACCAGTATTATTCATGACTCTCACACTAGGTTCCTCAAAGTTTGGTGGTTTTATGCTCTCCCCACTCTGCCCCCGGCCAGCTTGGGTATTCCGGACCATTCTGGAACACCATCTAACCCGTAAGGTTCCACCCTCTCTTTCTGCTTCGGTCTACGCCTCTTTTTTTCCCTTTCTTGTCTTGACTGTTTCCTACCTTCTCCCCTTGCTTAGCACTTCTCTTCTTCCTTCCTTATCCTGCCTTTCTCCGCCTTTTTTTTCCCCCAATTTCACTCCCCTCCCCTCCCTATCCCCCCCCTTTTTCTTCTTTTCTCTTCCCCTATCCCTCCACTTTGGAATGACGATCCCACCCCCTTTGCCTCACTATGCCCTGGGCCTCCGTCCGCGCCCAGTTACTCATTGTCACTTCCTACACTGGATGCCCGATGCTTCTACTTTTCGCTTTGAAACTTTTGAAACTATGTTTCTTTTGTATTTATATGTGATTTACTGTTTTGCTCCCCTGCGTCGGAACCTTTTGTTTTTTTTTTACTCAAGTCTGTATCTTGGTATTGTAAACGATACTACCAGATATGATGTTTCCTAATGATAGAATGTATCTCAGCCCTGAAAGTTTCCACTCGGCTGCTCGCATTAGGAGAGTGGAAATAAGCTGAGGACGAGTAAAATTCAGTTGATTTTTACATTGTCTGTAAATGTGGCCACGGGCTGGCTTTGGAACTGCGCATGACAGGGGGTGGGCATGTCAGCGTACTAAATACAGCAGCATGGGGAATGTAGCGTATAGCACAGGGTACCAGGTACAGCAGCTTGGGCAATGTAGAATATTGCACAGTGTAGCAAGTACAGCAGCTTGAGGAATGTAGAGTATAGCACAGCATAACAAATACAGCAGCTTGGAGAATGTATTGTATAGCATAGTGTACCAAGTATAGCCACTTGAGGAATGTAGAGTATAGCACAGCATACTAAATACAGCAGCATGGGGAATGTAGCGTATAGCACAGCATACCAAGTGCAGCAGCATGGGGAATGTAGCGTATAGCACGACATAACAAATACAGCAGCTTGGAGAATGTACTGCATAGTACAGCGTACCAAGTATAGCTACTAGAGGAATGTAGAGTATAGCACAGTGTACCAAATACAGCAGCTTGGGAAATGTAGCATATAGCAAAGCATACCAAGTATAGCAGCTTAGGCAATGTAAAATATAGCACAGTGTAGCAAGTACAGCAGTTTCGGGAATGTAAAATATAGCACAGCATACCAAGTACAGCAGCTTGGGGAATGTAGAGTATAGCACAGCATAACAAATACAGCAGCTTGGAGAATGTACTGTATAGCATAGTGTACCAAGTATAGCAGCATGGGGAATGTAGTGTATAGCACAGCATACCAAGCGCAGCAGCATGGGGAATGTAGCTTATAGCACGACATAACAAATACAGCAGCTTGGAGAATGTACTGTATAGTACAGCGTACCAAGTATAGCCACTAGAGGAATGTAGAGTATAGCACAGTGTACCAAATACAGCAGCTTAGGCAATGTAACATATAGCAAAGCATACCAAGTATAGCAGCTTAGGCAATGTAAAATATAGCACAGCATAACAAATACAGCAGCTTGGAGAATGTACTGTATAGCATAGTGTACCAAGTATAGCCGCTTGAGGAATGTAGAGTATAGCACAGCGTACTAAATACAGCAGCCTGGGGAATGTAGCATATAGCACAGCATAGCAGCTTGGGGGAATGTAGCGTATAGCACAGAGTACAAAGTACAGCAGCTTGAGGAATGTAATGTATAGCACAGTATACCACATGCAGCATCCTGGGGAATGTAATGTATACCACAGTATACTACATGCAGCATCCTGGGGAATGTAATGTATAGCACAGTATACCACGTGCAGCATCCTGGGGAATGTAATGTATAGCACAGTATACCAAGTGCAGCATCCTGGGTAATGTAATGCATAGCACAGTATACCAAGTGCAGCAGCCTGGGGAATGTAATGTATAGCACAGCATACCACGTACAGCATCCTGGGGAATGTAATGCATAGCACAGTATACCAAGTGCAGAATCCTGGGGAATGTTATGTATAGCACAGTGTACCACATGCAGCATCCTGGGGAATGTAATGTATAGCACAGCATACTATGTGCAGCAGCCTGGGAAATGTAATGTATAGCACAGTATACCACGTGCAGCATCCTGGGGAATGTAATGTATAGCACAGCATACCATGTGCAACAGCCTGGGGAATGTAATGTATAGCACAGTATACCACGTGCAGCATCCTGGGGAATGTAATGTATAGCACAGTATAGCACGTGCAGCAGCATGGGGAATGTAATGTATAGCACAGTATACCACGTGCAGCATCCTGGGGAATGTAATGTATAGCACAGTATAGCACGTGCAGCATCCTGGGGAATGTAATGTATAGCACAGTTTTCCACGTGCAGCAGCATGGGGAATGTAATGTATAGCACAGCATACCACGTGCAGCATCCTGGGGAATGTAATGTTTAGCAAAGTGTACCAAGTGCAGCAGCCTGGGGAATGTAGTAGTTATGCTGATTATAACAAGCATAAAATCAGGATAAAGATTGTCATCAGGCCCAGGATACATTGAAGGAAATCTGTAAGGACAGGAATAAATATCCCGCCATTGCTGACTCATATTTCAGGCTGCTGACCCCAGATTCATGCAGGACTGAAGATGGCCTACAAGCCGGCTTCCTATTCACAATACTGAAGATCTGTGCGGAGTTGCGTGTGAAGAATACTTAGCGAATAATGAACGATCGTTACCCTCAGGGAAATAGCATTCCACCTCCAGCACAGCGCCCAGTAAATATAAAGGCTAAAAATTGTGCAACAACTTAGATGGCCGGATACCCAACACTCCATCCTACTAATAAAGGATTTATCAGGCCGGCCGCCTCCATCAAAGGGAGCCGAGATCTCCGAGTCCGGTTGGGCTGATTGTTTCTTACCATCACTAAATGTTTCCAAATGGAAATGCCAGACACTTCCTGTCACTTATCCTAATAAAAACACAACCCAGTGTGGTCAAATATTTTCCAATTTCCCCGCCTTCCTATCTCACTCACATCTACTTTCATGCCCTTTAAACATTGTACAGCGTTTCAGTCCTGGGGGATCGCATGGGCCGCGGCGGAATGACATCATGAAGGTCGGGCGGACTGCCTTCCGGGATGGACAGATGGTCTTCATTCTCCACTCATTGCTGTCAAATGGTAAAGATCCCTCGAAAAATAAAGATATATATAAATATAAATATATATATATATATATATATATATATATATATATATATATATGCTGTGTATATATGTATATATACAGTATATATATATTTTTTTTAATTTTTTTATACTATTGTATGTATATATATATATATAAATAATAATATTTATACATTATATATATATATATACAGTATCTCACAGAAGTAAGTACACCCCTCACATTTTTGTAAATATTTTATTCTATCTTTTCATGTGACAACACTGAAGAAATGACACTTTGCTACAATGTAAAGTAGTGAGTGTACAGCTTGTATAACAGTGTAAATTTACTGTCCCCTCAAAATAACTCAACACACAGCCATTAATGTCTAAACCGCTGGCAACAAAAGTGAGTACACCCCTAAGTGAAAATTCCCAAAAAGTGGCCAAAAAATGGCCCAAAGTATCAATATTTTGTGTGGCCACCATTATTTGTCAGCACTGCCTTAACCCTCTTGGGCATGGAGTTCACCAGAGCTTCACAGGTTGTCACTGGAGTCCTCTTCCACTCCTCCATGATGACATCACAGAGCTGGTGGATGTTAGAGACCTTGCGCTCCTCCACCTTCCGTTTGAGGATGCCCAACAGATGCTCAATAGGGTTTAGGTCTGGAGACATGCTTGGCCAGTCCATCACCTTTACCCTCACTTCTTGGAGGTGTGTTTGGGGTCGTTATCATGTTGGAATATTGCCCTGCAGCCCAGTCTCTGAAGGGAGGGGATCATGCTCTGCTTCAGTATGTCACAGTACATGTTGGCATTCATGGTTCCCTCAATGAACTGTAGCTCCCCAGTGCCGGCAGCACTCATGCAGCCCCAGACCATGACACTCCCACCACCATGCTTGACTGTAGGCAAGACACACTTGTCTTTGTACTCCTCACCTGGTTGCCGTGACACACACTTGATATCTGAACCAAATAAGTTTATCTTGGTCTCATCAGACCACAGGAGATGGTTCCAGTAATCTATGTCCTTAGTCTGCTTGTCTTCAGCAAACTGTTTGCGGGTTTTCTTGTGCATCATCTTTAGAAGAGGCTTCCTTCTGGGATGACAGCCATGCAGACCAATTTGATGCAGTGTGCGGCGTATGGTCTGAGCATTGACAGGCTGACCCCCCACCCCTTCAACCTCTGCAGCAATGCTGGCAGCACTCATACGTCTATTTCCCAAAGACAACCTCTGGATATGACGCCAAGCATGTGCACTCAACTTCTTTGGTCGACCATGGCGAGGCCTGTTCTGAGTGGAATCTGTCCTCTTAACCTGCTGTATGGTCTTGGCCACCGTGCTGCAGCTCAGTTTCAGGGTCTTGGCAATCTTCTTATAGTCTAGGCCATCTTTATGTAGAGCAACAATTCTTTTTTTCAGATCCTCAGAGAGTTCTTTGCCATGAGGTGCCATGTTGAACTTCCAGTGACCAGTATGAGAGAGTGAGAGCGATAACACCAAATTTAACACATCTGCTCCCCATTCACACCTGAGACCTTGTAACACTAACGAGCCACATGACACCGGGGAGGGAAAATGGCTGATTGGGCCCAATTTGTACATTGTCACTTAGGGGTGTACTTACTTTTGTTGCCAGCGGTTTGGACATTAATGGCTGTGTGTTGAGTTATTTTGAGGGGACAGCAAATTTACACTGTTATACAAGCTGTACACTCACTATTTTACATTGTAGCAAAGTGTCATTTCTTCAGTGTTGTCACATGAAAAGATAGAATAAAATATTTACAAAAGTGTGAGGGGTGTACTTACTTTTGTGATATACTGTATATATATATATTATACACCAATCAGCCATAACTTTATGACTAATGACAGGTTAAAGTGATATTAAACCCAAAACCAAAAATGTAATATATTGCAGCTTACCAATCATTAGATAGTGGTAGCGGTATTTGTTTTATTTTTTCCCTTCTGTTTTGGGGCCCTTAGTTTACAATGTGGCAGAGGGTGAGAGCCTGGGAGCGTCATCGAGCACAAGTGGATCCTGCAGGAGATCGAGAGCATGGCCACGGCATGTGCGGAGTCCTCCCTGTTGTGAGATGCCGTGAGATGTGCAGTACCAGCATGGGGTGGCAGGAAAAATGTGGTTGGGGGGTGGGGGGTGGGTTCTAGCAGTAGGGTTGCCACCTCATCCCTTTAATCAGGACACATTTTATTTACACAGGTTCTGAGGCTGATATAATGCACATAAGGCACCAAGTGAGTTTAATTACCACCCTAATCAGACACAGAACCTGTGTAAATAAAATGTGTTCTGGTTTAAAGGGATTAGGTGGTAACCCTAGCTAGCAGTTCCAGCATGGGGAAGCTGGAGGATGGGGAGGGTACACCAGTACCAGCATGGGGCGGCTGGAGGATGGGGGGGGGGGGGGTGTGCTAGCAGTACCAGGGTGGGGCAGCTAGAGGACGGGGGTGGGCTAGCAGTACCAGGGAGGGGTAGCTGGAGGACGTGGGTGGGGTAGCAGTACCAGAGTGGGGTAGCTGGAGGACGGAGGTGGGCTAGCAGTACCAGGATGGGATAGCTGAAGGATGGGGGTGGGGTAGCTGGATGATAGGGGTGGGTTAGCAGTACCAGGGTGGGGTAGCTGGAGGATAGGGGTTGGGCTAGCAGTACCAGGGTAGGGTAGCTGGAGGATGGGGGTGGGCTAGCAGTACCAGGGCGGGGTAGCTGGAGGATGGAGGTGGGCTAGCAGTACTAGGGTGGGGTAGCTGGATGACGAGGGTGGGCTAGCAGTACCAGGATGGGGTAACTGGAGGATGGGGGTGGGCTAGCAGTACCAGGGTGGGGTAGCTGGAGGATGGGGGGGTGGGCTAGCAGTACCAGGATGGGGTAACTGGAGGACAGGGGTGGGCTAGC
Organism: Pelophylax lessonae; assembly: GCF_965119305.1. NCBI lineage: Eukaryota > Metazoa > Chordata > Amphibia > Anura > Ranidae > Pelophylax > Pelophylax lessonae. The sequence goes on along the minus strand of NC_138776.1, from coordinate 12,960,544 downwards.
AGTACCAGGGTGGGGTAGCTGGAGGATGGGGGTGGGCTAGCAGTACCAGGGTGGGGTAGCTGGAGGATGGGGGGTCGGCTAGCAGTACCAGGGTAAGGTAGCTGGAGGACGGGGGTGGGCTAGCAGTACCAGGGTGGGGTAGCTGGAGGACGGGGGTGGGCTAGCAGTACCAGGGTAGGGTAGCTGGAGGACGGGGGTGTGCTAGCAGTACCAGGGTGGAGTAGCTGGAGGATGGGGGTGTGCTAGCAGTACCAGGGTGGGGTAGCTGAAGGAAGGTGTTAGGCTAGCAGTACCAGAGTGGGGTAGCTGGAGGACGAGGGTGGGCTAACAGTACCAGGATGGAGTAGCTGGAGGATGGGGGTGTGCTAGCAGTACCAGGGTAGGGTAGCTGGAGGATGGGGGTGTGCTAGCAGTACCAGGGTGGAGTAGCTGGAGGATGGGGGTGTGCTAGCAGTACCAGGGTGGGGTAGCTAAAGGAAGGTGTTAGGCTAGCAGTACCAGAGTGGGGTAGCTGGAGGACGAGGGTGGGCTAACAGTACCAGGATGGGGTAGCTGGAGGATGGGTGGGTTAGCAGTACCAGGGTGGGGTAGCTGGAGGATGGGGCTGGGCTAACAGTACCAGGATGGGGTAGCTGGAGGATGGGGGTGGGTTAGCAGTACCAGGGTGGGGTAGCTGGAGGATGGGGCTGGGCTAGCAGTACCAGGGTGGGGTAGCAGGAGGATGAGGGTGGGCTAGCAGTACCAGGGTGGGGTAGCTGGAGGATGGGGTGGGGTAGCTGGAAGATGGAGGGGTGGGCTAGCAGTACCAGGGTAGGGTAGCTGGAGGATGGGGGTGGGCTAGCAGTACCAGGGTGGGGTAGCTGGATGACGGGGTGGGCTAACAGTACCAGGATGGGGTAGCAGGAGGATGAGGGTGGGCTAGCAGTACCAGGGTGGGGTATAGCTGGAGGATGGGGTGGGGTAGCTGGAAGATGGAGGGGTGGGCTAGCAGTACCAGGGTAGGGTAGCTGGAGGATGGGGGTGGGCTAGCAGTACCAGGGTGGGGTAGCTGGAGGACGGGGGTGGGCTAGCAGTACCAGGGTAGGGTAGCTGGAGGATGGGGGTGGGCTAGCAGTACCAGAGTGGGGTAGCTGGAGGACGGGGGTGGGCTAGCAGTACCAGAGTGGGGTAGCTGGAGGACGGGGGTGGGCTAGCAGTACCAGGGTGAGTTAGCTGGATGACGGGGGTGGACTAGCAGTACCAGGGTGGGGTAGCTGGATGACGGGGGTGGGCTAGCAGTACCAGGGTGGGGTAGCTGGATGACGGGGGTGGGCTAGCAGTACCAGGGTGGGGTAGCTGGAGGACGGGGTGTGCTAGGAGTACCAGGGTGGGGTAGCTGGATGACGGGGGGTGGGCTAGCAGTACCAGGGTAGGGTAGCTGGAGGACAGGGATGGGCTAGCAGTATCACCTTTGCCTATGTAGACAAAAATGCTTGCACCAGCCCTTGCAGCAAGTAAACATGTTGTCCCTAAAGTTGACTTCCTAAAAATAGAAAAATGGACATCACATTTTGTTGTGTGCATGCAGTTGTGGGGCGCTTACCGAGTGGCACGGTTCACTTGAATGGGTTGCACATGGTGTGCATTACACCTTCTGAAAGCAACAGGGTTATAAGTCCTGCTGTGGCTGTTATGTGTGCACACCCCCAGATGCTGTCGCTGCAGCTAAAAGGGGGCGGTGAGAACACGGCTTAATTGAAAGGCTTTATTGCCCCTCAACCACTAGCGTAATAAGCCCATAGCGGACAGATAAGTCATCCTATGTGATAGCATAGTGCAGGAGACAGGTCCTCTTTAAGGAGACATGAAAGATCTATTAGACCTCTAGATGTAACCTATGTGGTCCATTGATGTCTTGTGTTGGTGGCATCAAAAGCGTTAAGGGCAATATAGCGTGGGTAAGAACTCAGTGGCGCCCCCTTCTCTCGGTGCCCTTAGCACAGCCCTATTTCCTTAATGGTTAATCCAGCCCTGAAGAGGTCCAAACCTGCGGAGTAAATGGTCCGCTCCTCGCCGTGTATCTGAGTAAACCACGTCGGCTGTAATGTTTTATTGTCGTGTTGAAATGGGAGAAGAGCGACTCCAAGCATGTCCCGGACATCTGTGAAAGCTCTCCTTTTATGAGGTGATACTCTCGATTGTAAGGTTTTGCAGGATTTGGATGGGGTTAGGAAAGAGAAGGGAGAGATAATAACTCTCTTCGGTTGCTGAATTACGTGTTATAACCTGGAGTAAAATACATTGTAAACTAAGGGCCCCAAATAAAGATCCAATTCAGCGCTGCCATATGGACTCCGCTGACAAATTCCCTGCCAATGTCTTCAGATCATCTACCCATGACCACCGCAGGGAGGGGGGGTCAGAGAACCAGCTGTAGGGTAGACCTCTATAATTACCCAACACAATAGGCCTCATTTATCAGAGTCTGCAAGATGAACTGTTCTTGTTGCCCTTAAAAAGCCAATAAGATTTTCTCACTCTTTCTACACCAGTTCCCCCAATGGTGCCCATAGACATCCACACCCATCTTTTAGATCAGGGGTCTCCAAACTTTATAAACAAAAAGCCAGCTCACTGTCCATTAAACTTTACGGGAGCTGGACTGTGGCCAGTGGTTGTAAACAATGCCCCATCATTGGTATTAGGGGGAGGAATAGTGCCCCATCATTGGTGTCAGTGGGAGGAATAGTGCCCCATCATTGGTGTCAGTGAGAGGAATAGTGCCCCATCATTGATGTCAGTGGGAGGAATAGTGCCCCATCATTGGTATCAGTGTGAGGAATAGTGCCCCATCATTGGTGTCAGTGGGAGGAATAGTGCCCCATCACTGGTGTCAGTGAGAGGAATAGTGCCCCATCATTGATGTCAGTGGGAGGAATAGTGCCCCATCATTGGTATCAGTGGGAGGAATAGTGCCCTATCATTGGTGCCAGTGGGAGGAATAGTGCCCCATCATTGGTATCAGTGGGAGGAATAGTGCCCCATCATTGGTGTCAGTGGGAGGAATAGTGCCCCATCATTGGTATCAGTGCCTCATCATTGGTATCGGTGGGGGGAATAGTGTCCCATCGTTGGTGTCTGTTGGAGGAATAGTGCCCCATCATTAGTTTCAGTAGGAGGAATAGTGCCCCCTCATTGGTGTCAGTGGAAGGAATAGTGCTCCATCATTGGTATCAATGGGAAGAATAGTGCCCCATTATTGGTTTTAATAGGAGGAATAGTGCTCCATAATTGGTGTCAGTGGGAGGAATAGTACCCCATCATTGGTATCAGTGGGAGGAATAGTGCCCCATCATTGGTGTCAGTGGGAGGAATAGTGCCCCATCATTGGTATCAATGGGAGGAATAGTGTCATATCATTGGTGTCAGTGGGAGGAATAGTGCCCCATCATTGGTGTCAGTGAGAGGAATAGTGTCCCATCATTAGTGTCAGTGGGAGGAATAGTGCCCCATCATTGGTATCAGTGTGAGGAATAGTGTCCCATCATTGCTGTCAGTGGGAGGAGTCGTTTCCCATCATTCAGCTTCGGGTGTGGCTGCTGGAAGGTTCTCTGGCTGTGTGTCTGTTGCTGCTGCAGGTGATCTGTGTAAGAGGGGAGTGAGGTGAAATCCCTCCCAGCTCTCCTGGCCCCCTTCTGGGGAAGCCATGGAGGCCAGCAGGGCCTCTCCTGCTGGAGGCTCTCAGACATCCCCTGGGCGGATGGATGGCACCCCTGCTCCTGTGCAGCCCGTGGTTGGTGATCTCTCTGCACCTGGTGAGGATGAAGATGCTGGATCCATTCGGGAGCGAGTGGTGGCCGGGATCAAAGTCCTCAATAAGGAGAGAGACAAGCTCTACAAGCTTAGAGCGGATTTAAAGCGCCTGAGAAAGCAGCGTGAAGGCTTGTTCAGCAAGAACCGTGGATCCATGGATTCAGAGGTCCAATTAGCGAAAGTCCGTGTGGATCATCAAGAAACTATCGTGGCCATGATGGAAGGCAGGGATGGTCCCTTCAGGGAGAAGTTTTGCAATGAACGGAGGTTTGCAAAGATGGAGGTGGAGGAGGAGACCCCCGGTTCTGACCCCCTTCCCCCTCAAGGTGAGGTAAGCAGCCCATTGCCATCTCAGGGCTCAGGAGGCATGTTGAAAGTTATACAGGTAATGGAGTCTCCAATGCAGGAAGATCAGCTGGTGTTTGGTGATGTGGAGGACTTACCTGAGAGTGTGCCTGATAAAGTAAAGTATATAAAGCCCCAGCTTACAGATAAAACAGTTTTTGTGCCTTTTAGCACCTTGCCTAATGATGGGTTTCCTAATGACACTCCGGGTGATTCCCCTATGCTCAGCAATGTTGTGCCTGCTGCTGATGTCTCTAAACAGGAAAAGTTGTGTTTAAAAAATGACATTTCTGCTGAAGAACCACAAAACCCAGAAGAGCCGATTAACCCCCCTTCTGCTGAGCTTAAAACTATTTCAGTCACTGTTGAACAGGACTCTACAGCGCAGCAGCAGGAAGCATCTGGTACTGCATCAGAAACAGTTATCCCTAATAACATTGCAGGCATGGTGGATCCCACCATTATATGTGGAACTGATAATGCTGCTTGTTTAGGCCAAGCTGGTAAAAATAATAATAGTAGTGTACCTGATAATGTGACATCAGTGTGGGGTCTTGGCCCTAATAAGCCTACATTTGCACAGGTGGTAAGCTGTGCTCCTGGCAATATCACCAAGCCAGGGTTACAATCAAGGAGGAGCTCTGCTTCTAATCAGGGTTTTCCCTCGCAGGCTGCCACTATGAGCACCATTGGATCTGGTATTGGATCTATGGCTTCTGCTGGGGGTCCAAGGTGGAACGTAGTCCTCCTTAAATGGGAAGGTGGTGCAGTCCCTCTAGCAAGGCGTATGGTGGTGGACCTGATCTTAGATATGGGTTTTGGGGCTAATGACCTATATGCCCTGATACATGTGGCTGGAAGCCGAGAATACACAGTTAGTTTCACCAGACCAGAGGGTCTTGACTTGTTCTGGGAACGATATATGGCTCGGTGCAGGTCAAGACCCGAATGGGAAGGTCTGGTGCCAGTGGCAGTTTCCCAAAGGTCAACAGTAAAGAAAATTACTATTGTCCTTACAAATGAGAGTGTTCCTGCTCGGGACTTAGAGGTCTGGTTGAGAAATTATGGGGATGTTTTGACCAGGCCGGATAAAATTCATGATGAGCGTGGCATCTGGACCGGGGGTTGGTCGGTAACGGTCAGGTTGGCTAGGGATGGGAATGTTGTCCGTCACCTGCCCTCCTCTGCTTTTATAGGGAGGGATAGGATGACTATTTTTTATCCCGGTCAGCCAAAACTGTGTCACCGCTGTGGAGAAAAGGGGCATTTTAGCTCCTCTTGTTCAGCACTGATCTGTTCAGTGTGTCGGGGACAGGGTCATGTGGCCAGGGACTGCACCCAGGCGATAAGGTGCAACCTGTGCCTGCGCCTTGGCCACCCCTACAGCCGATGTCAGGAAGCCTGGCATAATATGGATAGAGAGGTGATAGATGATCTGTTAAGGCTGGATAGGATGGAGGATGAGGCCCCTGTTGTACCACCCTCCTCTGCGGTGACTGACCCCCCTGGTCTTGTGCAGGATCCCTCCCTAGTCCCTGTGCCCACCCCTCCTGTATCTGTAAGTATTCCTTCTGTGTCTGTCCCTGTGTCCCCCCAGCCTAATGTACCGGCTCCTCTTGTGTCAGAATCTGCCAAGTCTGTGCCCCCCAAGTCAGTTATTCCCGATCAGTCTTCCCTTCCTAAGTGTGACCTTAAAGAAGCCCCCCACCCACCAGGAGTGGTAGAGGGTACCAAAAAGGGTGCTGCTACGGCTTCCTCTGTAAAGAAGTCTTCTGTGAAGACTTCAAAGAAGAAGAAGAAAACAAGAGATGAAAGCATCTCTGAATCTGACCTGCAGTACCTGGAGGAGAGAAGGAAGATTGTGAGGTGGAAGAGACAGACGGTGAGGACGGAACAGGGACAGGATGCCTCAGTGACTGTCCCCAACCGTTCTAGGGCTTCTGCTTGGGATATCTCCTCATCTGGGGATTCTTCTGAGCAGAATTCAGAAATTGAAATGGAGTTGGAGGAGGCTTCAAGAAAGAGAGAGGCTTCTGGTGATGAGCAGCAGAGGGGAGCTAAGAAGCAATCCACCCAATAACCCAAATGGCGGTTCCCCCTCCGTTAAAAGTGGTGATAATAAATGTCGCCAGCATTAAGTCGGTTAGAGCTCGTTCTATGGCCTTATTTTTGTTTAGCCAATTAGATGCTGAAATTTTATTTTTGCAGGAGACTAGGCTCACCTCCTTGGCAGATATTCATATGGCCAAGAGAGAATGGAGGTATGGTCCATCTTACTGGTCTCTTGCGGCCGAGCCTTACGGCGGGGTGGCGGTGTTGTTTAAAACCGGCATGGTAACTGTCCGGCGGGTTATTGAGGTGGAGATTGGGAGATGTATGGTCTTAGACGTTCTTGTGGGAGGGCAGGACCTGCGCCTTATTAATATTTATGGGCCGCACACAAAGTGGGGCAGGAAATGCCTTTTTACAAGGATCAAGCCATTTCTTTTTACATCCCGGCAAGTGGTTTTTGGAGGTGACTTTAATACTGTGACTAGGCCCAAGGACAGGAAGGACTTCAATGACCGGCTGGGATATGATAGCGTTTTTTTAAATAGTATGGTTAGGGATGCTGGTCTTGTGGATGTGCACATTAAGCACCTCCCGGATGACACAGGGTTCACCTTTCATCGAGGTAATAGTCAGAGTAGGATAGATAGGTTTTTTTTGAAGGAGGCCTCTGCTTTCTCACCCCCAGTGGTGCAGGCGGTGGAGTTCTCTGATCACTGTATGCTATCTGTGGTCTTGAATGCTTCAGATTTCCCTCAGAGGGGCAAAGGCATCTGGAGATTAAATTCGACTCTCCTTGAGGAAGAACATGTTAGACAATCCTTTGAGGAATTCTTTCAGGCACAGGTGACCATCCTGGACTTTTGTAGCAGCAAGGCTGAGTGGTGGGAGCTGACCAAAAAGAGGATTGCTGGATTCTTCAGGGGCCTAGCCAATAAAAAACAGTTTAATAGATACATGACCTACCAACGTTTGCGGAGGAAGCTGGATATTCTTGTCTCGAGAGGAGGAGATCCTGGGGCAATCTCTGAAGTGAAAATCCTCCTCAGGAAGTGTCAATATGACCGGCATACCTCTTTGGTTCTGGAGCGGGACTATGGGAAATACCACTCGCCTGACCCTTACCAGAACTGCAAACAGGGTGTAGCTGTTAAGATGGTCGTTGGCCTTAAGGATAGTACAGGTTCCTTGACAAAGTCCAGGTCAGGGATCCTGGAGGTCGTGAGGTCTTTTTATGCTGAACTTCTTGGGAGGAAAGAGCTTGACCGAGACAAGATGGAAAGCTTTTTGGACTCAACTCCAGGTCTAAATGGTGGAGATGTCCCTTTGATGAATTTGACAGAAGAGATCACAGTTGAAGAGGTGACGAGGGCAATTGAACAGCTTGCCATCAAAAAGTCACCTGGACCGGATGGTCTGACGGCTGAGTTTTACAAAGCCTTTAAGTCTATTCTGGCCCCACATTTGGTAGAGATTTTTAACAGTTGTCTTGCTGAGGGGGTGCTTCCCCCTTCCATGAGACTCTCAGCTGTGATTCTTCTTTCAAAAGGTAAAGATCCTTCGATGATTGAGAATTGGCGCCCCATCAGCCTTCTCAATGTCGATAGAAAGGTGCTGGCGAAGATACTTTTCTGGCGCCTATCGGCAGTAGCAGAGTCTTTGCTTTCTCGCCATCAGCACTGTTCGATCCAGGGTAGGAGCACCTTCACAGCGGTTTTAGCTGTCCGGGAGGCCTTGGAGCAGTGCAGGGCTGCAGGCTGGGGAAAGTATTTACTGGCATTGGATCAGGCAAAGGCTTTCGATCGTGTCAACCATGAGTACCTGTGGTTGCTCTTTAGTAAGTACGGTCTGCCGGGTGGTTTTGTCGATTGGTTAAAAGTCTTGTATAAGGGGGCAGAAAGCTTCCCTCTTGTTAATGGTTGGGTTGGACAGTCCTTTGAGGTTGGTTCTGGGGTGCGCCAGGGTTGTCCCCTGAGTCCCCTGCTCTGTGTGTTTGCAATCGACCCCTTCATCAGGAGGCTAGAGAGCAGCATGTTGTGTGGGGTACCAGTGGGAATCCCGGGTGAGCCGCCTTTGAGGGTTGTTGCCTATGCGGATGATGTGTCAGTGATTGTCACTGGGACAGATGAAGCGGAGGAGGTGGTCTCTCTGACATCACGATACTCTGAAGCATCAGGCTCCAAGATCAATCAGGACAAGAGTGAAGTTTTTTGGATGGGAAAGGAAGGTGAGGGGTTTGATCTCCCGGACACCTTTCCAGTGCCCCAGGAAAAAATTAAGATATTAGGCATTGAATTTGGACCTGGCGATTATGGCCTCAAAAACTGGGAAGGCAGGCTGGAAGTTGCCAATACTAAGGTGGTCAGCTGGAAGAGATGGAAGTTATCTCTGAGGGAAAGGGTTGATCTGATTAAGACTTACCTGATACCGATCTTCTTGTATGTCAGCCCTGTCTGCATCTTGCCAGTGTCTCTCTATGCTAGGATCTATAGTGTGTTCTTCCAGATGCTGTGGGGGAACAGACTGAACCCCATCAAGAGGAATGTCACCTATCTATCCAGGAGGGAGGGTGGCTTAGGTATGGTCAACCCCGTTCTTTTCTTTTCACTGCTATTTATCAAGTTTAACATTGGTAGTATGCTTGCAGTGGAACCTCCTGGATGGGCAGGCATGTTTAGATCTTGGTTTAGGCCTTTTCTGCGACTTTGGGAAGAAGGTGGCCAAGTGAAGAATCTCAGGGGTCATCGTGGTCAGCTCCCAGCCTATGTCGCTCCGTGTCTGAAGTTACTGCGGCAGTGGCGACTGTCGGCTGAAGATCTCAGATCCGCTCCGAGGAAAGTCCTTATGAGCCGAGTCTTGAGCGAAGTCTTTCATGACCCACTGGCCTTAAGGGATTGCCCAGGCCCAATTTTGAGGGAAGGGTTAAGACTGATTAATTTGGCTAGAGTCCCCCTTAAATTCAGGGATCTGGCCTGGTTGTGCTTCCACGGGAGGCTCTATGTTCGGGGCAATTTGAAATTCCGCAGTGGGATGGATCGTGGTTGTCCTCGGGAGGAATGTACAGGTGAGGAGGAGACTATGGACCATTTTCTGCTTCGTTGCCCTTTTAACATAGAGGTATACAAACAGGTGGGGCGGGCCCTCGGTGTTCCTTTCCTCTCCAGGCTGGGTTATGCTGAGTGGGTGTACGGAGCATTCAATACTGGTGGGGGCTTTTGTTTGGATACACTTTTTTTAGTTAGCTTAGTAGTCCGTTATTACACCTGGAACGCACGGTGTCAGGTCACCCTTCGGCGTAAAATCCTTCCTGTTCAGGTGGTGGTGTGTGACATTCTGCATGAGGTGGGGAAGTTTCGGGCGCTTGAGAGAGACAAGTGGGGTCAGAGGGCTTGGCTGAAGGCGTGGAGGGGTTTCAGGCCTCCCTGACTGCCAGGAGTCTCTTTCCCGGGTGTGGCTTTCTGTCTCTTATCACCCTAGATTTTTTCTTAATGCTCAGTTTTTGATAAATGGCTGCATACATAGGTGATGGGTTGTGCCTCTTAGGCCCTCTCTGCTGCTTTATGTAAATAGTTTTCTAAAAATGTTGGAAGTGGATTATGTATATATTGTATATATTCTGCACATGGATGTGTATTCCTTTGTTTTCTGTTGGAATATTGTACTATAGTTATGTTTTTTACTTTTGTATAAAATATGTTGCTTGATTCTTTTCAATAAAAGATCAATAGTGCCCCATCATTGGTGTCAGTGGGAGGAATAGTGTCCCATCATTGGTATCAATGGGAGGAATAGTGTCATATCATTGGTGTCAGTGGGAGGAATAGTGCCCCATCATTGGTGTCAGTGAGAGGAATAGTGTCCCATCATTAGTGTCAGTGGGAGGAATAGTGCCCCATCATTGTTGTCAGTGGGAGGAATAGTGCTCCATCACTGATGTCAGTGGAAGGAATAGTGCCCCATCATTGATATCAATGGGAGGAATCGTGCCCCATTGTTGGCATCAATTGGAGGAATAGTGCCCCATTGTTGGCATCAATTGGAGGAATAGTGCCCCATTATTGGTTTTAATGGGAGGAATAGTGCCCCCATTATTTGTATTAGTGAGAGGAATAGTGCCCCATCATTGGTATCAATGGGAGGAATAGTGTCCCATCATTGGTGTCAGTGGGAGGAATAGTGCCCTATCATTGATATCAGTGGGAGGAATAGTGCCCCACCATTGGTGTCAGTGGGAGCAGGGGCGTAACTACAGGGGTTGCAGTGGTTGCAATTGCAACCAGGCCCCATGCTCCAGGGGGCCTGTGCAGCTCCCCTGTACACCTGAATAGAAGGGGCGGCGGGGGCAGCATGTAGAGAAATCAGTGTCCTCCTTTTTCCTCCTGTAGTGCCCCATCATTGGTGTCAGTGGGAGGAATAGTGCCGCATCATTGGTGTAAGTGGGAGGAATAAGTGCCCCATCATTGATATCAGTGGGAGGAATAGTGCCCCATCATTGGTGTCAGTGGGAGGAATAGTGTCCCATCATTTGTGTCAGTGGGATGAATAGTGCTTCTATTCTAAGAGTAGCAATTCTAAGAGTAGCATTGGAAGTCCTGACAGGCATTCTGCGAGTACCATTGGAAGTCCTGGCAAGGATTCTGAAAGTACCATTGAAAGTTCTGGTCAAGATTCTTTGATTACCATTGGAAGTTCTGGCAGGCATTCTGCAAGTATCATTGGAAGTCTTGATAAGGATTTTGAAAGCACCATTGGAAGTTCTGGCAGGGATTCTGAGAGTGCCATTGGAAGATCTGGCAGATAATTCTGTGAGTACCATTGGAAGTCCTGACAAACATTTTGAGAGTACCATTAAAAGTTTTGGTAGGTATTCTGTGTGCACCATGGAAAATTTTGGCAAAGATTCTAAGAGTAACACTGGAAGTCCCCACTAGGGATTCTTAGAGCAGTAGAGCACCATTGAAGGTCCTGGCAAAGATTTTGTGAGTACCACTGGAAGTTCTGGCAGGGACTCTGTGAGTACCATTGGAAGACCTGGCAGAGATTCTGTGAGTACCACTGGAAGTCCTAGCAGAGATTCTCTGAGTACCATTGGAAGTCCTAGCAGAGATTCTCTGAGTACCATTGGAAGACCTGGCAGAGATTCTGTGAGTACCATTGGAAGTCCTGGCAGAGATTCTGTGAGTACCATTGGAAGTCCTAGCAGAGATTCTGTGAGTACCATTGGAAGTCCTGGCAGAGATTCTGTGAGTACCATTGGAAGTCCTAGCAGAGATTCTCTGAGTACCATTGGAAGTCCTGGCAGAGATTCTGTGAGTACCATTGGAAGTCCCAGGTGGGATTCTGAGAGTACCATTGGAAGTCCCGGCAGGGATTCTGCGTGTACCATTGGAAGTCCCAGCAGCGATTCTGTGAGTACCATTGGAAGTCCTGGCAGAGATTCTGTGAGTACCATTGGAAGTCCTGGCAGAGATTCTGTGAGTACCATTGGAAGTCCCAGGAGGGATTCTGAGAGTACCATTGGAAGTTCCAGCAGGGATCTTGAGTGTACCATTGGAAGTCCTGGCAGTAATCTTGGAGATCATAGTAGGGATTCTGTAATTACCATTATAAGTACTGGTAGGGTTCCTGGGAGTGTTGTAACGTATCTGTGTGAGATCAGCAGCCTCTCTGCAGCCAAAAAGCTGTTTGGACAGTTTTAGTTTCTTAAAATGAACCGCTACAATCATTGATAGCATATGCACATTGCACACCCTACTTGCCAAAATCAAAACGCGAGTTTCATGCCTAAAATTGTCTGAAATGTCGATATGTTTTGCATTTAGCAACCAGTCAGCTGCTTTCTTTTATTTTGTAATCTGCTGGTCATTTCCCCCGGGCAATTATGTTGGCATAAATCAACTTTCCATTGGATTTCAGCCACAACAATCTGCCACCCACGTTTTCGACCATTTTTTTTTTTTTTGCAACCAAATTAATAAAACTGGTAGGAAAAGTCAACTGAAAATGCCTTTAAACTGGCATTGCAGTGTTTCTGATTTATTTCCACCACAATTAACATTATCTGGTCACTAAGAATCAAACAAATCTGTGGGTGGCAGATTGCTGTGGTTTGAAGCTGGTGGAAACCTCCAAAGGTGCCAAGTTTTTAACCAGTACAATGAATAGGGGAATCTGCTAGAGGTTTTTTGTTTCAGACAGGGCCGCTGATAGGGAGGGACCACCAGCCCTCTTGTAGGGGGCCCGAGCACACAGGGGGGGCCCACACAGAGAGGGGGATTAGTGATGGATAACAAATACAGAAATCTTCCTCCAGCACCTGAATCTGATCTGTCCCTCTCCCTGCTATCAGCTTTTATCTGCTGAGAAAGAGACAGTTGTCCCTCACTAATCCCCCTCCCTGTGTGGGCCCCCCTCCCAGCACTGGCTCTAACGTTATCTCTGCTCAGGAGTTTATTTGTAAATTGTAACTTTGTTTCTCTCTCTCTGATCTCTGAGCTCCAACTGCCCAGCCTGTATATTTTTCTCATCTCATCTTCTTTTTTATTTAACATAGTTTTTTTTTTTAGATTTAGCAGGAATTATGCGAGTTATGTTATATTTGTGTCTGCTAATAGTGATTTTGTTGTAATTTTAGCTAAATATATCTTTAACCACTTTACCACCGGAGCATTTTGCTGTCTTACGTCCAGGCCACTTTTTGCGATTCGGCACTGTGCGACTTTAACTGACAATTGCGCGGTCATGCAACGCCGTACCCAAACGAAATTTACGTCCTTTTTTTCCCACAAACAGAGCTTCCTTTTGGTGGTATTTGATCACCTGTGCGCTTTTTATTTTTTGCGATATTAATAAAAAAATGCGAACATTTTGAAAAAATAACAATATTTTTCTACTTTGACAGTTAAAAAATATCCAATATATTCAATTTTTGTCATATATTTAGGCCAAAATGTATTTAGCTACATGTGTTTGACAAAAAAATTCTCAATGAGCGTATTTTTAACCGCTTTAAGACCGGAAGATTTCACCCCATTCCTGACCAGGCCATATTTTGCGATTCGGCACTGCGTTATTTTAACGGACAATTGCGCAGTTGTGCGACGCTGTACCCAAATAACATTGATGTCCTTTTTTCCCCACAAATAGAGCTTTCTTTTGGTGGTATTTGATCACCTGTGCAATTTTTACTTTTTGCGCTATAAACAAAAAAAGAGCGACAATTTTGAAAAAATAACAATATTTTTCACATTTTTTTATATGAAACCCCCCCCCCCCAAAAAAAAATGTAAAAATCTAAATTTTTTAACATTTTAGGCCAATTTGTTTTCTGCTACATATTTTTGGTAAAAAAAAATCGCAATAAGCGTATTTTGATTGGTTTGTGCAAAAGTTATTGCTGCTACTAACTACGGGAAATTTAAGTCATTTTTATTGTTTTTTTTTTAACTAGTAATGGCAGCAATCTGCGATTTTTTTCTTTTTTGCGGGACTGCGACATTGCGGCGGGCAGATGGGACCCTTGACTGACATTTTTGACACTTTTGGGGGTACCAGTAACATTACTACAATAATCAGTGCTATAAATATGCACTGTTACTGTAAAAATGACACTGGCAGGGAAGAGGTTAACTTTTATTGGTGATCAATGGGTTAATGTATGCCTGGTGTTCACTAACGTGTGTGGGGGGAGGTGACTGTGTGACACAGGGACAGATCGCAGGTTCAGCTATGCTGAATCCTGCAATATGTCCCTGAGCGCCGGTTCACACTACCGCGACGCTACTTCCCGGGGCGACCTCCGAGATCGCGGTGCGAGCAGCGCGCCGCGACCTCGGAGCGGCCGCCACGGACTTCATAACATTGAAGTCTATGGCGGTCGCCTCCTGGTCGCCCCAAAGAAGCTCCGGACCCTTTTTCTAGGTCGGAGCGACTTGTGTCGCTCCTATTAGAACGGGTCCGCAGCTTCCCTATGGGAGGCGACCTGCGGCGACCTGTGAGGCGACCAGGTCGCCTCACAGGTCGTCCTGGTGTGAACCGAGGCTTATTGTCACTTAGGAGATCCGCCTGCTTTGTTTACACAAGTGGACGGATTTCCTCACTCGATCCCCGACGATCGGGGAAGAGCGGAGGTGGTCACCGCCTCTCCTCCCCTGACCCGACTCCCGCTGTGACTGAAAACAGTGGGAGCGAGCCTCCAGCGGCGCGCGCGCACCGCCCACAAGGGGAGGAGTCCAGCGATGTAGGTCTGCATCGCTGGACGATATCGAGCCACTTTGCCGCAGTACAGTCAACGTGACCGGTCGGCAAGTGGTTAATATTTTCTTGGGGTAAGCCTGCCAGGTAGTCTGTACGGGGCCCCGTGATTTCTAACAGCAGCCCTGGTTTCAGACATTGGTAAACAACACTGATATGATGATACATGAGCACAGTATGTCTATGGCTACTTTGTTTCAGTGCGGGAAATTATTGAACATTTGAGGGTTTTTTTTTTTTTTAACAATGTGAGCGCACCATTTTTTAAATGCAATAAAATTTTTACTGTAACAAAGCAATGACATTTCAAGTTATGGGTTTGTTGCAATAAAATATATGGTGTTCTCCTGTACAGATTTATAACTCAGCCTGAGCTGCTGATTTCTCTGCCATACCCGGCTGTATTTCATGGCTTCACCGCACGCTCCTTTCCTTCTGCTTTATCCAGGATTTTCCATCACATGGCGTCCTGAATTCACTCTACCCATAACTTTGGAAAAGAGAAACTCTGCTCCTCGCCCACTGTGCGCCACCCCACCTGCTGGGCCCTCTCTTCTCCTCCTGAAGAGCTGGGCTCCTGCTGACACCATGGGGCTCTGTGTCTGGATTACTTCCCCCATGGATTTTTGTGCTGCCCCTTAGATGTTGAGGCCCTCTCAGGTACGCTGTACATGGCACCAAAGTTTCTAATGGTGGCCCTGGCTTTATATAAGGTTAGGTGGGGACAGAGGCTGAACTAGAACCTTCAAGGCCCCGGTGCAAGAAACCATGAAGGGCCCCCCACACCCCTGGCCTGGGGCTCTTCCCACTGATCCTGGGGCCCTTTACTCTCATTGCGGGGCCCTTTATTACGGTCCCGTAGCGGAACCCTTTCACAAGTTCTGCAGTGGGCCCCCTTCCTGCCATCTTGGGGCCTCCCCACGGTGGTGAAATGCCAGGGCCCGGTCGCAAGTGTGACCTTTGCGATCCTGGAAGTTCACCCACTGGTGTCGGTAGTTTTTATTTTTTGGTATTTAAATTGTATTATTTTTTTATCATTTTATTATATTTTTTTTTACAATGTGACTGACTATGACTCTGTCCATTCAGAAAAGGAAGGAGCTGGTAAATTACATATTTACCGACCCCTTCCTGGTTCTCTATTGTGACACAACCCCTGCAGCAGCCGGAAGGAGAGGGGAGGGAGCACAGTGGGAGGAGGGGGGACCAGGGGAGCACACAGGGGCCCAGAGACAGCAGAACACAAGTGAACTTGATAGGAGGAGTGGCGGGGGCAGCATACAGAGGAACCAATCTCCTCCATGTTCCTCCTGCAGCTACAGGAAGAAAAAGGAGGACAGTGATTTCTCTACATGCTGCCCCCGCCGCCCCTCCAATCCAGGTGTACAGGGGAGCCGCACAGGCCCCCTGGAGCATGGGGCCTGGTTGCAATTGCAACCCCTGTAGTTACGCCCCTGTGCGGGGAAGTGGAGGAGCTGGGCCAGCACAGGCAGTAATTAGACACTTCCAGCAGCAAAGGGGGCTATGATATGGTAGGGGGAGGGGGGCGTGTTAGGTGAGTGACACATTCTTGATTGACCCCAGAAAGTTCAGAGGCACATTGCATTGCAATTTATTACCATACATTTTTATATGAAGATTGCCGATTTTGGTGCTCTTTTTCTGTTCACCCAAAACTTCTCAAGTTGGGAGGTTCCCCTCCAGTGTCATCATTCTCCCAACTTTGTGTTCTCCAAGCAGCTGAGGTCAAGTTGGCAAGAGCTACCATCAATTTTTATTTGAAGATAGCCATTTTTGGTGCTCTATTGCTTCTGTTCACCCAAACCTTCTCAAGTTGGGAGGATCCCATCCAGGGGGGATCATGCCCCCACTTTGTGTTTTTTTGAGCAGTTGAGGTCAAGTTGGCAAGAGCTGCCATCAAATTTTATATGAAGATAGCCAATTTTGGCCCTCTATTGCTTCTGTTCCCCCAAAACTTCTCAAGTTGGGAGGTTCCCATCCAGTGTGATCATACCCCCACTTTATGTTCTTCAAGCAGCTGAGGTCAAGTTGGCAATAGCTACCATCAATTTTTATTTGAAGATAGCCATATTTGGTGCTCTTTTGCTTCTGTTCACCCAAAACTTCTTAAGTTGGGAGGATCCCATCCAGGGGGGATCATGTCACCACTTCGTGTTCTTCAAGCAGCCCAACTTTCTGAAATGATAAAGATTGACACCTTTTAGCAGACAGGTAAAGGATGCGTCCCAGCCAAGGCCTCGGTTACACAGACCACAAAGATCTAATATGAAGAAAATAACTGGCAAATCCACAAATGTGCTTTTTTGAACTCTATTTTATCTTTATACTGGCTTTTCTAAAATACCAAATCCCAAAAAATAGAATTCAGGTAAAAAGTTTAACCAATTTTCATATTATTTTTCTTCTGTTCACCCAAACTTCCCAAGTTAGGAGGATCCCAACCGGTGGGATCATTCTCTCACTTTGTGTTCTTCAAATGGCAGAGTCCAAGTTGCCAAGAGCTACCATAATTTTTTATATGAAGATTGCCGATTTTGGTGCTCTTTTTCTTCTGTTCACCCAAAACTTCTCAAGTTGGGAGGTTCCCCTCCAGTGTGATCATTCCCCCAACTTTGTGTTCTCCAAGCAGCTCCAAGCAGAGGTCAAGTTGGCAAGAGCTACCATCAATTTTTATTTAAAGATAGCCATTTTTGGTGCTCTATTGCCTCTGTTCACCCAAAACTTCTCAAGTTGGGAGGATCCCATCCAGGGAGGATCATGCCCCCACTTTGTGTTTTTCGAGCAGTCAAGGTCAAGTTGGCAAGAGGTGCCATCAAATTTTACACGAAGATAGACAATTTTGGCCCTCTATTGCTTCTGTTCTCCCAGAACTTCCCAAATTGAAAGCATTTCGTCGAGTGGGATCATCCACCCACTTAGTGTTCTTCAAGCATCTGAGGTCAAGTTGGCATACCCCTCAACTTTCTGAAATGATAAAGGAGGACACCTTTGAGCACACTAAAACATACCTTGTGCTGGAGGCCAATGGAGAGAGGTTCTCTTCCAGTGGAATCATCCCCCCCCCCCCACTTTCTGCCAGTAGACAAGTTCAAATTGGCAAGAGCTACTATGATATTTTATATGAAGACAGACAATTTTGAGTTCAGTTTTGTATTATTTCCCCAATAGTGACCTTACTCCTGGATTCTACACCCATTTTTCCTACATGCCAATCCACACCTATTTCGGAGTTCCCCCAATATCTTTATATGAGGATTGTATTTATACATGCATATGTGCAGGAATTTTAATGTACTACATTTTTGTGTATTATTTTTTTTTTGTACTACCAATTAAAACATTTATTGTTTTTAGCTTTTGTAAGAATTCATTTGTCTTGGGCATACCCAAATCCTCAATTTCCAGCGTCTTTCTTCTCTTGAGGCCTGGAACATACTTTGACTTTTTACTCTTTTTTTTGGGGACGGTGCCAGCATTTTTATACAACTTATTAATGGAGAGAGGTTCTCTTCCAGTGGAACCATCCCCCCCCCCCCCCACACACACACACACACACTTTCTCCCAGTAGCCAAGTTCAAGTTGTCAAGAGCTACCATCAAATATTATATGAGGATAGCTAATGTTGACACTTTATTTCTTCTGTTCACCCCAAAACATCTCAAGTTGGAAGGATTCCATCCAGTGGGGTCATCCGCCACTTTGTGTTCTTCAAGCAGCCCAGGTCAAGTTGGCTCCCCAATTTTCCGAAATAATACAGGGGGACACTTTTTAGCACTCCAAAACATACTTTGTGCTGGAGGCCAATGGAGAGAGGTCCTCTTCCAGTAGAATCACCCCCCCCCACTTTCTTCCAGCAGCCAAGTTCAAGCTGGCAAGAGCCATCATCAAATTTTATATGAGGATAGACTATTTTGGCACTTTATTCCCTCTGTTCACCCAAAACATCTCAAGTTGGAAGGATCCCATCCAGTGGGATTATTCGTCACTTTGTGTTCTTCAAGCAGCCCAGGTTAAGCTGGTTCCCCAACTTTCTGAAATAATAAAGAGAGACACCTTTTAACACACTAAAATGTACCTTGTGCTGGAGGCCAATGGAGAGAGGTTCTCTTTCAGTGGAATCATTCCCCCCACTTTCTCCCAGTAGCCATTTTCAAGTTGGCAAGACCCACCATCAAATTTTATATGAGGATAGCCAATTTTGGCACTCTATTCCTTCTGTTCACCCAAAACATCTCAAGTTGGAAGAATCCCATCCAGTGGGGTAATCCGCCACTTTGTGTTCTTCAAGCAGCCCAGGACAAGTTGGCCCCCCAACTTTCTGATAAAGGAGGACACCTTTGAGCACACTAAAACATACATTGTGTTGGAGGCCAATGGAGAGAGGTTCTCTTCCAGTGGAATCACCCCCCCCCCTACTTTCTCCCAGTAGCCGAGTGCAAATTGGCAAGAGCTACCTTAAAATTTTATATGAGGATAGCCAATTTTGGCACTCTATTCCTTCTGTACACCCAAAACATCTCAAGTTGGAAGGATCCCATCCAGTGGGGTCATCCGACACTTTATGTTCTTCAAGCAGCCCAGGTCAAGCTGGTCCCCCAACTTTCTGAAATAATAAAGGGGGACACCTTTTAGCATACTAAAATGTACCTTGTGCTGGAGGCCAATGGGGAGAGGTTCTCTTTCAGTGTAATCACCCCCCCCCCCCACTTTCTTCCAGTAGTCAAGTTTAAATTGGCAAGAGCTACCATCAAATTTTATATGAGGATAGCCAATTTTGGCAATCTATTCCTTCTGTTCACCCAAAACATCTCAAGTTGGAAGGATCCCATCCAGTGGGGTAATCCGCCACTTTGTGTTCTTCAAGCAGCCCAGGTCAAGTTGCCCCCCCCCCCCCAACTTTCTGAAATAATAAAGGGGCACGCCTTGTGCTGGAGGCCAATGGACAGAGGTTCTCTTCCAGTGGAATCAACCCCCCCCCCCACACTTTCTCCCAGTATCCAAGTTTAAATTGGCAAGAGCTACAATCAAATTTTGTATGAGGATAGCCAATTTTGGCACTCTATTCCTTCTTTTCACCCAAAACATCTCAAGTTGGAAGGATCCCAATCCCATCCAGTGGGGTCATTCCCCACTTTGTGTTCTTCAAGCAGCCCAGGTCAAGTTGGCCCCCCAACTTTCTGAAAAAATAAAGGGGGACAACTCAAGTTGGAAGGATCCCATCCAGTGGGGAAATCCGCCACTTTGTGTTCTTCAAGCAGCCCAGGTCAAGTTGGTCCCCCAACTTTCTGAAATAATAAAGGGGGACAGCTCAAGTTGGAGGGATCCCATCCAGTGGGGTCATCCCCCACTTTGTGTTCTTCAACCAGCCCATGTCAAGTTGGCCCCCCAACTTTCTGAAATGATAAAGGAGGACACCTTTGAGCACACTAAAACATACCTTGTGTTGGAGGCCAATGGAGAGAGGTTCTCTTCCAGTGGAATCATCCCCCCCACTTTCTCCCAGTAACAAAGTTTAAATTAGCAAGACCCACTATCAAATTTTATATGAGTTTAGCCAATTTTGGCACTCTATTCCTTCTGTTCACCCAAAACATCTCAAGTTGGAAGGATCCCATCCGGTGCGGTCATCCGCCACTTTGTGTTCTTCAAGCAGCCCAGGTCAAGTTGGCCCCCCAATGGAGAGAGTTTTTCTTCCAGTGGAATCATCCCCCCTACTTTCTCCCAGTAGCCGAGTTCAAATTGGCAAGAGCTACCATCAAATTATATATGAAGACAGCCAATTTTGAGTTCAGTTTTGTCTTATTCCTACAATAATGACCTTACTCCTTCTACACTTATTTGTTCCTCCATGCTAACTGTACCAAATGAGTTCACTGCTCCCGTTAAAAGCAAAGATTTCCTTTTATCTGATCTGTAAAACACGAACAAATATTTTATTCATCCCTCCCGAAGCACTCACAGATTTTGGCAAATATTAAACCAGTGGTGCCGCTGCCGTTTACATAGCAGTAAATAATGCATCTCTAAGAGCTCTCCTCTTTCTACTTTTCCCAAACCCTTAAACAGATGATAATGAATACAAATGAGGAGAAACAGCAGCTAGGTATTTGCATGAAAGGTTAAAACCTTCGCAGCCTCCAATTCCCTTTTCAATCATGATTGTCATTCTTCAAACTGTGTAGTCAGTGTTTCCGTGTCACATCTGGAGACCGCATTTGAAAGCAAAGAGCTAATATTTAGGTATTCTTGGGGAAAGAAAATGCCGTCACTATGACAACGTGGTGAATGGTGTGTGCTTAAAAAAATGGGGGATTTTTTTTTTTTTTTAATAAATAATCCTTAAAAAAAGCTACTCAAATACAAGCTGTTCACTGTTGGATTGCCTCCTGCGGTCTCAGCTGCCATGGAAATGGTTTTCGAGGATAGAAAGGAGACCTAGAAGGACATCTAGTGGAAATTTTGTTAAAATCATTTAAATCCGAAACAAAAGAATCGTGAATTATAGAAAAGTTTTGATTAATTCAGCTGTTCTCAACCTTTTTTACACCGGAGGAACCATTGAAACAATGAAACAATTTGAAGGTCTCAGGGAACCTGTGCTGAGATAAGTCTGTTGGGGGGTAATTGAGAAAATGCTTTTTACATTGGTGATTAGTAGGAAGAATGTTCCTTACTCTGGTGGTCAGTGGGAAGAATGTCCTTACATTGGTGGTCAGTGGGAAGAATGCTCCTTACATTGGTGGTCAGTGGGAAGAATGCTCCTTACATTGGTGGTCAGTGGGAAGAATGCTCCTTACATTGGTGGTCAGTGAGAAGAATGCTCCTTGCATTGGTGGTCAGTGGGAAGAATGCTCCTTACATTGGTGGTCAGTGGGAAGAATGTTCCTTACATTGGTGGTCAGTGAGAAGAATGCTCCTTACATTGGTGGTCAGTGGGAAGAATGTTCCTTACATTGGTGGTCAGTGGGAAGAATGCTCCTTACATTGGTGGTCAGTGAGAAGAATGCTCCTTACATTGGTGGTCAGTGGGAAGAATGTTCCTTACATTGGTGGTCAGTGGGAAGAATGTCCCTTACATTGGCGGTCAGTGGGAAGAATGGTCCTTATATTGATGAACAGTAGGTCTTCACCAGAGCTCCTGATGGTGTAGATGTGCCAGGGATCCTATTGATCCTGGTTTACTTTACTGCAAACTGTCACTAGGTGACAGCCCTCAGGAAGGATCACCAATATCAAAGGGATAGAAGGAAGAGAGCAACCACACCGTGGAGACTGGACAGACAAGAGAATACCCTGTTCCAGTCAGGAGGCAGGAGATAAAGTAGTCAGGTCTGAGCAGAAGTGGGCAGCAAGCAACAATGTAGTCAATCCAAGCCGGCAATGGCCATAGAATCTCACAAGCTCTTTGCAACATCCAACATCAGTACTGAGAACTTTGGAGGTCCTGGCGGGGATTCTACGAGTATCATTGGAAATATTGGGGATTTTGCAGAGATTTTGGGAGTACCGTAACAATTTTCCCTAAAGCCAATGTAAACCCTCATTAAAAACAAAATACTGTGACCTTTACAAGTACGTAGATGTTGCTTTGTTAAAAATATGTTGCCACAAACCTTCAAAATATATTTTTCCTGTGGTCATGTGATCACTATCTTTATTTTTCCCAAGTGGTCAGTAAAGCCGGCCATAGATGGTTCAAATCTCAGCCAGTTTAGCAGGGACCGGCTGAGATTCGAACCACGTATGAGCAGGCTGATTGTACCCAAGTTGACCGTTGGATCAACTTGGGTACAATCAGTCTGCCCATATATGGTTTAAATCTCAGGCCAGTCCCTGCTAAACTGGTTGAGATTCAAACCGTCTATGGCAAGCTTTACTTTGTACCCATTGGTCAACTTGGGTACAACCAGCTTGTCTAAAGCTGAAGCACATTCTACTTTTATATACTGAAGTTTTTTTGTTTTTTTTCTTTACATATACTTCAATCACTTTATAACGGTACTGGAAAAAAAATGATTATGGTGTTTTACAGGACATACTTCTACAAAATGATTTTGTTTTCAGCCTTTGGTGTTTGTGGTCATGATGACACTAGACCTCATCGGTCCTATAGTTATGGTTTGTGGACATGACCACCCTTGGCCTCTCTGGCCCTATACCAGAGATCAGGTGTCATCATGGTCACAAACCATTACCATAGGACCAGAGAGGTTCCCTAAAGAGGAAGGCTGATTCACTGAAAAATCACATAATCTTGGCTGAAGCCCTAGTTTTATTCATGAGGGTCCAGATGACATTTCCACTCTACTCATTACTCCTCTTGCTAACTACTCTTCTTCTCCCAATGTAACGACACCCCAAGTATGAAAGGGGTTACAGTCGTCTAGAATAATCCACTCCCGAACACCAGGACAGCTATCGACCACTCATATCCGCCATACATGAAGCCCATACAAATAACCCCCCCCCCAAGTATGAGACAAGGCTCCATGTTGAGGTCAAGTGAGAATAACTCTCTTCTTCTCCTTTGTGGAAAGAAACAAAGCATTTATATACACTTTGAAAATACCACATGAACAATGACTGTGTAATTACATCCCTTAGTAGACAGCCAGGTGAGCTCATTAACATACTTATCAATAGTCTCAGACCCAATTAACATACTGTCCTATTTTAGACAAAAGCACTTAGTTAATCAGTATACATTCTTTAGGAGGGGCTGCTGGAAACGATCCCCCCTCTCTCTGCAGCTAATACACATTGATTAACAGACATGGTGGCTCTCATAGTACCTGGACGCCCAAATTACGAGTTACACTTCCTGTGCCTAACAGTGTATAGGAATAAGATAGATCTCCATATTTCCTGAGAGATATTGGTACTGCATATACTGTCCCATTTGAAGTAGTCCAAACCATATTCTCAGTGTACACCACCCTCCCAGTCACCCTGCATCCATAAATGATGCAGGGTGACTTAAACATAAGAAAGCCACACAAGGCTGGACATGGTGCCTCCCAACCTCTTTAAAAGAATGTTGGGTCCACAACCCCCATGCCCAAAGTGACTCCTGTCACACCCAACTTCACCCATTCTTAAACCCTAATCCAGTGGTCTCCAAACGACAGCAATATCCAAACACAAGAAGATAGACCACACTCCGAAGTGAAGATCAAACTGACTTTATTGAATAAAAATAATGTTCCATGGTACAGACATCAAGGACACACGAACAGGAGCAGTTGACGCGTTTCACGAACTAAATTCGCTTACTCATAACTCATATGAGTAAGCGAATTTAGTTCGTGAAACGCGTCAACTGCTCCTGTTCGTGTGTCCTTGATGTCTGTAGGAACATTATTTTTGTTCAATAAAGTCTGTTTGATCTTCACTTCGGAGTGCGGTCAATCTTCCTGTGTTTGGAGATTGCTGGGTTTGCGGACCGGACGTGCACCTGTTGTTTGAAGACTTCATTGCTTGTACCTGAGCGGCAGCAACTCTATGAGCTATTTGTGACTTTGACTCCAAACTACAGCCCCTGGGCCCCAAAGGCCACATATGGGCCTTCGTTTACCTTTTTCCTGCCCTTGGGGTACTATTCATCTCACTCATGCCAACAATGGTGGTAAAATTCCTGCCGCTGACACCAGCAATGGGGAACTATTCCTCCCACCAACACCATCAATGGGTCACTATTCCTGCCATTGACTCCAGCAATGGGGCACTATTCCTCCCACTGACACCAATGATGGGGCACTATTCCTCCCACTAACACCAATGATGGGACACTATTCCTCCCACTGACACCAATGATGGGGCACTATTCCTCCCACTAACACCAATGATGGGACACTATTCCTGCCACTGACATCAATGATGGGACACTACTCCTCTCACTGACACCAATGTTGGGGCACTATTCCTCCCACTGATACCAATGATGGGGCACTATTCCTCCCACTGACACCAATGATGGGACACTATTCCTGCCACTGACATCAATGATGGGACACTACTCCTCTCACTGGCACCAATGTTGGGGCACTATTCCTCCCACTGATACCAATGATGGGGCACTATTCCTCCCACTGACACCAATGATGGGGCACTATTCCTCCCACTGACACCAATGATGGGACACTATTCCTCCAACGAATACCATTAATGGGGCACTATTCCTCCCACTGACACCAACAATTGGGCACTATTCCTTCCACTAACACCATCAGTGGGGCACTATTTCTCCCATAATATTAACAAAAGTGAGTTTAGCTGTATGAATCAACACTTTGTAAGAAAAAAGATGGTGGGATTTTAAAGGTGTTGAACCATTCTTTTAGAATGATTCACCAGTACACTTGCATTCTTAAAAATATCTTTATTAAAAGTTCATTAAAAAAGTTTCAGGGGTATTATTCCCCTAAAAGCAAGAGAAAAATCCAGTTTTAATGGGGAATAGTTCCCTAGCAAAATCTGTTAAGGCACACTGACACCAACAATGGGGCACTATTAATCCCACTGATACCAATGATAGGGCACTATTCCTCCAACTGACACCAATGATAGGGCACTATTCCTCCAACTGACCCCAATGATGGGGCACTATTCCTCCAACTGACACCAATAATTGTGCACTATTCCTCCAACTGACACCAACAATGGGGCACTATTCCTCCAACCGACACCAACAATGGGGCACTATTCCTCCAACTGACACCAACAATAGGGCACTATCCCACCAACTGACACCAACAAAGGGGCACTATTCCTCCCACTAACACTAATGATAGGGCCCGGATATCTCTAACTGATACCAATGATGGGGCACTATTCCTCCCACTAACATCAATGATAGGGCCCGGATATCTCCAACTGATACCAATGATGGGACACTATCCCACCAACTGATACCAACAATGGGGCACTATTCCTCCCACTAACACCAATGATAAGGCCCTGATATCTCCAACTGATACCAATGATGGGGCACTATTCCACCCACTGATACCAATGATGGGGCACTATTCCTCTCACTGACACCAATGATGGGGCACTATTCCTCTCACTGACACCAATGATGGGGCACTATTCCTCCCACTGACACCAATGATGGGGCACTATTCCTCCCACTGACACCAATGATGGAACATTATTCCTGCCACTGACACCAATGATGGGGCACTATTCCTCCCACTGATACCAATGATGGGGCACTATTCCTCCCACTGACACCAAAGATGGGACACTATTCCTTCCACTGATACCAATGATGGGGCACTATTCCTCTCACTGACACCAAAGATGGGACATTATTCCTGTCACTGACACCAATGAGGGGGCACTATCCCTCCCACTGACACCAATGATGGGGTATAGTCTTCCCACTTACACTAACACCCACAAGCCCTAACAGAGGCCTGAAGAATCTGGCTATTAATTTTATAAAAATTAGATGAGAAATATAATTTATGTTGCAATTTTTTTCTGCATATCACCTGCAGATCACTCATTTTCTTTACTTACTGCTTGATTTTTCTCTTAAATAAAGCAGTTTTTAATAAAAAATGTGACACAGCAGTTTGGCCCATTAACTAGCAGATGCAAAAGGAAATGTTGCGGCTCAGCGTGTAACCTTGAGTGAAAGAGCAATCAGGCGGATTCAATCAGGCCAAATTCATGGGACGCCTAATCTGAAATACCATCACTGGGGAAAATTCTTAGCAAAACAGCGGGCTCCACGAAAATCCACTTGGTACTTCGCAGACACTGGGCACCGAACAACAGGCTGTGTTGCAGGCCGTCTCAACATCCTTTTGATGTAACGGAACAGTAATCATGGGACAAATTGAGCTCTGGTCAAAGGAAGAGCTGAATGCGGAGAGCCGCAGGTTGCGGCCAAACTTTGACGACTTCATTATGCGGAGAAAAGGCCTGGGGGCGAGGAACTTCGAGTAACTAGATTATGGTTTCTTATAAAGTCATCGAGTTATGGTTGCTACTTTCAAAAATTCGGAGAAAGAAAATTGGGGTTGCCTATAGTAACCCGATGGCAGCTGTAATACTTCTAGTTGAGTGATAGCTCTTTATGGGCTGCTTGATGACTTGAGTTGGCCTTCACTAGGAAGGGCATTGGAAATTGTATATTTATGTAGCGCTGACCCCGTAGGGCTTGCTGTGTGATGACTTCTCTGGTTACCTGCAGACAGTCACTAGGGGATTTTTCACACATCCATCCTTACTCCCATTTGCTTGTTACTTAATAAAAAGGTCCAGGGTATTTGTGTTTGTATTTATTGTGGAACCTGGATGGGAGAAGGGAATAGTGGGATACTCCAACTGAACTATTCACAGTAGATAAGGACAACTCTCACTTGGCCTCACCAGATTATTTGTGGAAGCAGTCACAATGCTTTAACCACTTACCGCAAAGTGACGTAGATCTACGTCAGCAAACTTTGCGGTAGTATACCGAGATGATGCCTCTAGCTAGAGGCACCATCCCGGTACCGTGGTTTAGAGCCGACGGTTGGCTTTCCGTTGGTAACGACCGATGCGGCTCGGGAACCGCTCGATCGTTACCCGGGTGAGCGGGAGGGGACGTCCCCCCCCCTCCCGCCGCCTTCCGTGGCTTTGCTCGGGGCTCTCGTCCCACCGGGAGTCCCGAGCACCCAGCTGGCGCCGGATGGAGATGAATGCCGGAAACGGCTTCGATCGGGTCTCCGATGACGTAACCCGGAGGCGGCGTCCATGACGTCACGTCCGGGTTACTGTGCTGCAAAAGGCGGCAAATTAAAAAAACGGCTGTATGCAAAAATGCCGTTTTCGGTGTTTTGCATACATGGAAGTTTAGTGGAGGGGTTTGGGGTCTTTTAGACCCTCGATCCCTCCATAAAGAGTACCTGTCACTGCATATTGCTGTCACAAGGGATTTTTACATTGCTTGTGACAGCAATAAAAGTGATCAGATTTCTTTTTTTTTTTAAACTGTAAGAAAGTTAAAAAAAAATAAAATAAATAAGAAAAAAAATAAAAAATTTTAGCCGCCGCCGTCACCGTTAGCTCGCGCACAAAAAAAAACGTATACGGAAGTCGCTGTTCAAACCACACATGTGAGGTATCACCGCGATCGCCAGAACGTGGGCAATAATTTAAAAAAAAGAGCTACACTCTAACTCTAAACTGGTAACCGT
Source organism: Pelophylax lessonae (assembly GCF_965119305.1). Taxonomy (NCBI): domain Eukaryota; kingdom Metazoa; phylum Chordata; class Amphibia; order Anura; family Ranidae; genus Pelophylax; species Pelophylax lessonae. The sequence continues at coordinate 12,932,893 of NC_138776.1, read as the reverse complement.
TAAAAAAATTTAAAGCGTCGCCTATTGAGATCTTTATTGACCGTAGTTTGTCGCCATCCCACGGAGGGGTGCAATTTTAAACCGTAACATGTTGGGTATCTATTTACTCGGCGTGACATCATCTTTCACAATATACAAAAAAAATGGGCTAACTTTACTGTTCAGTATTTTTTAAGTGCAGTGAAATGTGATTTTTCAAATTTTTTCCAAAAAAATGGCGTTTTAAAGACCGCTGCGCAAATACCGCATGACAAAAAATATTGCAATGACCGACATTTTATTCCCCAGAGTCTTTGCTAAAAAAATATATATATTTAATGTTTGGAGGTTCGAAGTAGTTTTCTAGGAAAAAATACTGGTTTTAACTTGTAAACAAAAAGTGTCCGAAATAAGGCTGGGGCTTAAGTTACTGCCACTTGTATGGAAGAATTAAGTCTTCTTGCTCTCTCTAGCAGTGGACTTCATGCAACTACTTTATCTTCAGGATACTCTCTAGCATCCCCTTCACTGACACCCGTCCACTGATTCTTCCACTGAAGGGATGGCCCTCATAGGACAGGCCCCATGACACAGATCTGTACTCACTGCAGGAGAGAACTGGGCCAGGGGGCAGGGGGGGAAATTGCCTCCCAGGCCGCTCTGATGCCCCATAAAAAGGCTGCACCGCTTCTGCCATAGACATGCCAAAAGGATTCCTTGTGGAGAGAAGTAAAAAGTCCCCACTGCTGACCTACTGCCTGTGGGATGAAGACAAGGACAGAGCGCAGGCCTCCCCCCCCCCCCCCAACATGGATGGTGAAAACTGTGTCTGAGCAGAGGCCGTTTCTATGCCCCACTGGAGACTCTCCTCCCCTTTGCGACCCCCCCTTCCCCCAACCAAGCTGTCCCAGCTCCCCCCAACCCCACCTTGTAGCCAGGTTGGGAACCCATATTCGTCCGTTGTGTAGAGAGTACCTAGAGCGGAGCTTCAGCCTGGAATGGGGGTCAGGAGGAGGCCAGGAAGAGGGAGAGTGGGAGGAGGGCTAAGTCGCTGCACCATGGGCCTCTGGTTTGGCCAAAATCTGCTAATCATCCCCTGACTCACTGTATGCAGAATCAGATCCTTCCAGTGTCTCCCTTCCAATAAGCTCTGCAGGACAACTGGTTTCAGCTCCTATCCAACTTCAGGCCCTCAGGTTGACTACCCAAAGCCGCATAACAGCTTCTACAGAGGAGGGGCAGCTGCTCCCTCCCTCCAGGACCCCGCTCTCCAGCCATAGACCCCGAACACGTGCCCTTGGCATTTATACAGTCACACAGCATGCACAGAGGCACTTTCCTCTGCAAATCACCAGGGCTGTAACAATGCCTGTGCCCTCACATGTCAGGTTTCCTCCCCCTGTCCAATATGCCTAACTATTGTGTGAAACATTTCAGACAAGCTGAGCTGCACCTGAGCACCATGAGCAGACCCTATCAATGGATCCTGCTCTCTGATAGGCAGAGAGCAATATACATTTACCTGGCAATCTTCCTGCTAAGCAGAAAGACCCAAAAACTCAGAGATGTATAGTAACGAAGTAGAACTACTTAAGTACTGTACTTAAGTACCGAAATGCGGTATCTGTACTTTCCTAGAGTAGAATTTTTTTCTCCTACTTCTACTTTTACTTCACTACATTTTTTCGATGATTTCGATACTTCTACTCAAGTATTTTTTTTTTGTGCTGCATAGTTACTAGTTACTTTTAAAAAAATTACCACTGCCAGAACAGTAGATGGCAGGTTGCATAAAGCTCAAAAAAATGTGTATAATGTCATTTGTAAATCAGCGCATACGAAAATAAAGGCTGTGTATAATAAAAGCTGCTATACCAAATCTTTCCAATAAAAATAAAATATGAAACAAACAAATAAATGGTGCTACAGTGCTTAAAGTGCATCAAGAAACTACTAACAAACACAGGTTAATCATTTGAATAAATCATTTGAAATAATAAAAACAATATGATGTTCAAACTTTTGACTTATTTCTTTAATAACTACATAACACAGTACTTGTACTTCTACTTTCAGTACTTGAGTAGAAATTTTTTTTCAAAACTACTGGTACTTTTTACTTTTAGTACTTAAGTAGCAAATTTTTTGAAAAAACTACTTGCAATACTTAAGTAAAAAAAATGTTGAATACTTTAGTACTTCTACTTAAGTAACTTTTTCTGCGAGCACTTCCACTTCTACTCAAGTAATTTTTTGATCGAGCACTTGTACTTTTACTCAAGTAGAAATTTCGAGTACTTTATACAAGTCTGCAAAAACTATACACTCGTCTAGCACCTACCTAGGCGGGTGCTACATTTATTAAGTGCTTGAAGTGGACCTTCATCCTCCCCATCACCTTTCCAAATTCTCCTTTCACCCCCTCTTATCACAGTACTGGGTATTTTTAATTTTAGAGGATACCTTTCTTGAGGACCTCTACCTATGCTTCCTGGTTTCTTGTCGAAGCACCCTCCTAGTTTAGAGAATCCTAGGTAAATTTAGTCTGGCTCCCCTATAATTGGTTGAGCAGGGGTTGATTTTTTAGGGCTGCTCAGTGCTTCACAGGTTGCTGTTCCCCTTCTTCCCCCATCTTCTAGAGGATTCTAGAAGTATAGTGGGAGGAAAAGCAGAGCAGGCAGCCTGAATATTTATGGGACTCCAGCCAATCCCTGGGGAGGTGTTCCCAGAAGGTGGAGGGAGAGCCCATAAATAGCCTGTAACCTAGACAGCAAGTGGAGTGCTCCTGGATCCAGTTCTGCAGAAGGTAACCCCCTCCTGCAGGATCCTAGAAGAAGCCTTGAGGAAGACACCAAAGTCCCAGCTAGGCTTAGCTGGGGGCCTATTTGAAGATTTGTGTCCAGGGATCAAACTGGGTCTGGTTGAGGTCAGGACTCTGTGCAAGCCAATCAAGTTCCTCCACCCCAAACTCACTCATCCATGTCTTTATGGACTTTGCTTTGTGCACTGGTCCAAATCATTTGCTGGAGGGGATTATGGTGTGGGGTTGTTTTTTAAGGTTGGGCTTGGCCCCTTAGTTCAAGTGACGGGAACTCTTAAGTCGTCAGCAAACCAATACATTTTGCACAATTTCATGCTCCCAACTTTGTGGGAACAGTTTGAGGATGGCCCCTTCCTGTTCCAGCTTAACTGCGCACAAAGCAAGATCCATAAAGACCTGGATGAGCGACTTTGGGGTGGGGGAACTTGACCTAATCTCAACCCAATAGAACGCCTTTGGGATGAAAAAGAGCGGAGACTGGTAAAATCTTGCTGGGGATTTATATTTTTTCTAATACCTGTCCTCCACGAGTGTGTGAGCGACACTTCCCCCCTACTGTCCCGCTGCCCCACTCCTGACCCACTGTCCCCTCTTGTCACACTCTCCTCTTCTATCCCACTGCCCCCTATTGTCCTACTGCCTCCTCCTGTCCCACTTCCCCCTCTTATCCTACTGGCCCCTCCTGGTCCATTGCCCCCTCTTATCCTACTGCCCCCTTCCTGTCTTGCTGCCCCTCTCCTTTCCCACTGCCCCCCTCCTCTCCTGCTGCCCACCTCCTTTCCCACTGCTCCCTCTTGTCCTATAGCCCCCCTCCTGTCCCACTGGCCCCCTCTAGTACTAGCAAAATGCCTCCTCGCCTATGTAGACAAAAAAATCCTTGCAGCGGCCCAGCATATAGTGAACTTGGTGTTGAGTTATTCACTTTAAGGTCATCACAAGGCACAAGGGAGCACTCTTTATGTCTGGAGGGAAAGAAATTTAACCTTCAGATACGGAAAGACTTCTTCACAGTAAGATCTGTGAAGAAGAACAGCTGTGGCAAAGACTCCCTCAAAAGCTGGTTCTGTCCAGCTCAGTAGATTGTTATGAAAAATACCTGGAATTTTTCCTGAATGTACAAAAAATAACTGGATTTTAACATTTGTAGGTAATAATATCAGGGGTAGTAGATCCAGGGAATATCCAATTGGAGGATCAGCAAGGAATTTTTTTCACTCACTGAAGTATTGCCTTCCTCTGGATTAACTGTGGGTATAGGATTGTGTAGATGGAGGTTTTCTTTTTTCTATTGGCTGAACTAGACAGACTTGTGTCTTTCTTCAACCAGACTAACTATGTAACTTCTGGTGGACAAGGGAATGGACACGTCATAGGACGGCCCCACTGGTTCTCCCTTTTTGTACTCATTAATCAATGAACTGAAAAGAGTATTGAAAATAATTATATAATGAGATTATCAGGTCTGCAGCCAAAGCCAAAGCCTTAATTATGATACAAAAGCTTTCCCTCCATTCTTTCCCTCCATCCAATGTCCTTCACTAACATCCCACAGCCAAAAATGACAGCGCATCTGCAAGATTTATCACCCGTGCAGTAAACCAATACAGCCGATCGGTCATTAATCTTGATTGGTATAGTGCGGCCTGACAGCCGGTGTAAATTCCGCATTGGTTGCTGTGAGTGACTTCACATTTGCATGTTGTTGGTAAATAATTCCCGGTGTCACTGAGGGTGAAGACATGATGGGCCCTCCTGGGTGGTCTGTGCAAAGCCTTATCTCATTCATTACACACCCAATGACAAGAAAGGTGACACTTACAGAATGACATTCATGCTAAACATTACATTATACTTCATGAACTTCTCTGAGTATTGTTTTATTATTGTACTGTACAGTTGTGTCTTTTATTGTATTATTAGTGTATTTTATTATTTTATGTTCATGTACTGTAATATTAATATATTGTATTATTATTGTATGTTATTATTATTGTATTGTATTATTAGTGTATTTTATTAAATTATTATTTTATGTTCATGTACTGTAATATAAGTGTATTGTATTATTATCATGGTTTATTATTGATATATTGTATTATTTATGTATTTAATTGAATTATTATTTTATATTCACGTACAGTAATATTAATGTATTGTATTATTATTGTATTTTATTATTAATGTATTGTATTATTAGTGTATTTTATTAAGTTATTTAATGTTCATGTACTGTAATAAAAGTGTATTGTGTTATTATTGTATTTTATTATTAATGTATTGTATTATTAGTGTATTTTATTGAATTATTATTTTATGTTCATGTGCTGTAATATAGGTGTATTGTATTATTGTCATATTGTATTATTAATGTATTGTATTATTTGTGTATTTTATTGTATTTTTTATTTTATGTTCATGTACTGTAATATGTGTATTGTATTATTATTATTTTTGTATTTTTTATTAATGTATTGTAATATTTGTGTATTTTATTGTATTTTTTGTTTTATGCTCATGTACTGTAATATGTGTATTGTATTATTGTTGTATTTTATTATTAATGTATTGTATTATTAGTGTATTTTATTGAATTATTATTTTATGTTTATGTACTATAATATAAGTGTATTGTATTATTCTTATTATATTTTATTTTATTATTAATGCATTGTATTATTAGTGTATTTTATTGAATTATTATTGTATGTTCATGTACTGTAATACAAGTGTATTGTATTAATATTGTATTTTATTATTATTGTATTTTATTGAATTATTATTTTATGTTCATGTACTGTAATATAAGTGTATTGTATTATTATCATATTTTACTATTAATATATTGTATTATTTGTGTATTTAATTAAATTATTGTTTTATATTCATGTACAGTAATATTAATATATTGTATTATTGTTGTATTTTATTATTAATGTATTGTATTATTAGTGTATTTTATTAAGTTATTTTATGTTCATGTACTGTAATAAAAGTGTATTGTGTTATTCTTATCATATTTTATTATTAATATATTGTATTATTTGTGTATTTAATTGAATTATTATTTTATGTTCATGTACTGTAATATAAGTGTATTGTATTATTCTTATTATATTTTATTATTAATGCATTGTATTATTAGTGTATTTTATTGAATTATTATTGTATGTTCATGTACTGTAATACAAGTGTATTGTATTATAATTGTATTTTATTATTAATGTATTGTATTTTATTGAATTATTATTTTATGTTCATGTACTGCAATATAAGTGTATTGTATTATTATCATATTTTATTATTAATATATTGTATTATTTGTGTATTACATCGAATTATTATTTTATATCCATGTACAGTAATATTAATGTATTGTACTATTATTGTATTTTATTATTAATGTATTGTATTATTAGTGTATTTTATTAATTTGTTATTTTATGTTCATGTACTATAATATGTGGATTGTATTATTATTGTATTTTATTATTAATGCATTGTATTATTTGTGTATTTTATTGAATTATTATTTTATGTTCATGTACTGTAATATAAGTGTATTGTATTATTATTATTATATTTTATTAATAATGTATTGTATTAGTGTATTTTATTGAATTATTATTTTATGTTCATGTACTGTAATATAAGTGTATTTTATTATTATTATATTTTATTAATGTATTGTATTATTTGTGTATTTTGTTTAATTATTATTTTATGTTCATGTACTGTAATATTAATGTATTGTATTATTATTGTATTTTATTATTAATATATTGTATTATTAGTGTATTTTATTGAATTATTATTTTATGTTCATGTACTATAATATAAGTGTATTGTATTGTATTATTAATGTATTTTATTATTAATGTATTGTATTATTAGTGTATTTTATTGAATTATTCATTTATGTTCATGTACTGTAATATTAATGTATTGTATTATTACTGTATTTTATTAAGTTATTTTATGTTCATGTACTGTAATATAAGTGTATTGTATTATTATATTATTACTATTATTATTAATAATGTATTGTATGATTAGTGTATTTTATTGAATTATTATTTTATGTTCATGTACTATAATATAAGTGTATTGTATTATTATTGTATTTTATTATTAATGTATTGTATTATTATTGTATTTTATTATTAATGTATTGTATTATTATTGTATTTTATTAATAATGTATTGTATTATTAGTGTATTGTACAGTTGTGTCTTGTATTGTATTATTAGTGTATTTTATTGAATTGTTATTTTATGTTCACCTACTGTAATGTAAGTGTATTGTATTATTATTGTATTTTATTAATAATGTATTGTATTATTATTGTATTTTATTATTAATGTATTGTATTATTATTGTATTTTATTAATAATGTATTGTATTATTAGTGTATTGTACAGTTGTGTCTTGTATTGTATTATTAGTGTATTTTATTGAATTATTATTTTATGTTCATGTACTGTAATATAAGTATCTTGTATTATTAAGGTATTTTAATATTAATGTATTGTATTATTAGTGTATTTTATTGAAGTATGATTTTATTGTCATATACTGTAATATAAGTGTATTGTATTATGGTTGTATTTTGTTATTAATGTATTGTATTATTAGTGGTTTTTATCATAATTTTATTTTATTGTGTATTAGAATATTGTATATGTTTGTGCATTGTATTGTATTATTAGTGTAAATAACTGTAGTGTATTATTATTGTATTGTATTAATAGCGTGTTGTGTATGATATTAGTGCATTGTATTGTTAATGTTTTGTTATATTAATGTATTATATAATAGTGTACTGTATTATTAGTGCATTGTATTTTTATTGTATTGTGTTATTAGTGTATTTTATTATTACTGTATTTTGTATTGTATAAGTGTATAATATAGTATAGTATAGTATAGTATGTTAGTGCATTGTACTTTATTATTTGTGTAGTATATTGTATTCATATTATATTGTTTATTAGTGTCATGTATTATTATTGTATTAATAGTACTTTTTATTCTATTATTTGTGTATTTTATTATTAGTGTATATATGTACAATCACCGGCCACTTTATTATAAGTACACCTGTTCAATTGCTTGGTAACACAAATCGCTAATCAGCCAATCACATGGTAGCAACTCAATGCATTTATGCATCTAGACGTGGTGAAGACGACTTTCTGACATTCAAACCAAGCATCAGAATGGGGAAGAAAGGAGATTTAAGTGACTGGACTGAGTATTTCTGGGATTTTCACACACAGCCATCTCTTGGGGGTTACAGAGAATGGTGGGAAAAAGAGAAAATATCCAGTGAGTGGGAGATGTGTGGAGGAAAATGCCTTTTTGAGGTCAGAGGAGAACGGGCGGACTGGTTCCAGATGACAGAAAGGCAACAGTAACTCAAATAACCACTCGTTACATCCAAGGTGTGCAGAATACCATCTCTGAAGGCACAACACATCGAACCTTGAAGCAGATGGACTACAGCAGCAGAAGAACACACCGGGTGCCACTCCTGTCAGCTAAGAACAGGAAACTGAGGCTACAATTGGCACAGGATCACAAACATTGGATAATAGAAGATTGGAAAAACGTTGCCTGGTCTGATGAGTCTCGAATTCAGCTGTGACATTCAGATGGGAGGGTCAGAATTTGGTGCATGGATCCATCTACGGTTCAGGCGGGTGGTGGTGGTGTAATGGTGTGGGGGAGGAGGGGGGTAATGGTTCAGGCTGGTGGTGGTGTAATGGTGGGGGGGGGGGGATATTTTCTTGGCACACTTTGGGCCCCTTAGTACCAATTGATGATGGTTTACACACCACGGCCCCCCTGAGTATTGTTGCTGACCATGTCCACCCCTTTATGACTGCAGTGTCCCCATCTTCTGATGGCTCCTCCCAGCAGGATAATGCACCATGTCACAAAGCTCCAATCATCTCACCACTGGTTTCTTCATCATGACAATGAGGTCACTGTACTCCAATGGCCTCCACACTCACCACATCTCATCCAATAGAGCAGCTTTGGGATGTGGTGGAACGGGAGATTGGCATCATGGATGTGCAGCTGATAAATCTGCAGCAACTGCATGATGCCATCATGTCACTATGGAGCAAAATCTCTGAGGAACGTTTCCAACACCTTCTTGTATCTACGCCACGAAGAATGAGGGCAAAAGGGGGTCCAACCCGCTACTAGCAAGGTGTACCTAATCACTTCCGGACCGCCCCCCCCCCCACAGTTTTACGTCGGTACTTTGACATTAAATACCGGGGTTATGGCAGCAGATAGCATATAGCTGCCATAACCCCGGTATTTTTTTAAACGGCGGGCACACTGCTTTAACATAAAGGGGTGGTCCCAGCAGCGGATTCACCGCGGGATCGCCTTTATGGGCAGTGGGAGAGGTGCCCCCCTCCCACCAATTCATGGTTGCTTTCCCCACTTACCGGAGCTGTGGGCAGCGTGGAAAATAATCCAGTCCTCTCCCCTCCTAGGCAGGAAGTTGAGTGAGGGCAAGCTGGCCCCCCACTCCACTCTATGGCCTTGGAGGACCGGAGTGAGATCATACGTCACTTCCTCCCAATGGCCTTAGAGGGCCCATTTTTTTTTTTTTATCATGAAAATTATTTTTTTTTTTCTTTGGTTTTTAGTGTAGATGTGAGGTGTGAGGTCTTTTTGACCCCCAGATCTCCCATTAAAGAGGACCTGTCCTGCTTATTTCTATTACCAGGGATGTTTACACTCCTTGTAATAGGAATAAAAGTGATCAAATTTTTTTTTTTTTAAAGGGACAGTGTAAAAATAAAAAAATAAAAGATAAAAGAAATAGGAAAAAAAATCAAAGTGCCCTGTCCCCGTTAGCTCACCCGCAGGTCCCTCCCACATATGTAAACGGTGTTCAAACCACACATGTGAGGTATCGCCGCGATCGTTACAGCGCAAGAAAAAATTCTAACCCTAGACCCCCTTTGTAACTCTAAACTGGTAACCTGTAGACATTTTTAAAATATCGCCTATGGAGATTTTTAAGTACCAATGTTTGTCGCCATTCCGCGAGCGTGCGCAATTTTGAAGTATGACATGTTGGGTATCTAATTACTCGGCGTAACATCATCTTTCAAATTATAGAAAAAAATTGGGCTGACTTTTCTGTTTCCTTATTTTTGAATTCAAAAAAGTGTATCTTTCAAAAAAAAAAAGCATTTGTAAGACCGCTGCGCAAATACGGTGTGATAAAAATTATTGCACCCATCTCCATTTTATTCTCTAGGGTCTCTGCTAAAATATATGTATAAATATATATCTATATATATTATATAGATATATATATACATATATATATATATATATATATATATATATATATATATAATGTTTGGGGGTTCTAAGTCATTTTCTAGCAAAAAAAAAAAAAAAACTGATTTTATCATGTAAAAAAACAAGTGTCAGAAATAGGCTCGGTCCTTAACCGCTTGCCGACCGCCGCACGACTATTTACTGTGGCAGTCAGCCCCGTACAGGCAAAATGACGTAAGGGTACGTCACTCGCCCACGAGCCTCTAGAGGGCAAGCGCGCGCCCCCGCTCGTTTCCTGCTTTCCCCGCGCGAGTGACCGGGGGCTTCGATGTCCGCCGGTCACTCGCGATCTCCAGCAGGAGAGGGAGAAAGGCAGGCGGCTGATGTAAACAAAGCCATCTGTCATTCTTCCTGGTGTAACAGCAGAGATCATGCGATCCTGCTATGTAGGATCGTATGTCTCTGTGGTTACATCACAAGCCACACCCCCCCCACAGTTAGAATCACGCCCCTAGGGATACATTTAACCCACTGATCACCAATAAAGTTAACCCCTTCCCTGCCAGTGTCATTTTGACAGTAACAGTGCATATGTATAACGCCGATTACAGTAGTAATGTCACTGGTACCCCCAGAAGTGTCAAAAATGTCAGTCAGGGGTCCGATCTGTCCGCCACAATGTCGCAGTCCCGCAAAAAAAAAAAACGCAGATCGCCGCGATTACTAGTTAAAAAAAAAAACAATAAAAATGACAAAAATCTTTCCCCTAGTTTGTAGACGCGTTAACTTTTGCACAAACCAATCAAAATACGCTTATTACGATTTTTTTTACCAAACATATGTAGCAGAATACAAATTGGCCTAAAATGTTAAAAAATTTTGATTCTTACTTTTTTTTTTTGGGGAATTTCATATAAAAAAATGTGAAAAATATTGTTTTTTTCTTTCTCAAAATTGTCGCTCTTTTTTGTTTATAGCGCAAAAAGTAAAAATCGCACAGGTGATCAAATACCACCAAAAGAAAGCTCTGTTTGTGGGAAAAAAAGGACATCAATTTTATTTGGGTAAGGCGTCGCACAACCGGGCAATTGTCCGTTAAAGTCACGCAGTGCCGAATCGCAAAATAGGCCCTGGTCTTTGAGCAGCCAAATCCTCCGGGGCTTAAGTGGTTAAGTGGCCGGTGGGTGTATTTTGGTGCATTGTAGTGTATTGTATCATTAATGTATCATTATTATATTATTCATGTATTGCATAATTGAGTATTGTATTAATATTATATATTGTATAATACACACCTCCCAACTTTTTGAGACGGTAACGAGGGACACCAATTAGCAAAAGTATGTAGGCATAGGACACACCCCCTTCCACGCCCCCTTAAAGGAGACTTAACCACTTTAGCCTCAGAAGATTTGGCTGCTCAATGACCAGGCCACTTTTTTCAACTTGGCACTGCGTGAATTTAATGGACAATTGCGCGGCCATGCAATGCCGTACCCAAACAAAATTTACGTCCTTTATTTCCCACAAACAGAGCTTCCTTTTGGTGGTATTTGATCACCTCTGCGCTTTTTATTTTTTGCGATATTAATAAAAAAAGACTAAATATTTTGCGAAAAATTGACATTTTCTACTTTGACTGTTAAAAAATATCCAATATTTTCAATTTTTGTCATATATTTAGGCCAAAATGTATTTAGCTACATGTTTTTGACAAAAAAATTCTCAATGAGCGTATTTTTTATCCACTTCAAGACCAGAAGATTTTACATCCTTCCTGACCAGGCTATATTTTGCTAATTCGGCACTGCGTTACTTTAACGGACAATTGCGTGGTCGTGCGATGCTGTACCCAAATAAATTGTATGTCCTTTTTTTCCCTACAAATAGAGCTTTCTTTTGGCGGTATTTGATCACCTGTGCGATTTTTAATTTTTGAAAAAAAGAGCGACAATTTCGAAAAAAAAAAAGGGTAGTAGCAGCACAGTGAGCGGTCCTAAAGTGGTTAAACAACCAAAAGTTTGTAAACCCACAAGTGCTTTTCTTTTTTTAACCACTACTTTTCCTTTTATATTGGCTTTTGAAATTTATAAATGCAGCAATTTAGAAATTGGATGAAAGGTTTTGCACTGGGAAACACTTTTTGATAGATAAAAAGTGCATTTTATATACAACTATATAGATCAGACCAAAATGAGGGACAAATGAGGAGGACAGAGGGACAAATGAGGAGGACAGAGGGACTGTGTTCCAAATCAGGGACAGTCCCTCAAAATCCGGGACAGTTGGGAGCTTTGTATATTAGTGTATTTTATTTTATTTTATTACTATTGTGTATTGGATTGTATATTAGTGTATTGCATTTTATTGTATTGTTATTGTGTATTGGATTGCATATTAGTGTATTGGAATTTATTTTATTATTATTGTGTATTGGATTGTACCAATGTGGTTGCCCGGGTCTACGGCCGAGGGGGGGGGGGGGGGGCTTATCGGAATCTGCATGCCCCCTTCAAACAAGGTTTTTCCTCTTCTTCCTGCAGCTACAGCCGCCAACAACACAAAGCCTTTATTCTTTGTCATTCTGCAATGTTCATATATGAATACCAATATAAAGGTTGGGCAATGTGTGTGTGATGTAGGCATGGCTCCCTCTGGTGGAACTAATGAGTATGGTCTGATTCTAGGACAGGAAACTCTACAATGCTAGAGCTGTATAAATCTCCCATTTTTTTCCTTTCAGTTTGTCAGATAAGAATAACATTCTACAGACGGGTATGGTGCCAGCTGATTGGACAAAAGTCAACGTGGTACCAATATTTAAAAAAGGGCCGAGATATATCCCGGGGAACTATAGGCCGGTCAGCCTAACATCAGTAGTCTGCAAAATTTTGGAGGGGATGATAAGGGACCACATACAAGACTTTAGTAATGAAAACGGTATTATAAGTAGTAATCAGCATGGATTCATGAAAAACCGTTCTTGCCAGACCAATCTATTAACCTTCTATGATGAAGTGAGCTGCCACCTAGATAAAGGTAAGCCTGTGGATGTGGTGTATCTGGATAAAGGAAGGCCTGTCAATGTGGTGTATCTGGATAAAGGAAGGCCAGTGGATGTGGTGTCTCTGGATAAAAGAAGGCCTGTGGATGTGGTGTATCTGGATAAAGGAAGACCCGTGGATGTGGTGTATCTGGATAAAGGAAGGCCTGTGGATGTGCTGTATCTGGATAAAGGAAGGCCTGTGGATGTGGTGTATCTGGATAAAGGAAGGCCTGTGGATGTGCTGTATCTGGATAAAGGAAGGCCTGTGGATGTGCTGTATCTGGATAAAGGAAGGCCTGTGGATGTGGTGTATCTGGATAAAGGAAGGCCTGTGGATGTGGTGTATCTGGATAAAGGAAGGCCTGTGGATGTGCTGTATCTGGATAAAGGAAGGCCTGTGGATGTGGTGTATCTGGATAAAGGAAGGCCTGTGGATGTGGTGTATCTGGATAAAGGAAGGCCTGTGGATGTGCTGTATCTGGATAAAGGAAGGCCTGTGGATGTGGTGTATCTGGATAAAGGAAGGCCTGTGGATGTGCTGTATCTGGATAAAGGAAGGCCTGTGGATGTGGTGTATCTGGATAAAGGAAGGTCTGTGGATGTGGTGTATCTGGATAAAGGAAGGTCTGTGGATGTGGTGTCTCTGGATAAAGGAAGGCCTGTGGATGTGGTGTATCTGGATAAAGGAAGGCCTGTGGATGTGCTGTATCTGGATAAAGGAAGGCCTGTGGATGTGGTGTATCTGGATAAAGGAAGGCCTGTGGATGTGGTGTATCTGGATAAAGGAAGGCCTGTGGATGTGCTGTATCTGGATAAAGGAAGGCCTGTGGATGTGGTGTATCTGGATAAAGGAAGGCCTGTGGATGTGCTGTATCTGGATAAAGGAAGGCCTGTGGATGTGGTGTCTCCGGATAAAGGAAGGCCTGTGGATGTGGTGTCTCTGGATAAAGGAAGGCCTGTGGATGTGGTGTCTCTGGATAAAGGAAGGTCTGTGGATGTGGTGTCTCCGGATAAAGGAAGGCCTGTGGATGTGGTGTCTCTGGATAAAGGAAGGCCTATGGATGTGGTGTATCTGGATAAAGGAAGGCCTGTGGATGTGGTGTCTCCGGATAAAGGAAGGCCTGTGGATGTGGTGTCTCTGGATAAAGGAAGGCCTGTGGATGTGCTGTATCTGGATAAAGGAAGGTCTGTGGATGTGGTGTATCCGGATAAAGGAAGGCCTTTGGATGTGGTGTCTCCGGATAAAGGAAGGCCTGTGGATGTGGTGTCTCTGGATAAAGGAAGGCCTGTGGATGTGGTGTCTCTGGATAAAGGAAGGCCTGTGGATGGGGTGTCTCTGGATAAAGGAAGGTCTGTGGATGTGGTGTCTCTTGATAAAGGAAGGTCTGTAGATGTGATGTATCTGGATAAAGGAAGGTCTGTGGATGTGATGTATCTGGATAAAGGAAGGTCTGTGGATGTGGTGTATCTGGATAAAGGAAGGTCTGTGGATGTGGTGTCTCTGGATAAAGGAAGGCCTGTGGATGTGGTGTCTCTGGATAAAGGAAGGCCTGTGGATGTGGTGTCTCTGGATAAAGGAAGGCCTGTGGATGTGGTGTATCTGGATAAAGGAAGGTCTGTGGATGTGGTGTCTCTGGATAAAGGAAGGCCTGTGGATGTGGTGTCTCTGGATAAAGGAAGGCCTGTGGATGTGGTGTCTCTGGATAAAGGAAGGCCTGTGGACGTGGTGTCTCTTGATAAAGGAAGGTCTGTGGATGTGGTGCCTCTGGATAAAGGAAAGCCTGTGGATGTGGTGTCTCTGGACTTTGCAAAGGCCTTTGACACCGTTCCCCACAAACGCTTACTGTACAAACTAAGGAAGGTAGGTATGGACCATAGGGTGAGTACCTGGATAGAGAACTGGCTCCAGGGGAGAGTCCAGAGGGTGGTGATTAATGGGGAGTACTCGGATTGGGCGGCTGTGGAAAGTGGGGTCCCCCAAGGATCTGTCCTGGGACCAATCCTATCTAATTTATTCATAAATGATCTAGAGGAGGGGATATGCAGCACAATCTCAGTATTTGCGGACAATACTAAGCTAAGGAGGCCAATATCTTCTCTACAGGATGTGGAAACCTTACAAGCGGATCTGAACAAAATAATGGGGTGGGCAACTACATGGCAGATGAGGTTTAATGTTGAAAAATGTAAAGTAATGCACTTGGTTGTCAGAAATACGAACACAAGTTACTCGCTAGGCGGTGATCCTCTGGGCGAATCTAAGATGGAAAAGGACCTGGGGGTACTGGTAGACAACAGGCTTGGCAGTGGCATGCAATGCCAAGCCGCCGCAAGCAAAGCCAACAGAATACTGGGATGTATAAAAAAGGGGATTCACTCCAGAAATAAAGAGATTATTCTCCCACTCTACAAGACTCTGGTCCGGCCACATCTGGAGTATTCCGTCCAGTTCTGGGCACCGGTCCTCGGGAAGGATGTGCTGGAACTGGAGAAAGTCCAGAGAAGGGCAACAAAAATAATTAGGGGAATGGAGGGCATCAGCTATGAGGAAAGACTACAAGCACTGAACTTATTCTCTCTGGAGAAGAGACGATTGAGGGGGGATATGATATCAATGTACAAATATCGTACTGGTGACCCTAGCATAAGGAACAAACTTTTCAGAGAAAGGAAATACAATAAGGCAAGCGGCCACTCACTAAAACTAGAGGAAAGGCAGTTTAACCTTAAGCTACGTAAAGGGTTCTTTACTGTCAGAGCAGTAAGGATGTGGAATTCTCTTCCACAAGCAGTGGTATCAGCAGGGAGCATCGATAGTTTAAAAAAACTATTAGATGGGCACCTTAAAGACCACAACATACAGGGGTATACAATGTACAACATACAGGGGTATACAATGTACAACATACAGGGGTATACAATGTACAACATACAGGGGTATACAATGTACAACATGCAGGGGTATACAATGTACAACATACAGGGGTATACAATGTACTGTTAACAGAAAACACACACACACATTATGGATTGAACTGGGTGGAGTGGTGTCTTTTCTCAGCCTCACTAGCTATGTAACTATATACATCATCAGCCATAATGTTATGATGACCCACCTAATATGCAGTAGGTCCCCCTTTTGCCACCAACACAGCCCAGACCCATCTCGGCATGGACTCCACTAGACCTCCAAAGGTACTGTGGTATCCGGCACCAATCTGTCAGTAGCAGATCCTCTAAGTCCTGTAAGTTGGGAGTTGAGGCCTCCATGGATTGGACTTGTTTTTCCAACACATCCCACAGATGCTGGATTGGATGGAGATCTGGAGAATTTGAAGGCCAAATCAACACTTCAAACTCGTTGTTATGTTCCTCAAACCATAGCTCCCAACTGTCCTTGATTTTGAGGGGCTGTCCCTGATTTGAAACAAAGCCCCCTCTTTCCTCCTCATTTGTCCCCCCTTTTGGTCTGATCTATAGAGTTGGATATAAAATGCCATTTTTTTCTTTCAAAAAGTGTTTCCCAGCGCTAAACCTTTCATCCAATATCTAAATTGTTGCATTTGTTAATTTCAAAAGCCAATATAAAGGAATAATAGTGGTAAAAAAATACTTGTGGGTTTAACTAATAATTTTTTTTTGTTGTTTAATTCTCTTTTAAGGGGGCGTGGCCTATGCCTACATATATATTTGCTAATAGATGTCCCTATTTCCCATCCCAAAACATTGGGAGATATGCTCAAACCATTCTTGACCCACCTAATATGGAGTAGGTCCCCCTTTTGCCACCAACACAGGCAGTGACAGTGAACGCTGGTCACTGCATTGATGGGGGCACGGCACGCTGGTCACTGCATTGATGGGGGCACGGCATGCTGGTCACTGCATTGATGGGGGCACGGCACGCTGGTCACTGCATTGATGGGGGCATGGCACGCTGGTCACTGCATTGATGGGGGCACGGCACGCTGGTCACTGCACTGATGGGGGCACGGCACGCTGGTCATTGCATTGATGGGGGAACAGCATGCTGGTCACTGCATTGAATGGGAGCACGCTGTAGTAACTCTGCATTGAATGGGGGCATGCTGTAGTAACTCTGCATTGAATGGGGGCACGCTGTAGTAATTCTGCATTGAATGGGGGCACGCTGTAGTAACTCTGCATTGAATGGGGGCACGCTGTAGTAACTCTGCATTGAATGGGGGCACGCTTTAGTAACTCTGCATTGAATGGTGGCATGCTGTAGTAACTCTGCATTGAATGGGGGGCACGCTGTAGTAACTCTGCAGTGAATGGTGGCATGCTGTAGTAACTCTGCATTGAATGGGGGCACGCTGTAGAAACTCTGCATTGAATGGTGGCATGCTGTAGTAACTCTGCATTGAATGGGGGCACGCTGTAGTAACTCTGCATTGATGGGGGCACACTATACTTTGATTACTGAAGGCCTCTTTCACACTTTTGTGACCTCAAAGTCATGCAATTTTTTGCCGCGTTTTTTGCCGCAAAGCAATGCCTATTAGATTTTTTCTGTTTGCGCCCCCCCCCCCCAAACATTTTGAGCACCAGCCGCCACTGCCTTTGAGGGGGGCGTGGTAGGGTGTGTGTCCTATGCCTACATATATATTTGCTAATAGATGTCCCTCTTTCCCATCCCAAAAAGTTGGGAGATATGCTCAAACCATTCTTGATCCATTTTTTCAGCGTGGCAGGGCGCATTATCCTGCTGAAAGAGGCCACTGCCATCAGGGAACACCGTTTCCATGAAGGGGTGTACTTAGTCACCAACAATGTGGTACGTGTCACATAACATCCACATGAGTGGGAGGAGCCAATGTTTCCAAGAAAAGCAATGGCCCTAAGCATTACACGGCCTCAGCCGGCTTGTCTTCTTCCCATACTGCATCCTGGTGCCATTTCTTCTGCAGGTAAGTGACGCACCCGGCCATCCACGATAGACAAGAAAATGTCATTCATCAGACCAGGCCACCTTCTTCCATTGCTCCGTAGCCCAGCCCTGAGGCTCAAGTGCTCATTGTAGGCATTTTTGGCTGCGGACACGGCTCAGCAGAGACACTCTGACCGATGTATATTTGATTTATATTATTCTATGGTCAATAGGGATCTAAATCAGTGGTCTCCAAACTGTGGTCTGGGACCAGATGGGGATCAGCATGGGCACCCTGACCGGTGTATATTTGATTTATATTATTTTTATGGTCAGTAGGGATCTAAATCAGTGGTCTCCAAACTGTGGTCCAGGACCAGTTGGGACCCATGGGGCTCAGTATGGGCACCCTGACTGGTGTATATTTGATTTATATTATTCTATGGTCAGTAGGGATCTAAATCAGTGGTCTCCAAACTGTGGTCCGAGACCAGATGGGGCCCTTGGAGCTCAGCAGGACACCCTGACAGGTGTATATTTGATTTATAATATTCTATGGTCAGTAGGGATCTAAATCAGTGGTCTTCAAACTGTGATGCGGGACCAGATGGGGCCCTTGGGGCTCAGCAGGACAGCTTAACAGGTGTATATTTAATTTATACTATTTCTATGGTCAGTAAGGATCTAAATCAGTGGTCTCCAAAATGTGGTCCGGGACCAGGTCTCAGTATGGGGCTCAGTATGGGCACCCTGACCGGTGTATATTTGATTTATATTATTTTTATGGTCAATAGGGATCTAAATCAGTGGTCTCCAAACTGTGATCCAGGACCAGATCGGGCCCATGGGGCTCAGTATGGGCACCCTGACTGGGGTATACTTGATTTATACTATTTCTATGGTCAGTAAGGATCTAAATAAGGGGTCTCCAAACTAGGGATAGACCGATAATCGGCAAGGCCGATATATCGTGACGTCATTCTGCCTTCTTAGGCCGCCTCCCTCGCCTTGGACAGCCTCGTCTGGAGTCGGGACTAGTCTCGCGGGACAATATCACTGCCATACACCCACCCACAGCAGCCCGGTGCCAGCCAGCCACCCACATCCACAGGCCCTGTACCAGCCAGCCACAGGCACTGTACCAGCTAGCCAGCTACCCACAGGCCCTCTACCTGTCAGCCACAGGCACTGTACAAGCCAGCCACGCACAGCCCAGGGTGCCAGCCAGCCACAGGCACTGTACCAGCCATCCACCCACAGCCCCTGTGCCAGCCACCCACCTACCACAGGGTGCCAGCCACCCACCCACCACAGGGTGCCAGCCAGCCATTCACCACAGGGTTCCAGCAAGCCAGCCACCCACCACAGGATGCCAGCAAGCCAGCCATTAAGCATTAAACAAAAATTAACATGTTCAGTACCAGATTTGTGTCAAAAATTGTCTTTATTTTTCAAAACTTTAAATAGACAAAATATTGACCAATACCAATACGTTGTGATCAAAATATCGGTATCGGCCCTGAAAAAAACATATTGGTCTATCCCTACTCCAAATTGTGGTCCGGGACCAGATGGGGCTCAGTATCGGCACCCTGACCGATGTATATTTGGTTTATATTATTTCTCCGGCTTGCCTTCTTCCCATACTGCATCCTGGTGCCATTTCTTCCCCAGGTAAGTGATGCACCCGGCCATCCACATGATAGACAAGAAAATGTCATTCATCAGACCAGGCCACCTTCTCCCATTGCTCCGTAGCCCAGCTCTGATGCTCACATGCCCATTGTAGGCATTTTTGGATGCGGACACGGCTCAGCGGGGACACCCTGCCAGATGTATATTTGATTTAGATAATTGCTATGGTCAGTAAGGATCTAAATTAGTGGTCTCCAAACTGTGGTCCGGGACCAGATGGGGCCCATGGGGCTCAGCATGGGCACCCTGACGAAATGTCGAAACGTGTAGAGCGAGGCTAATGGTGACCTCAGTTTTGCTTCCTGGAATGCATGCTGGAACACAAACTGTTATTCCCGGTTTCATTTCTTTGACTCGAGCTTCCTAACTTTTATTGATGGAGACATCATACAGACCTTATGGGACCCAAAGGCTGGATTTTAAAGGGACCAATGACCACCAATTATCATATACATAACACACCGGTGGAAAGGCGTTTTTTGATTTCTTTCCAGAGTATGGAGTCTCTCTTTTTTCCCTGCTGGTGTATTTTTCTCTCCCATTGACCACCAATGTAATGGAACCCGCTTGGTACCCTGATTAGGTGCTTCCTTCTGTCAAACAGTGCCTCCTGCCCTTCGAACCGTCACAGCATTTTTCTCTCCCATTGACCAATGACCACCAACGCTTAAGTATTTTCATCCCCCCACTAACCACCAATACAAGGTATTTTCCTCCTCTTTAGTACGAACATCAAGGATTCCTACTCCACGCTCCTCAGCAGAGGATTCTGTCCTTTCAGGGGTAGGTTATAGGATTCCTAGAGTCATTTTTTTTCCTGGTTAGGCAGGATTGCACTGTGGTGGCCACACCTCTTAATCACCTATGGGTGTTAGGTGGAAGGACTCCTTTTCATCGCTTTGATCCTAAAGTTCTTGTAAAACAGTTTGCATTAGGATATTTCATCACTGATATCTGTTTATACTGGTGTTGTTGATCAACCCCCCCTTTAGAAGGATTCAAGGTTAGCACCCTTCAGTTTTTTGTCACCTAAAGCGGGCCACAGATGGTTTGAATCTCAGCTGGTTGACCAGGACCCTTCTGAGCTTGGAACCATGTATGGGCAGGCTGAATGTACCAACGTTGATCAATTCAGCAACTTGGGTACAACTAGCCTGCCAGATTTTACATACAATATTTGTTTGGCTGTTATAGCTGCTAAACCGGCCGAGATTCAAACCATGCATGGCCTGCCTTAGTGAATATTCCCTTTCAAAGTGAACATGCTTTGTTCCTTTAGTAAATCAACCTAGTAGCACTGTTTTTAGTCTTGGCAGTCCTGGATTAAGGGGGTTGCTGGGGTGGGCTGTGCCCAACTAGATTTTGGTGGTGTCCGACCCTAAGAGTGCATCCCCTGATCCACTCTGCTGGGGATAATTGAAGTAAGGTGATACTCTGACAGGGACAGCTAATGAAAGGGGGGCATTCTGATCGAACAGTTGAAGGAAGGAGCTACTCTGATGAAGATCATGGATGAAGGGGGGGGGGCATTTTGATGGGGACACTTGATGTTAGGGGAACTCTGATGGGGTCAGTTGAAGTAAGGGGGTACTCTGATGGGGACACCTGATGCAAAGGGGAACTCTTATGGAGACACTTGATGTAAGGGGAACTCTGATGGGGACAGTTGATGTAAGGGGGCACCTGATGCAAGAGGGCACTCTGATGGGGACAGTTGATGTAAAGGGACTCTGATGGGGACACCTGATGCAAAGGGGAACTCTTATCGGGACACTTGATGTAAGGGGAACTCTGATGGGGACAGTTGAAGTAATGTGATACTCTGATGGGGACAGCTGATAAAAGGGGGCATTCTGATGGGACAGCTGAAGGAGCTACTCTGATGCAGACAGTTGATTTAAGGGGGCACCTGATGCAAGAGGGCACTCTGATGGGGATAGTTAATGTAAGGGGAACTCTGATGGGGACAGTTGATGTAAAGGGACTCTGATGGGGACAGTTAAGTAAGGTGGTACTTTGATGGGGACAGTTTAAGTAAGGAGGTACTCTGATGGGGACAGCTGATGAAAGGGGGCATTCTGATGGGGACACTTGATGTAAGGGGAACTCGAATGAGAACAGTTTATTAAAATGGGCATTCTGATGGGGATGCTTGATGTAAGGGGAACTCTGAATAGTACAGTTAAAGTAAGGTGGTACTCTGATGGGGACACCTGGTGCAGGGGGGCACTTTTATGGGGACAGCTGATGAAAGGGGAAACTCTAATGGAGCAGTTGAACTAAGGGGGCACTTTAATGGGGACACTTGATGTAAAGAGGGACTTTGATGAAAACCCGTGATGTAAGGGGGACACTTGAAATAAAGAAGCACAGGTTCTGAGGAAGGAGCCGATCCTAGCCTCCAAAATGCATTTCCTGTCGGCCCTTGTGACTACACTTCCTGGCAGTGTGAACACATCATCCAGCAGTGTCTTCCATGTCCCACAGTGGCGGTTCTTCCCCTGTCTATAGAGCCTGGCTGCAGTGGGTATAGCAGCCACATAAAGTCTGGTCTTCCATCTCCACAGATGTCCGGACTGCACACCGATTTAGGAGACACGCTCTTATCTACTTTTGTATGCGAGTGCGACTTTTACCTTTTTTTGATCTCTAAAATAAACTTGCTTACTACACTATGGTTGGCTTGGCGCCCCTCTCTTTTTCAGGTTCTGTTTAATCATCCTAATTGAATCACAGCCTATTACATTCCCTGTTCACTCTTGCCAGACATTATTTCCAGGTTGTGACTCGCGGCACAAAGTACGCTGAGTGAATGGGGCATACCGGTTCCCTGCACCTGTCACACTGTTGACATTATTCCCGCTTACATTTTATGATGCACACCCAGATCAGATAGGCTAGAGGCAGCCCTGGTCCCAGTAAACATGTATTTTTTTTTTTGACCATCTTAGGTGTTAGTCTAATTTTTGTGATTCTGTTCCACTGATTTTCTGTTGGATGGGTGGCTGGTCCTCCATTCACTGAGAACCATGGATCATTCCTGTAGTTCCTTCTTCCGCTATGTGGTGTCTGTCCTGATCTGGAGTACCATGTTGAATCTAGGTGCCTTACCCTTGGATGTGGACATTCCACATTGGCTGGCCCTCTCATCCAGTGTTCTTTCTTCAGATACTTTTGCAGTATGATCTCTTCGTGGATTCTGACCACCACTCAGTTGGACACCTCAACTACTTAAGAGTCTACATTCCCCCTCAAATGTAAAATAAAAAAAAAAAAAAAAAAAAAAAATGGATTTTTGTAAAATCTTACCGTAAAATCCTTTTCTCTTAGCTCATTGACAGACGTAGTCCTCGGTGATACACCACCTTCGGGTTATGTTGCCTCCACAGGAGCAGGACTAGACAGGAAATTAAAAAGCTCTGGCCACACCCTAGGGGCAGTCCCAGAGGGTATATCCTCTCTCTCTCTGCCTCAGCAAATCAGTTATGTGAAAAAGCAGTCTTTAGAGATTTTAACCCAACTCAAAAAAACAGAGGGGCGGGGACTACGTCTGTCAATGAGCTAAGAGAAAAGGATTTTACGGTAAGATTTTACAAAAATCCATTTTTCTCTAGCGCTCATTGACAGACGTAGTCCTCGGTGATACACCACCTTCGGGACGTCCCAGAGCAGTATCACAACTGAGGGGTGGGAAAATGAAAACAAATCCCAATCTAGAAGGCCCAACCGGTGCCAACTAGAAGTTTACAATGCTCATCCTTAATGATGAGACTCAACAAAAGAGAGAAAAAAATTTTTCTTTTTTTTTTTTTTTTTCAAACAGAAAAAAACCCTCGAGGTAGACCACCGGTCTCCTCAAATTGCGGCCTGCAAAACCTTGCGGCCAAATGAGGCATCCGCCGATGCCGTCACATCAATTTTATAGAATCTTGTAAAGGTATGTACCGACGACCAGGTGGCCGCCTTACATACCTGGACCACTGACGCCTGATGGCGAAAGGCCCAGGGAAGTACTGAGCGCTCGAGTGGAGTGCGCCCTAACAGGGAACGGAGGACTCTGATCCTTAATAGAATAAGCCTGTACCACCGTCTGTCTAATCCATTTGGCAATGGTCGCGGCAGATGCAGGCAAACCCTTTCTGGGGCCATCCGTGATCACAAAAAGTGAATCCGTCTTACGGAATGATTCCGTAGCTTTCAGGTATACCCTGATTGCCCGAACCACATCTAAGGAATGCAACGCATGTTCCCGATGATGCTTGGGCTGAGGACACAAGGAAGGTAGTACAATATCTTCATTCAGATGAAAATCTGAAACCACCTTAGGAAGAAAAGATGGCTTAGGATGAAGTACTACCTTATCCCTATGAATCACTAGGTATGGGGACTGGCATGATAATGCAGCCAGTTCTGACACCCTGCGAGCAGAAGTAATAGCCACCAAGAAGGCCACCTTCTGGGATAAAGTAAGCAAGGGAATCTCCCTGATGTTTTCAAAGGGAGGTTTCTGTAGAACCGACAAAACCAAATTAAGATCCCAGGGCGGTAAGGGCGCGCGGACTGGAGGAGCCAGGTGCCGCACCCCCTGGATGAAATTCCGCACCAAGGATTTGGTAGCTAAAGGCTTCTGAAAGAAGATTGCTAATGCTGAAACTTGACCCTTGATGGTGCTCAAGGCTAGCTTCTGCTCAACCCCTTGTTGCAAAAAGGCCAATATTCGAGACACCGAATAGGTACGTGGAGGAAATCCTAAAGATTCGCACCACGCAATATAAGTCTTCCATGTGTGATAATAGACTTTGCTGGAAGTCGCTTTCCTTGCTTTAATAAGGGTAGGAATGACTGAAGTAGACAAACCTCTGTCCTTCAGTACTTGGGTCTCAATGGCCAGGCCATTAAAACCAGCGACTGTAAAGCACGAAGGTAAATTGGTCCTTGAGACCACAGACACTCCCTGAGACGAAGTTCCCACGGAACGTCTGCGACTAACATGTCCAAGTCGGCCAGGCCGGCTTGAGGAGGCCAGCTTAGAATTTCTAGGACCACTGGCGCTGATTGGATCTGAACCAGGCGTCCCTAGAGCTATCTGGCCCCGACCATCCGAGAAAGTCTGGTCGTTTTCTGTTCCCACACATTTATCAGATACCTGATAGTTATCAGGAAAGGTGATCTTTTCTGGTTGAACCTCAGGGACCGAAGTCACCCGACTAGAGGCTACTTGGCCTATCTGGTCAACCAGATCCGATTCCTGTGAGGTATAGGGACTAATCTTAGGAAAAGGTAAAGGAAAAGATCTATTCAGGGAACGGTAACTACCGCTTCCTGTGGTACTTAAATGTTGGAAGGGAAGAATCGCACCGGTAGTAGTGGTTGATGCTCGATCTAATGTCCTGAATACCGGTGAAAACGTCCCCCCACCCTGAAACCGGGTGGGGGCGCACCTTCAGGCTGTGTACTCCTTTACTTCGGGTTTGGCTGGGTTGGTCCTCTGCTTGTCCGACCAGCCCTTCTTGAACCCTCCTGGAGGAGTCTTGCCTTTCCCGCTAGTACCAGCCGAGCGCCCTTTATGGGCGGTAAAGAAAGGTCCTCGCTTGTTGCGAGGTCCCTTAGCTTTTGCAGCCTGTGGCAAAAAAGTGCTCTTGCCCCCAGTGGCATCCTTAATGATTTCATCTAGGTTGGCTCCAAATAGACGATTCCCCTGAAAAGGGAGATTGGTCAAGGTCTTTTTGGAACCTAGGTCAGCTGACCAGCATTTTAACCACAGCACACGTCTGAGGATCACTGCTAACTTAGATGCATGCCCTAATAGGGGAGTAGTGTCCAAGGCTGCGTCACAGATAAACCGTAGACCTTGTATGATCTGTTCCATCAAATCAGATGTCTCCTGGGGAATATCTTTTCCCCTAAGATCTTGGCGTACCATTTTCGCCCATTCCGTAAGTGTCTGGGAAACTAGACCAAAAACGATTACTGGTCTAAATGCTGACCCTATCAGAGAAAAGATAGTGCGGGACTCTGCTTCTATCTTTCGATCCACCGGATCCTTAAAGGACGAAGTGTCCTCCACTGGAATAATCGTGGCTTTATTCAGCCTGGAAATAGGCGGATCCACGATTGGTGGTACCGTCCATTTCTTAATGATGGATTCCTCAAACGGATAGCGTCTAGCAATACGCTTGGAAATAGTAAAGGTACGCTTAGAATGCTCCCATTCTCCTTTAATCTGATTACCAAAACATTTAGGTACAGGAAAAGCCTTCGCCGTCTTGATGGGCTTATTAGTACCAAAAGGCATCTCTGTTTCAGTTGCCTCTGCCGGTAAAGCCTCAAGTTTTAAGGTTTCCTGCACTGCCACAACTAGTGCGTCCACCAATGCTTCTTCCTGAATAATAGCAAGAGAAGAAGCGTCCTCCTCACTTTCTGAGGGGGCTTTACCTGGGATAGCAACCCTTGCAGAGGAACCTGCAACTGCCGTGACCATCTCTGAATCAGAGTCAGAGGTGTCAGATAGTATAGGGGTAGGCGGGGGTCGCTTCCTTGACCCCCGTCCCTGACAGGCCGCCTCCACCCGAGCCACCATAGACTCCAAAATTGCTGTAAATGACTCTATACTCTGTGCACCGGCGGGTCCCGAGGCCCCCTCGAGGGAAACAGGTGGGGGAATATGTGTGGCAGGGTCCATGATAACTCCAGTTACTTCCTGGATAATATAATTCAAAAGTAAAGAAAAAAACTTTTTTCTTTTTTTTTTTTTTTCTGACCCCCAGCGCCACAAAAA
The DNA here is from genome assembly GCF_965119305.1 of Pelophylax lessonae. Taxonomy (NCBI): domain Eukaryota; kingdom Metazoa; phylum Chordata; class Amphibia; order Anura; family Ranidae; genus Pelophylax; species Pelophylax lessonae. Next base: position 12,906,368 of record NC_138776.1, on the reverse strand, counting down.
AGCCCCTTAGTGTTACCTGCTAGCTATCGATCGAGAGAGAGAGAGATAGACCCCCAGGCTCACCACTTGATGCTCAGAGTTAAACTGCAACAGCTTACAGCGCTGTCTTGACAAACAGGAAGTCTTTTGGCTGGCTGCCCAGGAAGAAAGGAGGCGGCTCCGCCCCTCTGCACGCCTTCCGGCGCCTCCCCCAAGCTCCACGAGGTGTAGGATCACCTCAAACATGGCCGCCCCCATGCTGGAGACACGAGGCTACGCCAAAATGGCGGCTCGTGCGATCCTGCAAGAAAAAATGGCGGCGGCCTGCTGAATGGCGGTGTGCTGCAGGGCACACAACACTGTCTCTGCCTGGGGATATGGCGTGGTTGGCGGTATCGGCCCTGGCGGACCGCATGGCCGTTCGGGAGGCCTGCTAATAGCTGGAGATCTGATTTGGAAGGCAGTCTACATGTCCGTGGCTTCTGACTGGTAGGTAGCTTATACTTAACCCATAAGATTCCCAGAATGCCACAGATTACATCTTTTAAACATGTATACAATAGATTGTTAGCTCCCAAACCAAGCCTCCTGGCTTTTTGTACACAAAAAATCACACTCAAAGTAGGAGGATTTGTGACATGTTATAGGATAGAAAGGACTCTTTCTTACCATACAGAGAGGGGCCCGCGTTCACCACAAAACCCGTCAGGGAAAAAGGGGGAACATACTACTCACCATACCGGAACCAGGCGGGCACCAACTCCTGACAGTACCCCTCTCCACCGGGGCGGGAGGGCTGTCGACCGATACGAACGCCGTGACTCATGGTCTTTGGCGTTTCAGCGAGACGTTTAACTCGCGGGTTCAGTCCTTTTAATTGGACTTTGTCGCGGCCGACCCAGCGCGGAGCTATGGCCTGCACGCGCTCGTAGGCTGAACTGGGGTGACCACCGGATCTCAACATCCAGCCCGTCGCCCAGTTCAGCTTTCTTGCTTGAAGATCTCACAGGAACACTGGAGAAAAAAAGCTGTCTAAAAATCCTTTAAGAAAAAAATTCTTGCCAGGACCTAAGATCCCAGCAAGGTATCTAGGTCCTTACTCCTAACTAGACAGAAAATAACTGATTTGCTGAGGCAGAGAGAGAGAGGATATACCCTCTGGGACTGCCCCTAGGGTGTGGCCAGAGCTTTTTAATTTCCTGTCTAGTCCTGCTCCTGTGGAGGCAACATAACCCGAAGGTGGTGTATCACCGAGGACTACGTCTGTCAATGAGCGCTAGAGAAAATACTTTTACTATAAAATATTTTTCATGAAGAACACAGTCTCTCTCTCCCCCCCCCACTGCATTATTGTACTGCTCACTTACAAAGCTAAGGCATGATGGTTGGCAGAATTATACAGGCGTTGGCCTAAAGAGGAAATCCAGCTCTTTTCATTAAATAAAGAAGGCACAGTATGAGTTAAAGGGGTTTGTAAAGGCAGAAGGTGCATTCTATGCACGAAGATGGATTTAAAAATAAAAAAACCTTGTGTGCAGCAGCCCCCTTAAAACTTACCTAAGCCCATTTGCTGTCAAAGTCAGTCAGCCCCAGCCAATCAGGAAAGAGAGAGGGGGGGGCAGGGTCAGGTCATGGCTCAGTGTCTGAATGGACACAGGGAGCTTTGACTCGGCTTGGGTGCCCCCATAGCAAGCTGCTTGCTGTGGGGGCACCCAACAGGAGGGAGGGGCCAGAAGCATCAAAGAGAGACCTGAGAAGAGGAGGATCTGGGCCACTCTGAAAAACCAACTGCAGGGGCAGGAAGTATAACATGTTTGATATTTAAAAGAAAAAAAAAAAAAAGACTTAGGTCTAGGGAGGTGCATGACACCTCCTGGACTGAGCTCTCTGATAGATAGATAGATCTAATCTGTCAGCTTTATTGTACTCCCAGAAGACAACTATCGCTGTATGTCTGGGGAGAGCTAAACTGATCCTTCTGAGCTCTGCGTCTCCAACAGGAGAGCCGCTGAGGCTGCTATGCCTGCCCCTCCCCCTGCCTATTCACAGAAGCCTTTGTAGTGTGTGAACACATTCACAAATTACAAAGGCTTCTGTGAATAGGCAGTAGAGGGGAGGGGGAGGGCATAGGTGCTCTGTGTGCTTCTCTCCTCTAATCCTAGAGTCTCTCTCTGGCAGAGCAATACACCTGGTAAATGTAATGATAGGGATAAGCCTTGTAAATGCCATGCAGATCCTTGGATTTACCTTGTAGCATGCCTTAAATTTTTACAAAGTGGCTGATTTCCTGGAATTTAGCTTAAGGCTGGGTTCACATATGTGCGAATTGGATTTGCAGATTGGATCCGAATTGGATTTCACCGCATCCAATTCGCATGACATGCGAGTGTGACCAGCTCTCAATGAAGCTGGTTCCCACAGGTATGGGGCGGCCACAGAGTGGATTGCAAAAAGGGTCCTGTGCATGTTTGGGTCCAGTTCAGGCGAAAAAATTCAGACCTGAATCACCCTTGAGCCGGTGAATAGACACACACCGGACCCCAGACACGAACCCACTGCTGTACATATGTGAACCCATCCTTAATGTTTTTTGCATGCCGGTATTCCAAACTCCTGAAGACAGAAGTATAACCCAACCATTTACTAAGTTCAATAATACCCATGTCTCTCACTGAACTTCCAAAAAAAAAAATGATATGCAAAGCACAAAAATATCCAATTTTTGAGGACATAAGTTTCCGAACTGCTTTTCTCCCAAGGAAAGGTGGTAAACTGTGTTAATGGGTTATATATAGTACTTAATAGCTCCTGTTTTAAATCAATATCCTGTTTTCCTTCAGAGATCTCGAGGAAAGGTCAGTAAGACAGGTTTACTGGTTAAACATACAATAAAAACACTCAACTCGCAAAATAGAAAGCTGGAAATATTTATTTTTAAAAACTTTGATATTAAAAATTAGAAGGTAAAAAAAAATATATACATTTTTTTAAAACATAAAAAAAGACATAGAACATAAATAAACACATGTAGAAACACAGAAATATTAAACGCTTTTATACAAACGTTAAGAGACGAGATGATTTAGCCTTACAGACACACGGCTTGTAAAAGCGGAATTGGGGTCTCTGCGAAAGGGAATTCAGAACAGTTATGAGACGTAAATAGTGGTTTTTCGGCATTCAAGTCATTGGTTAGTGGCGTTACATGGGGGAACTCGGCTTCTACACTTTACACCAGGGATGTTCAAACTACGGCCCTCCAGCTGTTGTGGAACTACACATCCCATGAGGCATTGTAAAACTCTGACATGCCCAGACATGACTAGGCATGATGGGAATTGTAGTTCCCGAACAACTGGAGGGCCATAGTTTGAAGACCCCTGCTTTACACCGATTCTCACATCCAGTTTACGGTCTCAAATCATTCTCATCTCAAGTCTTTCTGAACACAGTGTTGATGTGTTAACATCTATAGGAACGTTACTCATCAGTTCAGCAGATTCATAGCATTGGTGGTCAGGGGTCTGCTCCTTGCTCCCCACCTGTTTTCAGTAACTGAGCCGGCTGGGGCAATCTAAACTTCTTCAACTAAGTAGTCTTGAAGTGCATCAGATTTCAGAGCAACCATTTACAAAGCACTGAACAACTTCCTTGAAAGCCTTAAAGAGCAACCCTTTATCTTCAGCCAAGGAGTGCCAAAAGCAGGTCTTCAAACTGAAGTTTAGGTATGGCAATTTTTTACATAGTTACATTAGTCCAACAAGGCATTCACCTGGCATGGGACCCAGAAGCCGGTGGCAATCACTGTAGTGCTTGCTTTAGTCATTTCCATTGGGATCCCAAAGAAATGGCACCTACGTTAGTCAAAACCTGTGGGATCCCCATGAAATTCACAGTAGTAAGCAGTACACCTACACAATTACATTTGTCCAAGCTTGACCAATGTAGGTACCACAGCTGTGGGATCCCTATAGAATTCACAGTAGTGGGCACGACACCATACATACTTACTATGGTCCAGAATGGACCAAGCATGCAGAAGCCACAGCTGTGGGATCCCTATAGAATTCACAGTAGTGGGCACGACCCCATACGTACTTACTATGGTCAAGAATGGACCAAGTATGAAGAGGCCACAGCTGTGGGATCCCCACTGAAATCACTTTAGTAGGCACAACAACTTCATACTTACATGAGTCAAGCTTGGACCAGTGTAAGTATGTAGGTGTTGTGCCTACTAAAGTCATTGCAACAGGAATCCCACAGGTATGGCACCTACAATACTTAATTGGTCCATGTTGGACAAATGTAAGTATGTAGGTGTTGTGCCTACTACTGTGAATTCCATGAGGATCCCACAGCTAAGGCCCCTTCATACTTGCATTGGTCCTTTTCTGGACCATGGTAAGTACGTATGGTGTCGTGGTTACTACTGTGAATTCTTTAGGGATCCCACAGGCCACAGGCGTGGCACCTACATTGGTCAAGCTTGGACCAAGACATTTTAGACAATTTCATTCCCCCAACTTTGTGGAAACAGTTTCGGGATGGCCCCTTCCCGTTCCAACATGACTGCGCACCAGTGCACAAAGCAAGGTCCATAAAGACATGGATGAGCGAGTTTGGGGTGGAGGAACTTGACTAGCTTGCACAAAGTCCTGTCCTCAGAGTCAAGAGACTGCAAGCCAGGTCTTCTCATCCAACATCAGCGCCTGACCTCCCAAATGCGCTTTTGAAAAAATGGTCAAACATTCCCATAGACACACTCCTAAACCTTGTGGACAGCCTTCCCAGAAGAGTTGAAGCTGTTATAGCTGCAAAGGATGGGCCAACTCAATAATGAACCCTACAGACTAAGACTGGGATGCCATTAAAGTTCATGTGCGTGTAAAGGCAGGCGTCCCAATATTTTTGGTAATCTAGTGTATGTTTACACTACTACATACTTTTTGACAATATAGTGTGTGTGTGTCGCTCTCTCTCTCTCTCTATATATATATATTATATATATATACATATATATATATACACATATATATATACACATACACACACACACACACACACATACATATACACACACATTTATAAGTACACAGGCAAATGGGAATGGTGGTCAATGTGCGTTTGGCACTGCCAGATGGAAGCTGAAGGGAGCTTTAAGGGCTTCAAGATCACCACATAACCCAATGCTTTTTAGAGTAGTATTTACAAGCCAACATAGAACAATGGATATCATAGGAAAGCCACAGTCTTGGCAGGTTTGAAATACCCAGTAACACGTTTCATAAATATTAAAATTTCTACAATTTGCGTGCAAAAAAAAAAAAAAAAAAAGTTTTGACATAGGTGGGTCAGGAAACGGAGTTTCTACCTTGTGACAGTAGAAATGGCTTTCCATATATTTGCCACATCACATCGCATTTTAGCCAACATAAAATCTAAACTCCAGGCTGCGGTTTCGCTTTTTTTCACATTTTTAAAGTTCACATTTAAAAAAAAAAAAAAAAACCCAAAAAACTGTATAATCGGTAAATTCTTGTAGTAGAAGAGGAGCAGAGGTTTTAAGAAGATTTGAGATTTATTACAGTATTTTCCGCAACAGAAAACAGGTCTGCAAGGACAGTAGCAGTCAATGAACCAGCGCTGTAGCGTACCACGATGTACATGGCGTGCGTTATAATGGGTTTATGTCCAGTATTTAGTGGGATAAATTGCACAGGAAGCCTATTGAAAATTAATAGACTGCTTTGAAGTCTGTAAACATGGTAACACATTGCAATATTGCAATGCATAACGTGGAGGGGGCCTAACTCAGTATTTCCCAATTCAGTGGAAAACCAGTGTACAGTTTATAGATGGTTACTGTAACATTTTCAGGTTAGTGCAGATTTATAAGGAATATTTAGGGTTTTTCGGGACCTTGGCAGGCTTGGGCTTGTGTCAACGGCATCAGTTAGAAACACCTCTGAAAATGAAAGTCACTTGGCCAAGGGTCTGTGCCAACGGCGATAGGGTTGAATTGATGGCATCAGTTGGAGACAGTTCTGAAAATGAAAGTCAATTGGCCAAGGGTCTGTGCCAACAGCATTGGGCTTGTGGTGATGCCATCAGTTGGAGACACTGCTGAAAATAAACCCAATTGGCCAAGAGCTTGTGCCAACAGTATTGGGGTTGTGTTGATGGCATCAGTTGGAGACAGTTCTGAAAATAAAAGTCACTTGGCCAAGGGTCAGAGCCAACAGTGTTGGCTTTGTGGTGATGCCATCAGTTGGAGACACTTGTGAAAATTAAAGTCACTTGGCCAAGGGTCTGTGCCAACAGCATTGGGCTTGTGGTGATGCCATCAGTTGGAGACACTTCTGAAAATTAAAGTGATTTGGCCAAGGGTCTGTGCCAACGGCCGTTGGGTTGAATTGATGGCATCAGTTGGAGTCATGTCTGAAAATGAAAGTACATTGGGCAAGGGTCTGTGCCAACAGCATTAAGCCATCAGTTGGAGACACTGCTGAAAATTAAACCCGATTAGCCAAGAGCTTGTGCCAACGGCATTGGGGTTGTGTTGATGGCATCAGTTGGAGACAGTTGAGAAAATAAAAAAGTCACTTGGCCAAGGGTCAGAGCCAACAGTGTTGGCTTTGTGGTGATGCCATCAGTTGGAGACACTTTTAAGGTCATTAATAACCCACTGACTGGTGCATTTGACCTGCAATTGTCCACCTGATCTGCTTTAAGTGGGGTTTGCATTCCCATAGACCTGCATGCAGGCCCAAATTCACAGTGTAGGGTTTATGAAAAAGAACGTTATAACTGTCCATTCATGCCTTGCAGACCAATGGAACATAGATCATCACCATATACAGTGCATCGCAATTCCTATGCTGCTACCGTGGTCAACTGACTGTTAAATGAAAGCACATTATTACTAGTGTGATACAATATTTAAAGAAAAGGACTATACAAGAACAGAATTAGCTAAATACAAGTGTCTGGAGCATTCATCTTTAAGAGAAGTATTCTTTGAATGTGGTCAGATGTGAAACGTCTGGTTGACTCCTCAGATTCCATATTGGACAGAAGAACAGTCGTTTAGTGACCACATTTCTTTTTATCTCGCATTGATGGGCAAAATCTTTCAAACCATACTTTAAAGAGCTTATTGGCAAATTATTACAAAGGCACAGACGACGTTTTGGATATTTTGTTGGTTCAGAACATCTTACAAAAAGGCAACGAACCTAAGCATGGCTACAAGCCCAGCAAATAAAACTAGGGAGGCATCTCACAGCTTAACACGCACAAAGCTATGTCTGTCCATGGATATTACAGTTATTTTTTTCAGTGCTTGACATAAGAAAAAGTCACAGTTTAAAAGGAACGCCTGAGCATCTTTTGTGATTTTAGTCATTTAGTGCCCCAAGTACGAAAAGTGATTTAAAGCACCAAACTCCTATTGTCCATAATAAGCAATGAGGATCCTTGGTTGATTTGTACAGTCAAGGTTTAGAGCAGCCTTTCTTACCCCAAAGGCTCCCTTCAAAATAATTTTGAGGTTAAAAGGGAGCCATCAGGGTTCAATGGGAAGAATGACCCTTAAACATTGGTAGTAAATAGGAGTAATACCCCCATTATATTAGTGGTCAGAATTCCCTTTGATGTCATATCACTGCCTAGGCCAAGTGGTGTTGATCCAGCAATTATGCAGACTCCATCAGATGGGAGGTCAGTTAGCTATAGCTTTAAAAAACCCTAGACATCTCGAGAGGAACCGTAGCTGAGAATGATTGGTTTAGGGCAGTGGTCTCCAAACTGCGGCCCGCATGTGACCCTTTGCTTGCCTTTCTCCAGCCCCACAATGGGGCACCATTCCTTACACAGATAACAACAATAGGGAATTTCTCCTTCCACTAAAACCAATACTGGGACACGGTTTGCTCTCACCAACATCACAGCGTTTTCTAATCCCACTGGCCACAGTCCGGCCACTCTAAAACCTCAAGGTCAGTAAACTGGCCTTTTGGTTCAGAAAGTTTGGAGAACTCTGGTTTAGGGCACCCTTTCTCAACCACAGGAAATCCGGCAATTTTTTAGATCTTGGGGAGTCCTTACTACCGTGTTTCTCCGAAAATAAGACAGTGTCTTATATTCATTTTTGCTTCCAAAGATGTGCTAGGTCTTATTTTCAGGGGATCTTATTTTGCTGCCTCTGATCCTCCTGTGTCATTTTATGGTAAGTGACACCCCCCCCCCCCCACACCTTAATCAGACATTTCCTACCTCAGTCACCAGTGCCCGACTGTGTGTCCACACACTGTGCCCCGCGCGACTCACTGTCAGGGCGGAGCGAAAAGCAGGCGGCAGCGCGGGCTCTCTGGATTGTCCTGTTTGCTCCGGCTGTGCTGCGGCCTACAGTGAGCTGCGCGGCGGCGCCCACCGCTACGGTCCAGAGTTGCGGTACTGGTAAGCTTCGGGGGGGCCTTATGTTGGGGGGGAGGCCTTATTATCGGGGATGTCTTATTTTCGGGGGGATGCCTTATATTTCAGGGAGAGGCAAAACTATTAGGTCTTATTTTCGGGGGGAGGTCTTACTTTCGGGGAAACACAGTAAAACCAATTCAAGGGTGCAATGGCAAAAATTGCCCTCAACATTGGTAGTCAGTAGGAAGAATATAACCCTTGAATCGCTGCTTCACCTGCCCTTAGCAGAAAAAGATAATTGGGCCATGCTGTTGGTTTTGCCAAGTGGGGCTGGTCCTGGAATGATGTAGATGCCATCAGATAGGAAGACAATCAGCCACAGCTTAAGCAACCTCTGGAGGAACCTTGATTGAGACTGGCTGGTATAGGGTTTAACTATACCCTAGTATTGGCCAACTTCTATAATTAAAGATTCATATCTAATAAATTAAGTTAGCCAAAAAAAAGTAACTATAATAATCCATACACCACCAAAATTTCCTCACTGATTGATGGTTACCATGTTACTAAACTACTAATACAAACAGTCAAGGTATGAAACCGAATGAAGGAATCTGACTCATTTACAAGTGGAACATTGGTAAAATAGTTCTTTTGACCAACATGCCCCTAAAGTCGGCCATAAGTGGATTGAATCTTGGCCAGTTCAGAATGGGCTGTCCAAGATTCGATCCATCCGGCTGTACTGAAGTCAGTTGCAGGAAAGAAATTTGCATCATCTATGGCTTGCCTAAGAGTGTAAATGAAATCACTCAGTTTTTACCTTGAAGAACCAATCCCCCACCACCTACACCAATCATCCACCTAATAAGACAATGGAGTTGATTTACTAAATGCAAATAGGGAAGTTGCACTTTATAAAAGAACAACCTCAATGGCTGAGTGAATGTGGTGAATATCTACTTTGCAAAGAAAAACCCAATCATGTGCAAGTGAAAAAAAGTAAAAGAATTAGCTTGCACGTGATTGGATGATAGAGGTCAGCAGAGCTTCATCTCATTCACTAAGCTTTTGGGAAATTTCCCTTTCTTTGCTAAGTGACAAACCTATTTTCCTTTAGCAAATCAATCAACCCCAATGGGTTTCCAATAGTGTAAGCTACATTGTAGCACCATATTTTGTTCTAATAGTGGCTGTGTGGCTTCTAAAGCCTATTTTATTACTATCAAGACCCAATTAATCACAAGCAAGTTTTATTGCGTCACTGAGCACATAACTTAATCAGATGCGTAATTTTGATTTAAAAAAAAGAAAAAAAAGTTGTATTTTTAGTACTACAATTGCCTTCAATTCTTCCTATTCTATTATATTAAAGTAAGAAAATGAAAGTCAAACTGAATTCCACCACTCAAGGCTGGAGTTTAGATTCCCCATCTATTGCCCATTTTCTCCAGTTGGCCATTAGAAACTAAATAGAAAATCCCTTGGGAAGAACAAACGTTAAAAGAAAGGTCTCCAGAAAGGCAAACTTCTTATTTACAAGTCAGCTCAGGGGGGACAAAGAGTCCAGTTTTGTATTTGTCAAGACTTTGTTTGGCTACGTCTCTGAACTTAAATAGCAGCCGATTACAAAAAGAAGGTCTTGTATTGTTTGGTTGTGTCAGTGACAAAAGAAAACAGCTGGAATGTTGGATCTCACATTAATTCTGTCCAGGAGATGAACAGACGGGCCAAATTAAACTGACCTTGTTCTTGTGAATAGGTGCGATTAGATTCACCATCCAGAAACCAAATATAAAAAGTTATAGATCTCAGAAAAAAAAAAAAAAAATAGAACATGATCACTTCCTATGTAGATAACATTTTCTCTAATTTTCCAATAATGTGTGGACAACCCTCAGATTTCCTGTCTTACTGTTATTCTATATATTTTAGACTAGCCCTTCTCAACCCTTAAATGTTATTTGGATTTCTAAAAATTAAAATCATCAGGGGGTCTGCGGGAAGAATGCCCCTCCTACATTGCTGGTCAGTGGGAAGAATGCCCCTCCTACATTGGTGGGCAATGGGAAGAACGTCCTCCCTGACATTGGTGGGCAATCGGAAGAATGCCCCTGACATTGGTGGGCAATGGGAAGGAAGCCCTCCTTAAAATGATGGGCAACAGGAAGAATGTCCTCAAATTGATAGTCAATGGAAAGAATGTCCTCCTTAAATTGGTGGGCAACAATAAGAAGAATGTCCTCCTTAAATTGGTGGGCAATGGGAAGAATGTCCTCCTTAAATTGGTGGGCAATGGGAAGAATGCCCCTGACATTGGTGGGCAATGGGAAGAATGCCCCTGACATTGGTGGGCAATGGGAAGAATGCCCCTGACATTGGTGGGCAATGGGAAGAATGCCCCTGACATTGGTGGGCAATGGGAAGAATGCCCCTGACATTGGTGGGCAATGGGAAGAATGCCCCTGACATTGGTGGGCAATGGGAAGAATGCCCCTGACATTGGTGGGCAATGGGAAGAATGCCCCTGACATTGGTGGGCAATGGGAAGAATGCCCCTGACATTGGTGGGCAATGGGAAGAATGCCCCTGACATTGGTGGGCAATGGGAAGAATGCCCCGACATTGGTGGGCAATGGGAAGAATGCCCCGACATTGGTGGGCAATGGGAAGAATGCCCCGACATTGGTGGGCAATGGGAAGAATGCCCCGACATTGGTGGGCAATGGGAAGAATGCCCCTGACATTGGTGGGCAATGGGAAGAATGCCCCTGACATTGGTGGGCAATGGGAAGAATGCCCCTGACATTGGTGGGCAATGGGAAGAATGCCCCTGACATTGGTGGGCAATGGGAAGAATGCCCCTGACATTGGTGGGCAATGGGAAGAATGCCCCTGACATTGGTGGGCAATGGGAAGAATGCCCCGACATTGGTGGGCAATGGGAAGAATGCCCCGACATTGGTGGGCAATGGGAAGAATGCCCCTGACATTGGTGGGCAAAGGGAAGGATGTCCTCCTTACGTTGGTGGTCAGTGGGAAGAATGTCCTCCCTAACTTGGTGGTCAATGAGAAGAATGCCACCCTTACAAACCGATAAAAAGATCATGGTGTTATACTGGTGGCTCTGCCAAATGGCATTGGACCTGGAACCAAAAACAGGAGACCAGTCCGTCAATGCTCAAGGAACCCCCTGGGTTACCTTGGCAGGATCCCTATGGTTCCACAAAACCCTGTCTAAAGGATGGCTGATTTAGATGGTATGTTTTTTTTTTTTTTTTTTGTAATAATTATGGATTATCTGAAGTCAGTGCCTATTAACATATATGAGTGTATGTTGATAAATGCATCATTTTGCATTTTGGCACCATGACTATTCTTTTTTTCCAATACAAACATCTGCATACTGAAAAACAAACCTGACCTATACAGGTTCATTCTTAAGTGCATGCATAAGTGTTGGGGCACATTAGAAATGAGTAGGAGAACCAACGCACGCATCCAAAGTTCATGCCAGGTGTGTGTCTGGACGGGGAAAGGTTTCCGCTGAATAATTTCTCCTTCCAGGACAAAGCACACCTCTGTAGCATCACAATGCGGTGCCTGCCTCAGAACTACCACTACTTTTGGGAGCTGGGCACTAGACTGACACCTCAATGGTGTAGGTCAGTGGTCTCCAAATTGTGGCTCGTGGGCCAATTGCAGCCCTTTGCTTGCCTTTATATGGCCCTTGGGGCACTGTTACTCTTGCTGATACAAAGCACTATTCCTCCCACTGACACAAACAATGAGGCACCACGTCTTCCACCGACAGTGGGGCATAATACCTCCCACTGACACCAATAAAGGGGGCACCATTCCTTCCACTGAGACCAATAAGGGGGCACAATTCCTTCCACTGACACCAACGATGAGGCACCACTTCTTCCACCGACAGTGGGGCATAATACCTCCCACTGAGACCAATAAGGGGGCACTACCACTGACACTAACGATGAGGCAACATGTCTTCAACCGAAAGTGGGGCATAATACCACAGCAATCCTCCCACTGACCACAATGAGGCACCAAGTCTTCCACCAACAGTGGGGCATAACACCTCCCACTGAGACCCAATAAGGGGGCACTATTCCTTCCACTGACACCAACGATGAGGCACCGTGTCTTCCACCAACAGTGGGGCATAATACCACATCAATCCTCCCACTGACCACAAGCGCAATATAATCTTTTTAATCCCATTGACCACCAAGACAGGCATTTTCCACTCCCCCACGAGCCAGATGCAGCCCTGTGCTTGCCTTTATCCGGCCCTTGGGGCACTGTTCCTCCCACTGACACCAACAATGAGGCACCATGTCTTCCACAGACAGTGGGGCATAATACCTACCACTGAGACCAATAAGGGGCACCATTCCTTCCACTGACGCCAACAATGAGGCACCACGTCTTCCACCAACAGTGGGGCACAATACCTCCCACTGAGACCAATAAGTGGGCACTATTCCTTCCACTGACACCAACGTTGAGGCACCATGTCTTCCACCGACAGTGGGGCATAATACCACATCAATCCTCCCACTGACCATATGCGCAATGTGATTTTTTTAATCCCATTGACCACCAAGACTGATGCAGCCCCGTGCTTGCCTTTATCTGGCCCTTGGGGCACTGTTACTCTAGCTGATACAAGGCACTATTCCTCCCACTGACACCAATGAGGAGGCACCATGTCTTCCACTGACACTGGGGCATAATACCTCCCACCAATACCAATCAAAAGGGCACTATACTCCTATAAACGACAGATGCTAGGTATTTTTATTCCCTCTGACCACCAAGCCTGAGGCATTGTCCACTCCCACTGATGCTACAGTCCACCCCCCCACACCCCCTAAGGTTTGATGGACAGTAAACTGGCCCTTTGATTAGAACGTTTGGAGGCCGTGATGTAGGTAACAAGACTTCCTGATAGATTTTCTGGTGGCTAATTGGTTTACTTGCAGATTTCCACCCCTTTTACCCCTTGACACAAAATATTCACAATACTCTAACATGCAAGGAAAGGATAGACAGGCAAAACGTACTAAACACTCGTAGCTTTGGACTTTAGCCAATAATGGAATGCATCCAACAATGGTGCGTCATTTTAGAGCACAAAATTCATAGGTGAAATGTGGACAGTGTAAGCAGACTTGGCTTCACATGGCATCAGTATATAAAAAATATATATATTTAAAACATACATATTGCTGCTTTATATGGATTACCAAGCAGCAAAATGCACATTATAAAGCATTTGTGAAACACAGAATATTGAACTGGAGTTTAGCTGGCTGCAGGATAGTTCCGAAATTTAAAATGCACACCATTCATCTCCATTATCCATTTAACACATACAGGTTTCCATGTACCTTCAACAGCTACTATCATTCTCAGAACAAGTTAGTCACTTTGTCAAATCAGCCTACAGGCTCCGTATAAAATAACATAACATAACCCCCCCCCCCCCCTATACACAATCATATTCACATACATGGCTTGTTTTCTTTTACATAAAAGTGCTAATCTACCCAAAACTAGTAAGTTAAGGGTTGGATTAGTACAGATTTTTAGATCTCTAGAACAGACCAGCCACACTCTCCCCAACCACTTCAAATATCCTGAACCCCCCCCCTACTGAGACGAGGTGACGGTTGTTATGCCACTGTTGTCCTAAACCAGCCATTCTCAACCTGGGTTCTTCCATTTGATTGTGCCCGCATGGTTCTGTGACCAACCAATCTCAACCAAGATCTGTGGGCTCCTCCAAAAGGTTGCTAGGAGTTGATTGAGCTCATTTATTGCCCTTCCATTTGATGGTGCCTGCATAGTTCTTGGGCCAACCATTCTCAACCAGCATTCTCTGTAACCCTAGGGCTCCTGCAGAGGTTTCTAGGGGTTCCCGACTGATTAAAACACTTAAATATGAGGTCAATCAGTCGGGAACCCCTAGAAACCTCTGCAGGAGCCCAGGGGTTCCCGACTGATTAAAACACTTAAATATGAGGTCAATCAGTCGGGAACCCCTAGAAACCTCTGCAGGAGCCCTAGGGTTCCACAGAATGCTGGTTGAGAACTATGCAGGCACCATCAAGGAAGGTAAAACACTTAAATATGAGGTCACCTTCCTTGATGGTGCCTGCATACGTTCTGGGGCCAATCATTCTCAACCAGGGTTCTCTGGAACCCTAAAGCTCCTCTAAAAGGTTGTTAGAACATGATTGCCCACCCTTCCATTTAACTGTGATCTACTTTCCCTTTGAAGGTGCCTGCATAGTTCTTGGGCCAACCATTCTCAACCAGGGTTCTTAAACCCTCAAGCTCCTCTAAAGGTTGTTAAAACCTTATTGATTGCCCACCCTTCCATTTAACGGTCATCTACATTTCCATTTGGGCCAACCATTCTCAACCAGGGTTCTGTGAAACCCTCAGGTTCCCCCAAAGGTTGCTAAGAGTTTTTTGAGCCGATTACTTGCCCATCTATTTAATGGTGATCCACCTTCAATTTGATGGTGCCTACCAGTCTCAACCAGGATCTGTGGAACCCGCAGGCTCCTCCAAAGGTTGCTAGGAGCCGATTGATTGTCCTTTCAGTTCAGTTATTTACCTTCAATTTGATGGTGCCTGTATAGTTCTGAGGCTAGTTCTGAGGCTAACCATTCTCAACCAGGATCTGTAGAACCCTCAGACTCCTCCAAAGGTTGCTAGGAATTGATTCAGCTGATTGATTGCCCGCCCTTCCATTTAATAATGCTTTACCTTCCATTTCATAGTGCCTGCATAGTTATGGGGCCAACCATTCTCAACCAGGGTTCTGTGGAAACCTTGGGTTCCTCCACAGGTTTCTAGGGGTTCCTTGAGCCCATTGATTCACTGCTCATTTCATGGTCCCAGAACTATGCAGGCAACAACAAATGGAAGGTAAGTCATTGTTAAAAGAGCAGTAAATCAATTAGCTCAAGGAACCCCTAAAACTCTATGGTGGAACCCTAGGGCTTCACAGAACACTAGTTAAGAATGTTTGGCCACAGAACCATCAAATGGAATTGCAATTAATTGGCTCCATCATCTAGAAACCTTTGGAGGAGCCCAATGGTAGTCCTACAGACCCCGGTTGAGAATGGCTGGTTTCAGAACTCTGTAGGCACCTACAAATGGAAGGTAAATCATCATTCTCAACTAGGGTTCTTCCAGAAGTTTCTAGGGATTCCATAAGCCAATTGATTGACCTCCCATTAAACCCCCGATTTACCTTCCATGTGGTGGTGTCTGCAAAGCCACTTGGCAGAGTCCACTGTAGAACATCAATTTTTTTTTAGTTGTCAGTAAAGGTGGCATTCTAAAAACCACTATAAAAAGGAGGGCCACCAATGTAAGCGCCATTTTTCCCCATTGACCCTCAATGAACTGGTTTTACCAGGCGTTCCCCAAGCCCTAAACCTTATTTCAAGGGTTCCTCTCTAGGGTAAAAAGGTTAAGAAAGGCTCCTCTCTAGGGTAAAAAGGGTAAGAAAGGCCCCTCTCTAGGGTAAAAAGGGTAAGAAAGGCTCCTCTCTAGGGTAAAAAGGGTAAGAAAGGCTGTCTTAGAGAGATAAAATAGGCGATGGATGAATCCGACACCAGCACCTATGAAAACCTACATGAAAGAGCTTTGAGTGGCACCCTAAGCGGAAGTGGTGACTCATCCCTTGACCCTCAGGGTTTCGGTGTGCGAATATACTCATTCAAAAAAGTGAGAGATGTGTAAACATAAAAAACGCCCAACCCATGTAGTATGGAAATAAGGAGTGGCTTCAGCTTCTGCTTCGCCACAAACCACGTCTTACACATTTCTCCTTGCCCATTGGGGCTTAGTCATAGGAGGTACCAAAACCTACATATTAAATCTGGGTTTATCGACCTTTTTCAAATTCTAAAGTATGTCTGCCACCAAAACGGCATACATACACGTCACATTGCGGGGTAATTGGAATTGCCTCCATGTGAAAACATGACTGGACCAATTCCAGGTACCAAGAAAATTCTAAACTCAAGGCTTCTCCATTGTACATGGACTTCTCCATCGCTGACCATTACATAGACTCCAGAAGAACTGGAACCCCACGGAACTTGCAGAACATCACATTAAACTTGTGTAACAAATTCTAACTGTATTAAAACCTTTAGGAACATGCATGTATTCTTTAGTATCCAGGAAATAGCTTGCTGGTTAAAAGTTTTTTTTGGTGTTAAAAATATAAAATGTAATAAAAAAAAAAAAAAAAGAACACCCATAAAACCAAAATGCTACAATACAACAACCCAGAGTTGGGTAGATGTCTACACAGGATTAGTTATGTCACAGCTTCTTTGTAACAGTTGTCCACAGGATAAAAACAAATTGCATATATACAAGTAAACAAAAAAAAAAAAAAAAAAATTAAAATCTAAAAAAAATAAAATAAAAAAAAAAAAAGACCACAAGATCTCCTGAAAGATGCAGAGATCGACCTCTTATATTGAAGTTTCTTGTGTAGATAACTGTTGTGCTCTTTTTAATTTTCCAGATCCCTATTAAACAAAAAGAAAGTAGAGAGAGTTTAAAGTATTTAAAGACAATAAATGTAATGACTGCTACAGGCTGCACCTCACCTGCTTTTTAGTCTTTTATATTATACACATCAATAAGATCCATAATTCAATAAGATCCATAATATGTAAATCTTATGAACCACTAGCTAACCAGGGAAATTTTTCACACATTAAAATCAGCATTTTTTTTTTTTTTTTTTGCAAGAAAATCACTTAACATCCCCATTATAATACTAAAAAAAAAAAAAACAAAAAAAAAACATGTTATATATATATAAAAAAATGTGAGGGGTGTACTAACTTTTGAGAGATACTGCATATGTATGTACAGTGTGTGTCTTGTCTGTATATATATATTTATTATACAGACAGACACACACTGTACATACACATGCAGTATCTCTCAAAAGTTAGTACACCCCTCACATTTTTGTAAATATTTTATTCTATCTTTTCATGTGACAACACTGAAGAAATGACACTTTGCTACAATGTAAAGTAGTGAGTGTACAGCTTGTATAACAGTGTAAATTTACTGTCCCCTCAAAATAACTCAACACACAGCCATTAATGGCTAAACTGCTGGCAACAAAAGTGAGTACTTTATTAAAAAAAAAAATTAATTAAATTCAAAAAAGTGTATTTTTTCCAAAAAAATGAGTTTGTAAGACCGTCGCTGTAACTCTAAACTGGTACCTATGGAGATTTTTTAAGTACTGTAATTCCCTCCTCCCGTTTTTGTCCCCCCTCCCTTCTTTCTCACCCTTCCTTTCTGCGCTGATGCCTAACAACTCTGTCTCTAATTTCAGGCATTTATATATGAATCTCCTGAGGAAGCGAGCATTGCCTTGTGAAACGCGTAGAGAAATTTATCATATATAAATTTACACCTTGGATTGTCAGTCTTACTTTGATTTATGTAACCATGGAAACCCATGCATATATGTACCTATGTCTATCAGAATTATTTTTAATTGTATGTACCTCAGTGTTTAAAATTGAATACATTTTGTACATTTTATACCTTGTGCTTTGTCTCTTACAAAGTCCCTTGGGCATTCCTCTTTTTGTATAAGTCCTGTAGTTTGTCGTCATTCCACGAGTGTGCGCAATTTTTAACCGTAACATGTTAGGTATCCATTTACTCAATGTGACAGCTTTCACATTATACAAACTAGCTTTAGTTAGTTTACTGTCTCGTTCTTTTTAAATGCAACAAAATGTATTTTTTCACGAAAAAAATCGTGAAAATACCACGTGACAAACCGCCATTTTATTCTCCAGAGTTTTTGCTATATATATATATATATACATACACACTGATTTTAACATGCTATAGAATTGGGACTGGTCCTTAAAGAGGAGTTCCGCCCCCCCAGGGAAAAAAATTAAAAAAGTCAGCAGCTGCAAATCCTGTAGCTGATGACTTTTAAATATTAGAGACTTACCTGTCCAGGGTTCTCGCGATGTCGGAACCCGCAGCCGATTTTTGTATTGGCTCTCGGGTGCTGCCGCCGCTATTCAGGGTGAGGAAACCCGGCGTTCTATCAGAACAGCGCTACCTATCAGATTCTGCAACCTGAAGTGACGTTCGGATGGGAACTTACTGCGCGTGCGCCATGCGTTTCAACATGGCCGCTATGCGTTCCAAAAGGTTTCCTAATGTGACAGAACATGAAGCAGTGGCGGACATCTTCTTACACCCATGCAAGTCCTGAATTTTACATTTATTTTACCAGTAAACTCACCTTCTATACTGAAATAGACAATTTCACCACAACTGAGTGAAATAGTCTATTCCACTATATTATCAGTTTGTCGCTGAGCAGTGAGGGGTGTACCAAGATGGCCGTCGCCACCTTCTACCTGCAGGTTTCTCGCTATACTTACTATAATACAAATTTAAAGTGTAATACAAAGATTATAAGGTGAGTTTACTGCTAAAATAAAATCCTATTCTCTTAAGTTCATTGACGGACGCAGTTCTCTCTGATTCATATCAGTAGGGTTATACTGCCCCCTACAGGAGTAGGACACTAGGCAGGACAAATATCTGGCTACACCTATGGGCAGTCCCGGAGGGTACACCCTCTCTCTTCCTGCATAGGATGTCAGTTTTGTATCAAAGCAGTGTCAGAAAGTAATACCAACCCAACTCAAAATAGAGGGGTGAGTACTGCGTCCGTCAATGAACTTAAGAGAAAAGGATTTTACGGTAAGTCAAAAATACAGTTTTCTCCATCGTTCATTGACGGACGCAGTTCTCTCCGATTCATATCAGTAGGGACGTCCCAAAGCAGTGCCATAAAATGACGGGTGGGAACAGCAGAAAAGAACAAGTCCCCAAGGCCAAACACAGCCAACCAGGCAACATAGGACTCATCAGAACAAAAGAGGAGGCCCACCTGAAAGCAAACAGTAAACACCCTCAAGGAAGGCCAAAAGCCCTCCAAACAGCAGCCAGCAAAAAACCTTGCGACCGAAAAAGAGGCATCTGCAGATGCCAGCACATCCACCTCATAAAACGTAGCAAAGGTGTGAACAAACGACCAGGTAGTCATCTTATAACCAGAAGCACAGATGCCTGTATGGCCGAAAGCCCAGGAAGCACTAGGCGCCCAAGTAGAAAGTGCCGAAACAGGGAAAGGTAGGACATGACCCATAAATGAAGAAGCCTGCACCATCGACTGTCCGATTCACCTGGAAAGAGTCGCAGCAGACACAGGCAGCCCTGTCCTTGGGCCATCCGTGAGCACAGAGAGCGAACCTGACTATGGGAAGACTCAGTCGCCAAGTACCCCTCGAGTGCCCAAACTCCATCCAGAGTATGCAGCGCACATCCCGTAGGATAAGGGGGCCCAGGACACAAGATGGCAACACAATGGCCCCGTGCAAGTGAACACTAAAAACCACCTTCGGAGGGAAAGGACGGATCCGGACGAAGTACCACCTAGCCCCATGAACCAACAGATAGGGACAATGACGCCAGTGCCGACACCCCGTGAGCAGAAAGACAGCAACCAAGGCCACCTTCTGCAATAAGGTAAGCCGGGATACCCACGATATTCGCAAAGGTGGGTCTGGAAGAACCGACTGCACCAACCAAGGTCCCCAGTTGGCGACGGAGGTCGCACCGGAAGAACCAAGTGTCGCACCCCCTGGAAAAGTTACGCACCAAGGAACGGGAGGCCAACAGCCTGTGGAATAAAAATTATCAAAGCCAAACCTGACCCTTGACAGTACTCAAGGCCAACTTTTGATCAATCCCCCCGTTGAAGGAAGCCAAGATCCGGCCACTGAGCAAGAGCGAGTCCAAGAAGACTCACCACGCAATACGCGACTTTCTCATGTGATGAAAAAAATCATCATAGAAGACGCTTCCCACACTTTACGCAGGGTGGGAATTACCAAAGCAGACAACCCCCCGTTATTTGACACCTGGCTTACAACAGCCAAGCGGGTAAGCTGTCGAACGTAAAGCCGGACGGGAGATCGGGCCCAGAGAGAAGAAACCCAAGGAGCGTCAGCGGCAAGCCTGACCAGGTCGCCGTACCAAGCTCGGCGAGGCCATTTTGGAGCCACGAGAATGACTGAAATCCCTGCCGCCTCAATCCTGCGAAGGATTCTTGGCAGCAACGGATTCTTGGCAGCAACGGGAGAGGAGGAAAGGCAGACAGCAGCCGACACTGACCTTGGCCCATCTGCAAGCACTCTCGCAGGACCATCCCGGCGTCAGCCTTGCACAGGTGACCACGCCAAACATCTCAGCATCAAACATGTTGAACCTAGCGAACCTGTTCTTGCCCATGACAGAACCCATGAGGCCACCATTGCACCCGCCAGAGGGTCCCGGGAGCGGGCCACGACCTCTGCACTATCCTGTAGATGCGATGCCAACAGGCCCATGTCCGGAGTGCCCCCAAATGAAGGCACAACTGCTGGAACGACTCCGGATGAAGGGACCATTGCCCTGCATCCAGGGCCTGTCGACTGAGGCAAACCGCCTACCAATTGTGTTGTTTCCCCCCTGGAAAGGGAACAGCGGATAGAGCCTGAACAAGGAGCTCTGCCCAACGAAGAAACATCACTTCCAAGGCAGCAAGAACACTTTTGGTGCCCCCATGGTGAATGACACAAGCCACAGTCGCCGGCATAGTCAATTGAAAGTGCACCGGACAGCTGCAGGTGCCCGATCCAGTGAACAAGACAAAGCTGGAATGCTCTCAGCCCCAGGACAATAAGCGGTAACCTGGATCCTCCAGGGACCATACTCCCGAAGCAGAAAAACTGCCGAGGACTCCCCACCCGGACAAGCTTGCATCCATGGTGACAATTGTCCAGTAGATGGGGAGGAAGGATTCCAGAGCAAGACTCCCCGGGAACCCGGCCCAGCCGGATCCGCAAGTCCAGAGAGTTTGGATTCCAGTCACCTTCAAGAAGGAGTGCCTCCTGGGGGTTCCCAAGAGGGATTGAGCGAAAAGGACCATCTTGAAAAACACCACCATCAGTCCCAGAACTCGCATGCAGGTCCAAAGGGAAGACCATGTGCGGAACAGCAACAGTCGACCGCAGTCTAAAGTGCCAAGAGTCTTGACCCCGGAGGGAGAAACACCCTGACCGAGGATGAGTCCAAAGTCAGACTCAGAAAGTCCAGTCTCATGGAAAGGACCAGGGATGATTTCTGAAGGTTCAGAAAAAAACTGGCATCCTATGCAGGAAGAGAGAGGGTGTACCCTCCGGGACAGGCCATAGGCGTAGCCAGAACTTTTTCCTGCCTAGTGTCCTACTTCTGTAAGTGGCAGTATAACCCTACTGATATGAATCAGAGAGAACTGCGTCCGTCAATGAACGATAGAGAAATTCAAGACTTGCGTGGGTGTAAGAAGATGTCCGCCTCTGCTTCGTGTTCTGTCACATTAGGAAACCTATTGAAACGGCATGGCGGCCCAGTTGGAACGGCATGGCGCATGCACAGTAAGTGGTTCTCATCTAAATGTCACTGCCAGTTGCAGAATCTGATAGCTAGCGGTATTCTGATAGAACCCCGGCAGTGAAGCCTTTCGGCTTCACAGCTGGTTCCCTACTGCACACGCGCAAAGCACACTGCGCTTTCTAAATTGGCCCGGTGGCGGAGAAAAGGGGCAGAACTTCCGAGGGACAGCGCCGCGGCACTGTCTCTTGGAAGTGGGGAAGGGTACAGAAAGGTAGGAAAGAAGCATATAAGTGGAAGCTCCACTTTTGGGTGGAACTCCGCTTTAAGTGGTAAAAAGACAGTAATAAGGGAGTGTATGGAGGTCGGGGGATGGGGAACAGGAAACCGGATTTGGTTTTGGGCTTGAATCCACCACAGTGCACAGGAAAAGATGGAAGTACAAAGAAGGAAATGACTTTAATCATCAGCTAACCTCTTTCCTGAGCCGATTCTCCTGGAAGTCCCCTGAAAGCTTCACCTTCGACCGGGAGAAGTACAGAAGTGCCGGGGAATCCTGGGGTGACTGTAGGGAGAAAATATCATCATTATAATTCATCACAAATCTATGACTGCAATCAAAGCCACTAAGATTATCCTATGGATCTGATATAAAAGTATCCCATACCCCATGCATGCGCAGTATGCAGACAGCCACTTCCATACACCTCAATGCAATGCACAGGTAAGCAGAGGAATGCACATTGAGGAATGGGGAATGGCAGAGCCCTGACATGAGCGGATGTTGGGTATTTCCATGTGTGAAATGTGGTTTTCCCCGTGGAGTGCAGTCAGCGGCGCTAACTATTCCACAATAAAT
Source organism: Pelophylax lessonae (assembly GCF_965119305.1). Lineage (NCBI taxonomy): Eukaryota > Metazoa > Chordata > Amphibia > Anura > Ranidae > Pelophylax > Pelophylax lessonae. The sequence continues at coordinate 12,883,570 of NC_138776.1, read as the reverse complement.
GTGCAAAACTGCAACAACCCCCCCACACTCTTTACATCAATTACAATACCTGCTACTAGTGTTAAAATAAAAATAATAAATATATAAAGTGCTTCTGCAAAGCAAAAAACAGTGCTAATTATTTCATAACAAATACACCAATCACTCTTCACATCTAATGTAATATTGCTAGAGATTATATATATATTTACAGTATATTAGAGATCGACCGATTATCGGAAACAATGATATATTGGGTGCCGATATGCACTTTCCCAGATATATCTGTATCAGCGTTTGGATTTACTGATATTTTCATGACTTCATTCCGTATGTTGCGCGCACACGTTCTGCCTTCTAACACCGCCTCCCACGCCTGCGCGCCCATACGTGACGCCATTTCACCGCACGCTGCACTCAAGACCACCTCCCACAGCCTCGTGTTACAGCCAGCTGCAGTCCGGTCACGCTGCCAGCCATCAATCCAGCCACAGGCCCTGGCCTCAGTCACCCACCACAACAGGGTGCCAGACCAGCGAGCAAGCAACCAGCTACCCAGATGATACCAAGCCACCCACCGCCATCATGACCAGTGTTCCAGCAGGCCAGCTACCCGCCACAACAGGCCAGGGTGAGTAACACCAAGCCAGCCACCCACACAACAGGGCGATCCCAAGACAACCACCCACCAGTGTTCCAGCAAGACAGCCACCCACCAGTGTTTCTGCAAGCCATCCACCCATAACAGGGTGACACCAAAGCAAGCCAGCCAGCCACTAGTGTTCCTGCAAGCCATCCACCCATAACAGGGTGACACCAAAGCAAGCCAGCCAGCCACTAGTGTTCCTGCAAGCCATCCACCCATAACAGGGTGACACCAAAGCAAGCCAGCCAGCCACTAGTGTTCCTGCAAGCCATCCACCCATAACAGGGTGACACCAAGCAAGCAAACCAGGCACCACAGACTGTTCCTGAAAGCCAGCCACCAATAACAAGGTGACACCAGTCACCAAGCCAGCCACCCATAACAGGGTGACACCAAGCCAGTCAGCCTAAACAAGTGTTCCTGCAAGCCAGCCACCCATAACCGGGTGACACCAAGCCAGCCAGCCTAAACAAGTGTTCCTGCAAGCCAGCCACCCATAACAGGGTGACACCAAGCCAGCCAGCCTAAACAAGTGTTCCTGCAAGCCAGCCACCCATAACCGGGTGACACCAAGCCAGCCAGCCACCACAGTGTTCCTGCAAGCCAGTCACCCATAACAGGGTGACACCAAGCCAGCCACCACAGTGTTCCTGCAAGCCAGCCAGCCATAACAGGGCGACACCAAGCCATCCAACCAGTGACCACAGACTGTTCCTGAAAGCCAGCCATCAATAACAAGGTGACACCAGTCACCAAGCCAGCCACCCATAACAGGGTGACGCCAGCAAGCCACCACAGTATTCCGGCAAGCAAGCCACCCACAACAGAGTGACACCAAGCCAGCCACACTGCCAGGCATCAGCCACCAACCCACAACAGGGTGCCAGCATCCGCAGCAACTTCAGCAAGCCATTTATTTTATCTTTTTTGTGTCTTTCAAGTTGAAATGGAGATGGATGAGGAGAGGAAAAGTAAAACTATGGTCTGGGACTATTTCTCATCTCAACCTTCTCCAGGAAAAGCAGCAGTGTGCAACACATGTACAAACAACATAAGCATAGGATCAGTAACTGCAAAAAACAAAAATACGTCAAATCTTTGAGCCCATCTAAGAGTTCATCATATTGAATAGTATCATGCAGCACAGAAAAAACAAAATGAATATCAATGTGATTTTGATTCAATACCTCCTCCACTATCCCAGGCAACAATAACAGATATGTTTGAGAAAAAAAAACAGGTGTCACTGTCTAGATTCAGATGGAAGGATGATCCCAACTGCTGGACAGAGTAATCACAGAGATGATTGTCACTGATAACCAGCAATTTACAATGGTGTCTGACTCAGGATTTCTGCGGTTGATGTCCATACTTGAGCCAAGCTACACACTGAAGAGTGAAAAGTATTATCGAACTGAAATGCTGGCAAAGCTTTACCAAAAGGTAGTTAAGTAAAGGCTATGCTGCAACCAGAGAATGCTGGCAACTCACTCATTCATGGGAGGAATAGTGCCCCATCATTGGTGTCAGTGGGAGGAATAGTGCCCCATCATTGGTGTCAGTGGAAGGAATAGTGCCCCATCATTGGTGTCAGTGGAAGGAATAGTGCCCCATCATTGGTGTCGGTGGGAGGAATAGTGCCCCATCATTGGTGTCAGTGGGAGGAATAGTGCCCCATCATTGGTGTCAGTGGGAGGAATAGTGCCCCATCATTGGTGTCAGTGGGAGGAATAGTGCCCCATCATTGGTATCAGTGGGAGGAATAGTGCCCTATCATTGGTGTCAGTGGGAGGAATAGTGCCCCATCATTGGTGTCAGTGGGAGGAATAGTGCCCCACCATTGGTGTCGGTGGGAGGAATAGTGCCCCACCATTGGTGTCGGTGGGAGGAATAGTGCCCCATCATTGGTGTCGGTGGGAGGAATAGTGCCCCATCATTGGTGTCAGTGGGAGGAATAGTGCCCCATCATTGGTATCAGTGGGAGGAATAGTGCCCCATCATTGGTGTCAGTGGGAGGAATAGTGCCCCATCATTGGTATAAGTGGGAGGAATAGTGCCCCATCATTGGTGTCAGTGGGAGGAATAGTGCCCCATCATTGGTATCAGTGGGAGGAATAGTGCCCCATCATTGGTGTCAGTAGGAGGAATAGTGCCCCATCATTGGTGTCAGTAGGAGGAATAGTGCCCCATCATTGGTGTCAGTGGGGAAATAGTGTCCTATTGTTGTCTATGACAGGAATATTGCCTCAAGAGCTGGATAAAAGTAAGCAAAGAGCCACAGCAGGCCCCTGAGCCAGTTTGGTGACCACATCTCCATATCAATATATCTACACACTTTTTCTGCTCCAGGGTTTGGTATATATATATACACACACACACACACACACACATACATACACTGACTTTTTGAAAACTTACAAATTTCAGGTTTTCTTTAACTTGCGATCCATGTGAGGAGAGCGGTGGGGATATCGTCCGGCTCTTCTTTTCAGATGCCACCTGTCCGCCTAATACTTTGCGCTAGTCAAATAGAAAAAAACAATAAATAACTAAAAATACTAGAATAAAACACTATACAAATAAAAAGTTTTCCTTCCATGAGAATGATAAATGGTAGGAAATCATTTGAGACAAATCTTAGAAGTAGAAGTGAGAGGTCTCAGGAATCCAATGAAGAACGTTCTCCATCCACAACTGAAAGGTCACGGAATAGCAGAGATCCTTCCATAGGAGAGCCGCCCATGGTAAAAACTCTTCAGTTCCCAAGGTTCTTTAAGACCCATTATACAAATTGGGGAGAGCAGAGCCAGGTGGACTTGAATCTGGATTTTGGTGGCTTTTAGAGACAGAACTTCACTACGGCGTCTATATTTCTAGCATTATTCCTCGGTCTCAGGAGGACTTTGGAGATCCATCATTCACTTGTCCTGTAATAAGACCGTACATTCCTGGTGGCCAACCTGCGGTCCAAGGGCTACATGTGGCCCTTTCATATTGGATGTGTGGCCTCCAGCAGTCTGTAGTGGGAACATTGATTAGGATATGATCTCAGCCAGCCTCATACAACATCTTCCCAGTTCCCTATTGTCTTCCGCAGCATCCCCACATCCAACAAGGCCTGGATTCTTTCCTGGGTGTACATAATATAACTGGGTACTAATATTTATAGGTAAAGTTGATCCAGGGAATATCTGATTGCCTCTCGGGGGATCAGGAAGGAATTTTTTCCTATGCTGTAGTAAATTGGATCATGCTTTGCTGGGGGGTTTTCACCTTCCTCTGGATGAACTGCGGGTATAGGATTGTGTATATGGGATTGTATGGTTGGTTTTTTTTCCCTTTTATTGGTCGAACTAGATGGACTTGTGTCTTAACCTGACCATGTATATGTATCCTGTCCTTACTCTCTGACCCTCATTTCTTCTATCAGCTCTGCAGTCTCTGACACTCCTCTCCAGCATTATATATATATATATATATATATATATATATATATATATATATACACACACGTATGTATGTATGTATGTATGTATATATATATATATATATATATATATATATATACATACATACATACATATACATACAGTGGGTACGGAAAGTATTCAGACCCCCTTAAATTTTTCACTCTTTGTTATATTGCAGCCATTTGCTAATTTGCTAAAATCATTTAGGTTCATTCTTCTTCCTCATGAATGTACACATAGCACCCCATACTGACAGAAAAACACAGAATTGTTGACATTGTTGCAGATTTATTAAAAAAGAAAAACTGAAATATCACATGGTCCTAAGTATTCAGACCCTTTGCTGTGACACTCATATATTTAACTCAGGTGCTTTCCATTTCTTCTGATCATCCTTGAGATGGTTCTACACCTTCATTTGAGTCCAGCTGTGTTTGATTATACTGATTGGACTTGATTAGGAAAGCCACACACCTGTCTATACAAGACCTTCCAGATCACAATGCATGTCAGAGCAAATGAGAATCATGAGGTCAAAGGAACTGCCTGAAGAGCTCAGAGACAGAATTGTGGCAAGGCACAGATCTGGCCAAGGTTACAAAAAGATTTCTGCTGCACTTAAGGTTCCTAAGAGCACAGTGGCCTCCAAAATCCTCAAATGGAAGACGTTTGGGACGACCAGAACCCTTCCTAGAGCTGGCCGTCCGGCCAAACTGAGCTATCGGGGGAGAAGAGCCTTGGTGAGAGAGGTAAAGAAGAACCCAAAGATCACTGTGGCTGAGCTCCAGGGATGCAGTCAGGAGATGGGAGAAAGTTGTAGAAAGTCAACCATCACTGCAGCCCTCCACCAGTCGGGGCTTTATGGCAGAGTGGCCCGACGGAAGCCTCTCCTCAGTGTAAGACACATGAAAGCCCGCATGGAGTTTGCTAAAAAACACCTGAAGGACTCCAAGATGGTGAGAAATAAGATTCTCTGGTCTGATGAGACCAAAATAGAACTTTTTGGCCTTAATTCTAAGCGGTATGTGTGGAGAAAACCAGGCACTGCTCATCACCTGTCCAATACAGTCCCAACAGTGAAGCATGGTGGTGGCAGCATCATGCTGTGGGGGTGTTTTTCAGCTGCAGGGACAGGACGACTGGTTGCAATCGAGGGAAAGATGAATGCGGCCAAGTACAGGGATATCCTGGACAAAAACCTTCTCCAGAGTGCTCTGGACCTCAGACTGGGCCGAAGGTTTACCTTCCAACAAGACAATGACCCTAAGAACACAGCTAAAATAACGAAGGAGTGGCTTCACAACAACTCTGTGACTGTTCTTGAATGGCCCAGCCAGAGCCCTGACTTAAACCCAATTGAGCATCTCTGGAGAGACCTAAAAATGGCTGTCCACCAACGTTTACCATCCAACCTGACAGAACTGGAGAGGATCTGCAAGGAGGAATGGCAGAGGATCCCCAAATCCAGGTGTGAAAGACTTGTTGCATCTTTCCCAAAAAGACTCCTGGCTGTATTAGATCAAAAGGGGGCTTCTACTAAATACTGAGCAAAGGGTCTGAATACTTAGGACCATGTGATATTTCAGTTTTTCTTTTTTAATAAATCTGCAACAATGTCAACAATTCTGTGTTTTTCTGTCAGTATGGGGTGCTATGTGTACATTCATGAGGAAGAAGAATCAACTTAAATGATTTTAGCAAATTAGCAAATGGCTGCAATATAACAAAGAGTGAAAAATTTAAGGGGGTCTGAATACTTTCCGTACCCACTGTGTATATATATATATATATATATATATATATATATATATATATATATATATATATATATATATATATAGCGGCCCTTTGGTGATGTCAGGGGTTGCATCCAGAGCAAATCACATCAATAATAGATGTCTTTCTATAGAAAGTGTAGTATGCAATTCATTACATGACCACCAGAGGGAGGAAGAGCACAAAATGAAAATACATTTTGTTTGCAGAAAAAAAAAAAAAAAAGGATACAAAAAATAAATACATGAATACAATGCACTCCTGGAGGACATTTTATGGATGGAGTCATACATTTATCATGGATGTAATTATTTAATTCTATGTTCTTGTTTTCCACATGTATCATTTTTTATACACATACAGATTTTATATTATATATATATATATATATATATATACACACACACACACACACACACACACACACACACACACACACACACACACCTATTAGTCTATATATATATATATTTTTTTTTTTAAAAGAGTGGCAATCACGGGTCTTAAAAGGTGAACAAGGAGGAGTGTATACATTGTATTTGAAAAGAAAAAAAGTTGCTGCACTTCAAACAGCAGAACTTTACCTTAATCATTCCACTGAAAGAACGTGAGCGAGTGTGTCTAATTCCAGCAGTGACGTCTGGGGTTCCTGGATTATTTTTATTGAACTAAAAAAAAAAAAAATAGCTGTATTAAATATTACATGTAAACCTGTAGCCTGCCAATTGTTTCTTATTATTTAATGATACACTGTATATAGAAAAAAAAATAATACATATATATACACATATACATACACACACACAGTAAACCCCCCTACATTGCTTGGGTTATGTTCCAGACCCACCCGCAATAAGTGAAAATCCGTGAGATAGAAAGACCCCATTTTATACTCTCTAGGCGTGATTTTTTTAACTTTCACTGTACTTTTAAAAGCATTTTAAGGTCTTTAACTTCTTCCGGTCCGCGCTATAGCCGAAAGACGGCTACATCGAATTTCCGGGAGGCCGTCTTTATAGGGCCTCCCAGTAAGACGCTCCCCGCACACTCCCGCGAGCGCGCATCGGGGAAAATCGTGTCGGTCGTGTCCCTTGGACACAGCCAATCACAGATCGTGGCGAATGGCCAATCACAGCGGCCATTTACCACGTGATCGGACCGTGCAATGAGAGATGATCTTATATTTAAAACATATGAGATCATCTCTCATCGCCAGCTCTCCTTCCTCACACAGAGACTGCAGTGTGAGGAAGAGCAGAGCGGATCAGCCGTTCGGGGACACAGAAAAAAATGTAATCAGGGCACTGATCATCAGTGCCCTGATTACACAAGAGGTAAATAAAATACAATAAGTGCCCACCATCAGTGCCCACAGTGCCCCCCATCAGTGCCCATAGTGCTGCCAGTCAGTGCCCATCAGTGCCTGCTCATCTAGGCACTGATGAGCACTGACTGGCAGCACTATGGGCACTGAGTGTGGGCACTGATGGTGCTGCCCATCAGTGCTGATCAGTGCCCCCCATCAGTGCCCATAGTGCTGCCAGTCAGTGCCCATCAGTGCCTGCTCATCTAGGCACTGATGAGCACTGACTGGCAGCACTATGGGCACTGATGGTGCTGCCCATCAGTGCACATCAGTGCCACCCATCAGTGCTCATCAGTGCCACCCGTCAGTGCCCAGCAGTGCCGCCTCTCAGTGCCGCCTATCAGTACCTCCTCATAAGTGCCACCTCATCAGTGCCCATCAGTGGCGCCTCATCAGCGCACATCAGTGAAGGAGAAAAATGTATTTATTTTTCAAAATTGATTTGCAGAAAATAAAAAAAACTTTTTTCAAAATTTTCTATTTTTCTTTTTTTTTGTAAGAAATAAAAAACTCAGAGGTAAATAAATACCACCAAAAGAAAGCTCTATTTGTGTGAAAAAAAATGATAAAAATTTCATATGGGTACAGTGTTGTATGACCGCGCAATTGTCATTCAAAGTGTGAGAGCGCTGAAAGCTGAAAATTGGCCTGGGCAGGAAGGGGGTGAAAGTGCCCGGTAGGCAAATGGTTAAAAACACTTTTAAAAAACAATAGAAACTCATTTAACAAGAGCGATGGAAAACACAAAAATATTGAATTAGCAATAATTTCATTAATAAAACAATAGAAATAGGTCTCATAGAAATAAAACCGCAAAATACCGGGACCACGAAGACTGAACCGCAACATAACAGGGGGTCACTGTATACATATACAAACACACTGCTCAAAATAATTTAAGGAACACTTTTTAATCAGAGTGAAGCATCCAGTCAATTAAATTCCTGGGATATTAATCTGGTCAGTTAAGTAGCAGAGGGGGTTGTTAATCTGTTTCAGCTGCTTTGGTGTTAATTAAATTAACAGGGGCACTAGATGGGCAACAATGAGACAACCTCCAAAACAGGAATGGTTTTACAGGTGGAGGCCACTGATATTTTTTTCCCCTACTCATCTTTTCTGACTGTTCTTCTCTAGTTTTGCATTTGGCTGGGGTCAGTGTCACTACTGGTAGGATGAGGAGATACCTGGACCCTATAGAGGCTGCACAGGCAGTCCAACTCCTCCAGGATGGCTCATCAATACGTGTCATTGCCAGAAGGTTTGCTGTGTCTCCCAGCACAGTCTCAGGAGCATGGAGGAGATTCCAGGAGACAGACAGTTACTCTAGGAGAGCTGGACAGGGCCATAGAAGGTCCTCAACCCATCAGCAGGACCGGTATCTGCTCCTTTGTGTAAGGAGGAACAGGATGAGCACTGCCAGAGCCCTACAAAATGACCTCCAGCAGGACACTGGTGTGAATGTCTCTGACCAAACAATCAGAAACAGACTTCATGAGGGTGGCCTGAGGGCCCGACATCCTCTAGTGTGCCCTGTGCTCACTGCCCGGCACTGTGGAGCTCGATTGGCATTTGCCATTGAACACCAGAATTGGCAGCTCCACCACTGGCACCCTGTGCTTTTCACAGATGAGAGCAGGTTCACCCTGAGCACATGTGACAGACATGAAAGGGTCTGGAGAAGCCGTGGAGAATGTTACGCTGCCTGTAACATCGTTCAGCATGACCGGTTGGGTGGTGGGTCAGTGATGGTCTGGGAAGGCATATCCATGGAGGGACGCACAGACCTCTACAGGCTAGACAATGGCACCCTGACTGCCATTAGGTATCGGGATGAAATTCTTTGACCCATTGTCAGACCCTACACTGGTGCAGGGGGTCCTGGGTTCATCCTGGTGCAGGACAATGCCCGGCCTCATGTGATGAGAGTATGCAGCCAGTTCCTGGAGGATGAAGGAATTGATACCATTGAATGGCCCCCCCACTCACCTGACCTAAATCCAATAGAACACCTCTGGGACATTATGTTTCGGTCCATCTGACACCGCCAGGTTGCACCTCAGTCTGTTCAGGAGCTCAGTGATGCCCTGGTCCAGATCTGGGAGGAAATACCCCAGGACACCATCCGTCGTCTCATTAGGAACATGCCCAGATGTTGTCAGCCATGCATACAAGCACGTGGGGGCCATACACACTACTGAGGACCATTCTGAGTTGCTGCAATGAAATTTCAGCAAAATGGACTCGCCTGCTGCATCGTTTTTTTTCACTTTGATTTTTGGGGTGTCTTTGAATTCAGCCCTCTGTAGGGTGATAATTTTCATTTCCATCAAACGATGTGGCATCCTTTCCTTCCTAACACATTACCCAGTCCCTACCAGTATAGATCCTAACACATTACCCAGTCCATACCAGTATAGATCCTAACACATTACCCAGTCCATACCAGTATAGATCCTAACACATTACCCAGTCCATACCAGTATAGATCCTAACACATTACCCAGTCCATACCAGTATAGATCCTAACACATTACCCAGTCCATACCAGTATAGATCCTAACACATTACCCAGTCCATACCAGTATAGATCCTAACACATTACCCAGTCCATACCAGTATAGATCCTAAAACATTACCCAGTCCATACCAGTATAGATCCTAACACATTACCCAGTCCATACCAGTATAGATCCTAACACATTACCCAGTCCATACCAGTATAGATCCTAACACATTACCCAGTCCATACCAGTATATATCCTAACACATTACCCAGTCCATACCAGTATAGATCCTAACACATTACCCAGTCCATACCAGTATAGATCCTAACACATTACCCAGTCCATACCAGTATAGATCCTAACACATTACCCAGTCCATACCAGTATAGATCCTAACACATTACCCAGTCCATACCAGTATAGATCCTAACACATTACCCAGTCCATACCAGTATAGATCCTAACACATTACCCAGTCCATACCAGTATATATCCTAACACATTACCCAGTCCATACCAGAATAGATCCTAACACATTACCCAGTCCATACCAGTATTGATCCTAACACATTACCCAGTCCATACCAGTATAGATCCTAACACATTACCCAGTCCTTACCAGTATAGATCCTAACCCATTACCCAACAGTTTGCACCTGGTGGTGAACCCTCTGTAGTGTGTGTGTGTGTACAGTCAGGTCCATAAATATTGGGACTGACACAATTCTAATCTTTTTGGCTCTATACACCACCACAATGGATTTGAAATGAAACAAACAAGATGTGCTTCAACTGCAGACTTTCAGCTTTAATTTGAGGGTATTTACATCCAAATCAGGTGAAAGGTGTAGGAATTACAACAGTTTGTATATGTGCCTCACACTTTTTAAGGGACCAAAAGTAATGGGACAATTGGCTGCTCAGCTGTTCCATGGCCAGGTGTGTGTTATTCCCTCATTATCCCATTTACAAGGAGCAGATAAAAGGTCCAGAGTTCATTCCAAGTGTGCTATTTGCATTTGGAATCTGTTGCTGTCAACTCTCCATATGAGATCCAAAGAGCTGTCACTATCAGTGAAGCAAGCCATCATTAGGCTGAAAAAACAAAACAAACCCATCAGAGTATCTAGATAGCAAACTTAAAAAGAAAGAACGCACCGGTGAGCTCAGCAACACCAAAAGACCCGGAAGACCACGGAAAACAACTGTGGTGGATGAACTAAGAATTCTTTCCCTGGGGAAGAAAACACCCTTCACAACAGTTGGCCAGATCAAGATCACTCTCCAGGAGGTAGGTGTAGGTGCGCCAGATCAAGATCACTCTCCAGGAGGTAGGTGTATGTGTGTCAAAGTCAACAATCAAGAGAAGACTTCACCAGAGTGAATACAGAGGGTTCACCACAAGATGTAAACCATTGGTGAGCCTCAAAAACAGGAAGGCCAGATTAGAGTTTGCCAAACAACATCTAAAAAAGCCTTCACAGTTCTGGAACATCCTATGGACAGATGAGACCAAGATCAACTTGTACCAGAGTGATGGGAAGAGAAGAGTATGGAGAAGGAAAGGAACTGCTCATGATCCAAAGCATACCACCTCATCAGTGAAGCATGGTGGTGGTAGTGTCATGGGGTGGGCATGTATGGCTGCCAATGGAACTGGTTCTCTTGTATTTATTGATGTGACTGCTGACAAAAGCAGCAGAATGAATTCTGAAGTGTTTCGGGGAATATTATCTGCTCATATTCAGCCAAATGCTTCAGAACTCATTGGACGGCGCTTCACAGTGCAGATGGACAATGACCCGAAGCATACTGCGAAAGCAACCAAAGAGTTTTCCAAGTATTAAAAAAGTGAAAAATGGATTTTTGTAAGAACTTACCGTAAAATCCTTTTCTCTTAAGCTCATTGACAGACGTAGTCTTCTTGATTCTCAAGAGCTGGGTTATGTTGTCTCCGCAGGAGTAGGACTAGGCAGAATGACAAAACGTTCTGGCTCCACCTTAGGGGCAGTCCCTGAGGGTATATCCTCCCTCTCTCTGCTACAGGGAATCAGTTCTGTTTAAAGCAGTACAGAGAATTTAACCCAACCCAACTCAATGATAGAGGGGCGGGTACTACGTCTGTCAATGAGCTTAAGAGAAAAGGATTTTACGGTAAGTTCTTACAAAAATCCATTTTTCTCTATCGCTCATTGACAGACGTAGTCTTCTTGATTCTCAAGAGCTGGGACATCCAGAAGCAGTGCCACAAATGAGGGGTGGGATTGACAAAATCAAATCCAATCTAGAAGGCCCAACCGGTGCCAAACTAGAAGTTTTAAAGGCTCATTATAAACAAAGAATGAGACTAAAGAAAAATTTTCCAACGGAAAAAAACCCTCGAGGTAGACCACTGGTCTCCTCAAATTGCGGCCTGCAAAACCTTGCGGCCAAACGAGGCATCAGACGATGCCATTACATCAACTTTATAATGTTTAGTAAAGGTATGCACCGACGACCAGGTAGCCGCCTTGCACACCTGGACCACTGACGCCTGATGGCGAAAGGCCCATGACGCACTAAGTGCCCGAGTGGAGTGCGCCTTAACAGGGAACGGGGGCTCCCGACCCTTAATAGAATAAGCCTGTACTACCGTCTGTCTGATCCATCTGGAAATGGTCGCGGCAGATGCAGGCAACCCCTTTTTGGGTCCATCTGGGATCACAAAAAGTGAATCCGTCTTGCGAAACGAGTCTGTCGTTTTCAAGTATACCCTGATCGCCCGGACCACATCCAAGGAGTGTAACGCAAACTCCCGAGGATGACTGGGCTTAGGACACAGGGAAGGTAATACAATTTCTTCATTCAGATGAAATTCTGAAACCACTTTTGGTAGGAAGGATGGATTCGGACAAAGAACCACCTTATCTCTATGAACCACCAGATATGGTGAACGACAAGATAATGCGGCCAGTTCTGACACCCTGCGTGCAGAAGTAATAGCCACCAAGAAGGCCACCTTCTGGGACAACGTGGGTAGAGGAATCTCCCTAATATCTTCAAAGGGAGGTTTCTGAAGAACCGACAACACTAAATTAAGATCCCAGGGGGGTAACGGCGCGTGCACTGGCGGAGCCAGATGTCGCACCCCCTGGATGAAATTCCGCACCAAGGAATGAGTAGCCAAAGGCTTCTGAAAGAAGATGGCTAATGCTGAGACCTGACCCTAGTACTCAAGGCCAGTTTCTGCTCAACCCCTTGTTGCAGAAAAGCCAATATTCGACTAATCGAATAAGACCGAGGACGGAACCCCAAAGGTTCACACCATGCAATGTAGGACTTCCATGTGCGATGATAAATCTTTCTGGAAGTCGCTTTCCTTGCTTCAACTAGAGTAGGAATAACTGAAGCTGACAAACCTTTGTCCTTCAGCACCTGGGTCTCAATAGCCAGGCCGTTAAAGCCAGCGATCGTAAAGCAGGATGGAAGATCGGTCCCTGAGACAGTAGATCCTCCCTGAGAGGAAGTCTCCATGGGACGTCCACCACCAGTCTGACCATGTCGGCGTACCAAGCTCGACGAGGCCAGTCCGGAGCTACCAGGATTACTGGGATTCCTTCCTCCTCTATTCTGCGAAGAAGTCTTGGCAGTAACGCGAGAGGAGGGAAGGCATCTATTAGCTGGTATTGCCCCCACGGGGCGATCAGTGCGTCTGCGGTTTCTGCTAGAGGATCGCGGGAGCGAGCCACGAATCTCTGAACTTTCCTGTTGAATCGTGATGCCAACAGATCCACATCCGGGGTGCCCCACCGTAGGCACAACTGGTGGAAAACGTCTGGATGGAGGGACCATTCCCCCTGATCCAGGGTCTGACGGCTGAGATAATCTGCCTGCCAATTCTCCACCCCCGGAATGAACACCGCAGAGATTGCTGGAACAAATCGTTCCGCCCAGTGAAGAATGCAAGCCACTTCTTTGGCCGCTCGGACACTCTTGGTGCCCCCCTGGTGATTGACATAAGCCACGGCCGTGGCATTGTCCGACTGGATCCGAACCGAGCTGCCCTGGAGCTGCTCGGTCCAGTGAATCAGACAAAGTCTGATCGCTCTCAGTTCCAATACATTTAATCGGTAACCTGGATTCTTCCGGGGACCAAAGTCCCTGGACAGATAACTGACCGAGAATTCCTCCCCATCCGGATAGACTGGCATCCGTGGTCACTGTCGTCCAATATATTGGCAGAAATGACTTTCCCTGGCTGAGCATCGGAGACCGAAGCCACCATACCAGAGACTCTCTGGTCTGTTTGCTCAATCGGATCTGATTGTCCAGGGATTCCGGATTCCGATTCCATCTGAGAAGAATCTCTTGCTGAAGAATTCGGGTATGGGACTGGGCAAATGGGACTGCTTCGAACGAAGCCACCATCAACCCCAGAACCCTCATGCAAGTCCGAAGGGAAGACCAGCTGTTGGACAGTAACAACTGGACTGCAGATTGAATCTTTCGGAGTTTCCCTACCGGAAGAAAAACTCTTGTCCTGACTGTGTCTAGAATTAGACCCAGATATTCGAGCCTCTGGGTGGGAACCAGAAATGACTTTTGCTGGTTCACCAGCCACCCGAATTCCTGTAAAGAAATCATAGTAATTTCTATGTTTTGTAGCAAGGTCTGAGGAGACTCTGCATGAGGCAGAAGATCGTCTAGGTAACCTAGAATCGATATACCTCTTTGGCGCAGAAGTGCCAACATTGGGGCCAACACCTTTGTGAAGACCCGCGGAGCCGTGGCGAGACCGAAAGGTAACGCCACAAACTGATAGTGGTTCTCCTCTACGGAAAAGCGTAGAAAACGCTGATGTCCTGCGAAAATGGGAATGTGAAGATAGGCGTCCTTGATGTCTATGGACGCTAGGACATCCCCTGGATGCAGGAAGGCTGCTACCGTGCGAATGGACTCCATTCTGAATCTTCTTATGTTGACGAAAGAATTGAGTGCTCTTAAGTCCAGAATTGGACGCACTTTGCCCTCTTTCCTGGGTATTGTAAACAGGTTTGAATAAAAACCCTTGAAACCGTTCTGTCCAAAGAACGTGGACTACCACTCCTTGTTGTAGTAAATCTGTGACTGCTCTCCGCAGATCTTCTAAACGATCTGCGGATAGTCGGATATTGGAAGGGAAGAATCGCGCCGGTGGGAGAGATCGAAACTCGATCTTGTACCCTGACCTTATGACTTCGCAAACCCATTTGTCCGGGATTCTGGAAAGCCATGGATCCGGGAACCGGCGAAGACGTCCCCCCACCCCAGTTATGGGTGGGGGCGCACCTTCAGGCTTTGGATGGTTTATCTTCAGGTCTGGAGGGGGCGGGCTTTTGCTTGCCCGACCAACGACCCCTGACGCCTCCTGCAGGAGCTTTGGAGGACTTAGTTTTTTCACCCGCTGGACGAAAAAACCTCTTGTGAGCAGAAAAAGAAGGCCCTCGTCTTTGACGAGTTCCTCTACCTTTAAAATTTTGCGGTAAAAAGGTGCTTTTTCCACCGGTGAGATCCTTAATGATCTCATCTAAGTTGGCTCCAAATAGACGCTCTCCTGAAAAGGGGATATTAGCCAATGCTTTTTTGGAACCTTGGTCGGCTAACCAACCTTTTAGCCACAGTGTACGCCTGAGAACCACTGCTGAGACTGATGCTCGCGCCATTAATGGAGTGGCGCACTGGTCTGCACGCGCTCGTAGGCAGAAACCGGGGTGACCACTGGATCTCAACATCCAGCCCGTCGCCCGGCCCCGCATACTTACTTGAATATGTCGCGGCCGACCAAGCGCAATGCCATGGTCTGCGCGCGCTCGTAGGCCGGCTGGGGTGACCACAAGTGTCGCCCAGTCCGGCATTTTTGCTTGAAGATCTCACAGGAAAAAAACACTGGAGAAAACTACCTAAAAAATGTCTTTTTCTTAAAGAAAAAAAGTCTTGCCAGGACCAAAAGATCCCAGCAAGGAACTTAGGTCCTTACTCCTGACTAGACAGAAAAAAACTGATTCCCTGTAGCAGAGAGAGGGAGGATATACCCTCAGGGACTGCCCCTAAGGTGGAGCCAGAACGTTTTGTCATTCTGCCTAGTCCTACTCCTGCGGAGACAACATAACCCAGCTCTTGAGAATCAAGAAGACTACGTCTGTCAATGAGCGATAGAGAAAGTTTGATTTATGATTGTTAATCTGTCCCATTACTTTTGGTCCCTTAAAAAGTGGGAGGCACATATACAAACTGTTGTAATTCCTACACCGTTCACCTGATTTGGATGTAAATACCCTCAAATTAAAGCTGAAAGTCTGCAGTTAAAGCACATCTTGTTGGTTTCATTTCAAATCCATTGTGGTGGTGTATAGAGCCAAAAAGATTAGAATTGTGTCCATGTCCCAATATTTATGGACCTGAGTGTGTGTGTGTATATATATATATATATATATATATATATATGTGTATCTCGTTTTAAAAAAGTCAAAAAATGTGCACTCCACAGCTTAGTAAATGAGCAGAAGCTCTGCAGACTTCCATCACCCAATCATGTGCAAGCATAAAACTTTTTTTTTTTTATTTATTTTCTTTCCACATGATTGGGTATTTTTTTTGCAAAGTAAAGCTTCACCTAATTTCTAAGCTCTGGAGCAACTGCACTTTGCAAAGTCTATTTGCCTTTAGTAAATCCAACCCTTTGTACTCCATAATGAAATTTCACATTCAGGAAAAAAAAAAAAAAATGTTTTTACATTACCAAGCTTGGCCAGTAGAGGGCAGACTAATCACATACTAATCATAGTAAAAGGAACATGGTAAGAGCTCCCAGATTGTTTATTGATAGGGAATAATTCAGATTCAAATTACTTCATCAATCTCAAGGGAAATGATTGGATGTTCTTCCATGGTTCTATTTATATTGGTCAATTAGTGAAGACTTTTTTTTTTTTTTTTTAAGCAAATATTAACTACTTGCTGACCAGCCGCCGCCTATATACTGCGGCAGGTTCCCGTGAATCGCTGTATCTGTACGGCGGTTTGCGGGAGCGATCCTGGGGGGTGCGCCCACTCACCAAGGGGGAAGTGACTGCAATTTGTTAGTGTATTTAACCCCTTGAATACCTGACACTTTTACCCCCTTCCTGCCCAGGCCAATTTTCAGCGCCGTCACACTTTGAATGACAATTACGCGGTCATGAAACACTGTATCCATATGACATTTTTATCATTTTGTTCACGCAAATAAAGCTTTCTTTTTTGGTAGCATTTAATCATCACTGGAACTAGGAACTGTTTTCCGTTCCTAAAATTTAGCAAAATAATTCTTTCTTCGTAAATTTAGTCCAAAATGTATTCTGCCATTCAAAATCACATATAAAATAAAAAAGGAAAACAAAAATCACATATAAAAAAAGGAAAACAAAAATCACATAAAAAAAAAAAAGGAAAACAAAAATCACATAAAAAAAAAAAAGGAAAACAAAAATCACAGGAAAAAAAGGAAAACAAAAATCACAGAAAAAAAGGAAAACAAAAATCACATATAAAAAAAGGAAAACAAAAATCACATAAAAAAAAAAAAAGGAAAACAAAAATCACATAAAAAAAAAAAAGGAAAACAAAAATCACAGGAAAAAAAGGAAAACAAAAATCACATAAAAAAAAAAAGGAAAACAAAAATCACAGAAAAAAAGGAAAACAAAAATCACAGAAAAAAAGGAAAACAAAAATCACATATAAAAAAAGGAAAACAAAAATCACATATAAAAAAAGGAAAACAAAAATCACATAAAAAAACAAAGAAAAACAAAAATCACATAAAAAAAAAAAAGGAAAACAAAAATCACAGAAAAAAAGGAAAACAAAAATCACAGAAAAAAAGGAAAACAAAAATCACATATAAAAAGGAAAACAAAAATCACATATAAAAAAAGGAAAAAAAAAATCACATAAAAAAGGAAAAAAAAAATCACATAAAAAAGGAAAACAAAAATCACATATAAAAAAGGAAAACAAAAATCACATAAAAAAAAAAAAAGGAAAACAAAAATCACAGAAAAAAAGGAAAACAAAAATCACAGAAAAAAAGGAAAACAAAAATCATATAAAAAAAAGGAAAACAAAAATCATATAAAAAAAAGGAAAACAAAAATCACATAAAAAAAAGGAAAACAAAAATCACATAAAAAAAAGGAAAACAAAAATCACATATAAAAAAAGGAAAACAAAAATCACATATAAACACAATATTCCTAGATTATGCATACTGTAAAACATGTAGATGCCCCTTGATATACATATAATTCCATAACTTTCTCAGTCCCCCTGGGAGGGAAAAAGGGAAAAAAATAAATAAATAAAATTGAGTACAACTGTCATGTGACCTGCTGTGATTGGTCACAGAGGTCACATGGTACCGGCAGTGAGGCACGCGGCTGCGCAGGCCCACGATTGGAGCTTCCTGACAGGACGTCATAACATCCAGTCAGGACAGGAAAGCCACGGCCCGGCCGTCATTCATCTATGGGCTGGGCATGAAAAGGTTAAATCTGCTAGTACATCTAACACCCCCCCCCTCCCCCAACTGACAATGCTGCTGTCTGCTGTAATCCTCCATCCAGAGTTGGGGAGGGGGGGGGGGGGGTTGGGGGTGTTCTAATACAGGCGGATCACCAGGTGAAGGTAGCAGGCCATCATTTTTCGGTAGATGGGGATTCTCCACCTACCTGACGAAGGAGCTTCTTCTTCTTGGTGGAGTCCGGCATGCTGTGGACGTGCTGGAAGAGATCCCGCAGCGCCTGCTCCGTCCTCTGCTGAGTCAGCTCCTGCTGAGAGGTGGAAGATCCGGGCGACGAGGCCAACCGGCTTCTCTTCTGACTCTTCGCCAATGGAAACTCAGTCTTTGAGGACGGCAAATCCAGGTCATCCTGTATGGACGGGGGAGGAGAATATTCTAAGCAATCTAGAAATCACCCGCGCCTTCCACTATTGTGAGATAAAAATAAAACGCACACAGGCGAACGTGAACAGTAAATGTTCAGAGTCAATTTCATTTTTTTTTCTTTAATTTTAAAACATTTTTAAAAATGTTTTAAAAATGCATACCGAGGCCCCCCGCCTCCTTCACAGCATACCGAGGCCCTCCGCCTTCTTCACAGCATACCGAGGCCCTCCGCCTCCTTCACAGCATACCGAGGCCCTCCGCCTTCTTCAAAGCATACTGAGGCCCTCCGCCTCCTTCACAGCATACCGAGGCCCTCCGCCTCCTTCACAGCATACCGAGGACCTCCACCCTCCTTCACATCATACCGAGGACCTCCACCCTCCTTCACAAGATACCGAGGCCCTCCGCCTCCTTCACAGCATACCGAGGCCCTCCGCCTCCTTCACAGCATACCGAGGCCCTCCGCCTCCTTCACAGCATACCGAGGCCCTCCGCCTCCTTCACAGCATACCGAGGCCCTCCGCCTCCTTCACAAGATACCGAGGCCCTCCGCCTCCTTTACAGCATACCGAGGCCCTCCGCCTTCTTCACAGCATACTGAGGCCCTCCGCCTCCTTCACAGCATACCGAGGCCCTCCGCCTCCTTCACATCATACCGAGGACCTCCACCCTCCTTCACATCATACCGAGGACCTCCACCCTCCTTCACAGCATACCGAGGACCTCCACCCTCCTTCACAGCATACCGAGGACCTCCACCCTCATTGACAGCATGCCGAGGACCTCCACCCTCATTGACAGCATGCCGAGGACCTCCACCCTCATTGACAGCATGCCGAGGACCTCCACCCTCATTCACAGCATACCGAGGACCTCCACCCTCATTGACAGCATACCGAGGACCTCTGCCTCCTTCACAGCATACCGAGGACCTCTGCCTCCTTCACAGCATACCGGGGACCTCCGCCTCCTTCACAGCATACCGGGGACCTCCTCCTCCTTCACAGCATACCGGGGACCTCCGCCTCCTTCACAGCATACCGAGGACCTCCGCCTCCTTCACAGCATACCGAGGCCCTCCGCCTTCTTCACAGCATACCCAGGCCCTCCGCCTCCTTCACAGCATACCGAGGCCCTCCGCCTCCTTCACAGCATACCGAGGCCCTCCGCCTCCTTCACAGCATACCGAGGCCCTCCGCCTTCTTCACAGCATACCGAGGCCCTCCGCCTCCTTCACAGCATACCGAGGACCTCCACCCTCCTTCACATCATACCGAGGACCTCCACCCTCCTTCACATCATACCGAGGACCTCCACCCTCCTTCACAGCATACCGAGGACCTCCACCCTCCTTCACAGCAAACCGAGGACCTCCACCCTCATTCACAGCATGCCGAGGACCTCCACCCTCATTCACAGCATGCCGAGGACCTCCACCCTCATTCACAGCATACCGAGGACCTCCACCCTCATTGACAGCATACCGAGGACCTCCGCCTCCTTCACAGCATACCGGGGACCTCCGCCTCCTTCACAGCATACCGGGGACCTCCGCCTCCTTCACAGCATACCGGGGACCTCCGCCTCCTTCACAGCATACCGAGGACCTCCGCCTCCTTCACAGCATACCGAGGACCTCCGCCTCCTTCACAGCATACAGAGGACCTCCACCCTCCTTCACAGCATACAGAGGACCTCCACCCTCCTTCACAGCATACCGAGGACCTCCACCCTCATTCACAGCATGCCGAGGACCTCCACCCTCATTCACAGCATGCCGAGGACCTCCACCTCCCTCACAGCATACATAGGACCTCCACCTCCTTTACAGCATATCGAGAACCTCCACCTTGCCTGAAAGATACTCAGTCTTGCTCACTCTTACCTTTGAGGATGGAGTCTTGCTCCCACCAACGTACACTCGAGCATATTCCCGTATGTATGGAGGAGCCTGAAAAACAAACATAAAAAAAAAAAAAAAAAAATCAGAGAATGGTTCTTTCTGAAGCTTCAATGCAGACTGCAAAACATCTGTCACTTCATCCATTTTCATGTGTGCAGATATACAATTAACTTGCATTAAGCAATTTGATTTGCAATTGTAAAGCGCAGGCAAACAGCTGGTGCACTAATACTGAAACAAAGATATAAGTCCCTTGAAATCATTACCAATCACCGTAATCTGGTGTAGTAATATAGTTGCAGGCAACATGCAATAATAAGAATTTAACAGGACACAAGAAGACAAAATTTGTACTGCTGGGCCTCATTGTTCTTTTTCATTTTTCTTTTCGGTTACAGTCAGTGGGCGCACACCCTGGAACTGGATGCATTCAACTTATGCCAATTTTAATATGTAGCCCCCCAATCACAAATATGAGGGACCCCAAAGGCAGGGTGGGTCTAGTCCTCAGCAAAAGGACAAATGTTAACAGATGGGCACCAGTCACTTGCAATGAAAGACTCTCACTCAACACTCCTTGGAGAGAAGATTATGGCAAAGGACACCCTATGGACTTCGCAGACTCCTCATGAAGGACAAAATGTACTTATGGTCACAGGAGTGCAGGAATAAGTCTGACCCAGAAGAGAAGTATGAACAAAAGAGCTTTGCCCGTACTCTTAACCAGTTGCAGACTCTGGGCGTACTACACACGCTCAAAAAAATGTTCATCAGTGTACGCAGGGCGTGTCTAGTAGGTCCAGTCCTTCTGCCAGGATCCCCCATCCCAGTACATGGCAATTCAGCTCTGATGAATCATAACTGCATTGCCAAGTACACATGGAAGGTTGGCAGCAGGAGCTATCAAAAAAAGCAGTCTGGCAATGTTTATCAACATTGTTCAGCCGCGAATACAGAAAGATACAATGAAACATTGTTTCATTTTGAAACCGTTTCTTCATCTACAGATCAAAGGGATGACTTTCCATCCAAAGATGAAGATAACCTCTTAGTGCCGGTGCCTCTCGGCCCTTTAAGAGATCCATGGGGCCAGGAGGCGGGGCACAGCTTAGGATCACGGGAGTGATTGGCTATCACGGCGGTCATGTGGTCCAGAAACCAGAGCTTTCAGTTAGGCGACGGTAACACTGCAGGAAGGGCGCAGCGTGAGTAGGAGGCGATTCATGCAAATATGCGCCCCCCTCGGTGCCAAGGACCAGGACCAGAAATTTGAAAATTGCTCTAGTCCATAAGGGGCGAACAGGTGGGAGAGCCGAAGTGGTTAATACTATCTTCCCCTTCTCGCTTTCTTTTTAATTTCTCCTCTCTGTCCTACTTTGGATTAAAAGAGAAGTTCGGCTTTTTCTTTCAAAAATCATACCTTCCAAGGTCCCCTGCCAGCTCTAAGACTGAGAGGTGAGCGATCAAAGACCGCTGATCTCTCGGTTCTCAGAGCCCTGTGAGCAGAGAGCTGGCGAATGTCAGAGGCTAAGCCAGGTGCCAGTCCATGGTTGTGTGCGGATCCTGACTGTCAGAATCTTGCCCCAAGCCTGGACCTCTACTTAACCACTTGATTACCGCCCGTCGCATAGATACTACACAGGTACGGTGATTCGCAGCAGCGATCCTGGGGGGGCGAATGTGCGCTGCCGGCGGCGCAAGGCCAACCCACTAGGCAGCGGAGATGTCGATCCACGGGACCGGCGGCAGCAATTTTTTTCAAGAAATGTCCCTATTTTTTTGTTTATAGCGCAAAAAAAAAATAAAATAAATAAAAAAATCACACAGATGATCAAATACCACCAAAAGAAAGCTCTATTTGTGGAAAAAAAAAAAGGACATCCATTTTATTTGGGTACAGCGTCACACGACCGCGCAATTGGCCGTTAAAATAACAAAGTGCAGAATTCCAAAAAGTGGCCTGGTCATTAAGGGGGAAATGTCTTCTGGTCCAGAAGTGGTTAAAAAATTTGAAAATACATAAAAGACCCGACATTTTGCTTTAACTGCCATTTGTAAAGTTTACAGTACATACAGACTTCGGAAAATCGGAATAAAAATAAGATGAAAAAAATCATAAAGGTTACATCAATAATAATGCACCATAGCCTATTCCCCAGTTTACACGATGCCACCTTCAGAAACGCCTCGTTGCTCAGAAGTTCAGTCCTTTGATTGTCGGAGAAGCTTCATAACAAAGGTTAATGGAGAAGGATGTCTAAGAAGCGGTCTGTGACGGACCCAAGGCTCATCTTATTCAAGATAAATGAACTTAATAAAACTCCCCTTCCCTGCTTCAGCCTCCTAGTTCAGAATCCACTTGCGGCAATCCCAGGAGTGTCCATTAACTCCGGTATCAGATCTTCCAATTACTGGCTCATCCTTGTCACCCACTACTTTTCTTAGAAATCCGGCAATTACGGAACCACTAAATGCAAGCACAGTCACTGCAGGCTGACCTACGCATCTGAAGACACTTGAGCATGACTTTTCCATAGAAAACAAACCAGATTAGTGTGATATACACCCAGTGTATTAGTAGTCACCGACATGGTCTAGGTTTGGTAAAATGGCATCTTGAGGAAACATTCAACATAGAGAAAAGACGAGCCTCAAAAACATATAAGACTGCAAACAATGGTTCTCTTCCATTCAGTGAAGGACACAGCAGTCTTCATGATGGATGGGTTTTAGGTCGCCACCTGCAGCAGCAGGTCACCAGATGCAAGCAAAAGTAAAAACACGCCCTACTTTTTTGGCCATCTGAAACACAGCTTAGTTTTGGTAAAAACACACAGAATGGCACTAATACAAAAAGACATTTGCATACTCTCAAACTCATACTCTGAAGAAAGAGGCATTTCCCTCACAACCGTGAGCTACATGGCGAGAGGACATCACCTACAGCTGGAGATTCTGTGTGATTAATATCAACAGGCGTGTAAAATGGCGGTAGGTGAGGTCATCCAGCCATGCATGGTTGGAAGGCTGAGGTGTTTTGGGGGACATACCCCCTTCCTCAGAGTAGGAGTACGAGTTGAGAGTGATTGTACAAGTTGAGTATGCATTTGTATTAAAGTTGTATGGTAGCAATGCACTAGGTCAGGGCAGTGGTGGGATTCATCTGGTTCGCGCTAGCCGGTTACTAATATTTTTCAAGTTCGCCGAACCGGTGCAAGCTGCCAAAGAAGGGGGGGTCACTGTCAGTCTGTCAATCCAGTCAGACTTACTGTTCAGCAGAACAGCTACCATCCGATTCAGACTCCCCTGGCTCTGGCTGGCCTCTCTCTCTTCCATCTCTGCTGCAGGAGCCCACACACACACAGCAGAGTGGAGCCGCTTGGCGTCTAGCAACCAGTGACATCACTTCTTCCTCCTCCGCTCCACCTACTCAGATTTGGTCCACCTGGTAAGTGCACTGGTCTGGGGGGGGGGGGGGGGGGGTGTCACGCACGGCACGGTACGCTGATCTCTCTGCATTGAACGGGGCACACCGATCTCCCTCTGCATTGAAGGGGGCACACCGATCTCCCTCTGCATTGAAGGGGGCACACCGATCTCTCTCTGCATTGAAGGGGGCACAACGATCTCTCTCTGCATTGAAGGGGGCACAACGATCTCTCTCTGCATTGAAGGGGGCACAACGATCTCTCTCTGCATTGAAGGGGGCACAACGATCTCTCTCTGCATTGAAGGGGGCACAACGATCTCTCTCTGCATTGAAGGGGGCACAACGATCTCTCTCTGCATTGAAGGGGGCACAACGATCTCTCTCTGCATTGAAGGGGGCACAACGATCTCTCTCTGCATTGAAGGGGGCACAACGATCTCTCTCTGCATTGAAGGGGGCACACCGATCTCTCTCTGCATTGAAGGGGGCAAACCGATCTCTCTCTGCATTGAAGGGGGCACACCGATCACTCTCTGCATTGAAGGGGGCACACCGATCTCTCTCTGCATTGAAAGGGGGCACACCGATATCTCTCTGCATTGAAAGGGGGCACACCGATATCTCTCTGCATTGAAAGGGGGCACACCGATATCTCTCTGCATTGAAAGGGGGCGCGCTGGTCAGTCTGCATTTAAGGGGGCACGCTATACCTTGATTACTGAAGGCCCTTTTCACACTTTTGTGATCTCAAAGTCTGACCTGTGCCATTTAGTGGAGCCGGCCGGCCGGCCATTCGCGCGACGGAGCCCAGTCAAAAGGCCCCAAACACTGACTATTGTGCAACGGGGCCTGCGCGTGCAGGGGAACAGCAGTGCCCCAACAATTCACATGGACACTTTCATCCTCCGTGCAGCTAAGTTTCCTCCAGCCGCTACAGCTGTCACACAAACAGCATGGCAGCTGAGGATTACACCGTCCATGCTTGAAAGTCAGAACTGGTTACTAAAATTTTTGAATCCCACCACTGGGTCAGGGGTCTCAAAGTACCGGGCCACGGGCCATTTACAGCCCGCAGCCTGGTTACAAACTGCCTACAGGACTGGTCCATCAGGATCAGGGCCGGACTGGCCCACTGGGAAAATTCCCGGTATGCTGCCTGACCTGGGGCGGCTATGATCTGTGGCGGGAAAGGCAGGGCTGAACCTGGGTGGGTGCACAGAATGCTTCCCTCCCTCCTCTCATTACATCTCACACAGTGGGGATATAACAGTGGCCGCCTGGGCAATTCATATCCAGGCTCTGTGATCTAGGCACTGATTGGCTGCTTTTGGTGGGCACTGGTGAGGCACGCTTTTGGTGGGCACTGGTGAGGCACGCTTTTGGTAGGCACTGGGGAGGCGCGCTTTTGGTAGGCACTGGGGAGGCGCGCTTTTGGTAGGCACTGGGGAGGCGCGCTTTTGGTAGGCACTGGGGAGGCTGCAGTGACTGGTAGCAAGCAGTAACTACCACTGTAGATTAGTTTAATGATGTTTTTGAAGTTGGAAAGTTTGCAAGCGGCCCCCATGGGATATGAAAACTTGTCCAGTGGCCCTCAGGTAATATGAGTTTGAGACCCCTGCACTAGGCATTTCCGCCCTCCTGTGTACGCTTTTTGCAGTTGCTTGAAGATTTCCCGATATTTTGAGGAATGAGCATTACGTTTGAACACCATTAGGAGTACCTCTTACTTGAGCATCTCCGTGGTATTGAGACTTTGGTGAACAGCTTAGTTTTTGCCTAGCGCTCAAGAGTTTGGACCTAGAATTTTCTGCTCTCTTTTTAAAGTGATGCTGGCCTTCCATTTTGAACGAGGACATAGTCTTGCTTTCTCTGTGCCCCCATCCTTCTGAACCTAAAAAAGCAGCCCCTCATCAACTGGATCTGGTGGGGCCACTAGAGTTGACCTGAGGTCTTTGACCTTGAATCGGAAGACTGACTCTCTGTTCATCATCCTGGATGGACCCTGGAAAGGACAAGCTGCTTCATCCTTCACCATTTCTAGGAGGATTTATCAATCAGTGGTCCAGGCACATACGCTCTCGATTCCCTGTGTCTTCTAATTTCTCCATGGTGTGAAGTGCCTCCTGGGCATTTCAGCATTCTAATTCTGTTGCTCAGGTTTGCAAGGTGGGTACCTGGTCGTCAGATCAAAACTTTAACCAAATTCTACAAAATTGATGCAACTGCCTCAGGGGATGCGAGTTTTGGCCAGAAAGTTTTGCAGGAGGCGGTTTGAGCTTCGCGACTACATCTTTCCTTCTCTTTTGCACCACTTTTGAAATGCCCCGTCCATCATGAAGATTGCTATGTGCTTCAATCAACAGAAGAGAAAACTGGAATTTTGTACTTACCATAAAATCCTTTTCTCTAAAGTCCACTGACAGACACAGCTCCATATCTTCTTAGACCATTGGGTTATGCTCCAGAATAGGACACTAGGCAGGAAAAAGCTTTACCACGCCTATGGGCCTGTCCCTGCAGGCATAACCCCACACACTCTGCTACTGCCTCCAGGTTTGATTGCAAGCAGTGTTTAGAAAACAAAAACCCCATTTCACTAATAGAGGGGCAGGTGCTGCATCTGTCAATGGACTTCAGAGAAAAGGATTTTACGGTAAGTACAAAAATCCAGTTTTCTCTATCAACCATTGACAGACGCAGCTCCATATCTTCTTAGACTATTGGGCCGTCCCAAAGCAGTATATGCATGAGGGGTGGGAAAAACGCAAAGAAGAACGTAATTCCCCAAAGGCTAAAATTAGCCAACCAGGTAACATGGAGCTCACCTCGAAAAAAACGATACACCCTCGAAGAGAACAAACAAAAAAGGTTCTTTTTTAAACAGCAGCCTGCAAAACCTTGCAGCAAAGAGAGTCATCCAAGGATACCGACACATCTACTTTGTAGAATTTTGTAAATGTATGCACAGACGACCAAGTTGCCGCCTTGCAAATTTGCATCACTGACGCCTGATGGCGAAAAGCCCAAGAGGCACTCAGCGCCCTAGAATGCGCCTTCACAGGGAAAAGGAGAAACCTGACCCTTCAATGAATAAGCCTGAAAAACCGTCTGCCTGATCCATCGAGATATGGTCGCAGCAGACTCAGCCAATCTTTTACAAGTTCCCTCAGTAAGGACAAAAAAGAGCATCTGATTTTCTGAAACACTCAGTAGCCGCCAGATAAACCCTGATCGCCCCAACCACATCCAAAGAATGCATGGCAATTTCCTTGGGATGCTTGGGCTTGGTACAAAGTGAAGGTAGCACAATGTCTTCATTCAAATGAAAATCAGAAACCACCTTAAAGTGGAGTTCCACCCTATTTTTATACTTACCTCCATCTTCTCGCTCCGGGTCACCTGAAAAAGAAATGGATAATCGCATATTTTTTTTTTTTTTACTTACCTCGTAGCGAACAAAATATACTTACCTTACTTCCTTCTTCCTCCTTCCTCGGCCGCGGCCCGTCGTCACTTCCTGGCTCTGCAATGATTCCTGGGAGCTGGACGTCATAGCTCCCAGGAATCATTGCGCCTGCACCGGCCCCGAC
This sequence comes from Pelophylax lessonae, assembly GCF_965119305.1. Classification (NCBI taxonomy): domain Eukaryota; kingdom Metazoa; phylum Chordata; class Amphibia; order Anura; family Ranidae; genus Pelophylax; species Pelophylax lessonae. The sequence continues at coordinate 12,855,959 of NC_138776.1, read as the reverse complement.
GTCAGTTCCGGGTCGCGCGCGTCATCCCCTTCTAAACAGCTTCTGGGCATGCCCAGAAGCTGTGGAGGGGTGATGCGCGCGACCCGGAAGTGACGTCGGGGCCGGCGCAGAGCATCGTGGGACCACAGAAGGCGGAAGAAGACGCCGAAGAGGACGCGCTGGCTTCAAGCTGCCCACATCTGAGATGGCAGCGCTGGACAAGACGTTTGCAAGGTAAGTATTTCGTCTTGCAGATAAGTGCAACCCGGGACAGATCAGAGGCTAGCCATTGTGGAATGCACTAGCCCTGACTGTCCCGGGGGTATTAAAAAAAAAAAAACCAAATCCAGGGTGGAACTCCGCTTTAAGAAGAAAAGACCGATTAGGTCGTAGTATCACCTTATCTTTGTGGACCACCAAATAAGGTGAGTGTCAGGACAACACCACCAATTCAGACACTGAAGTGATAGCCACCAAAAAGGCAACCTTCCGAGACAATGAAAGCAGAGAAATCTCCCAAAAGTTCTTCAAAAGCCTTCTTTTGAGAACAGAGAATACCAAATTCAGATTCCACGGAGGTAGTAGGGATCGTCTCGGGGGAGCCATATGGCACACTCCCTGAATGAAAGTGCGAATTAAGGCATACGTAGCTAGCGGGCGTTGGAAATATATAGCCAAAGCCTTTGATAGTGCCCAAAGCCAACCGCTGTTCAACCCCTTTTTGCAGAAAGGCCAAAACCCTAGCTACTGAAAACAAGCGAGGGTGCACCCTCAGTGATTCACAACACAAAATGTACAATTTCCACGTACAATGATAGATCTTCCTGGAAGTTCCTGGCCTTCAAAAATGTAGGAATCACAGAGTCAGAAATACCTCTATCTCTCAACACCTGGCTTTAAACAGCCATGCCATTAAAGCCAGTGACTGTAAAGCAGGATGGAAGATTGGCCCTTGAGATAGCAGATCTTCCCTCAGAGGAAGTCTCCAAGGAGCATCGGCAACCAACCTTACCAGATCTGCATACAAGGACCAGCGAGGCCAGTCTGTGGCCACAAGAATGACTGGAATCCCTTCCACCTCTATCCTGCGTAGAAGCCTCGGCAGGAGTTTCAGTGGAGGAAAGGCGTAAATCAGCCGATACCGACCCCAAGGAGCCACCAGTGCGTCTGTGGCGTCGGCCAGAGGATCCCAAGACCTGGCTACGAACCTCTGAACCTTCCTGTTGAGACGAGAAGCAAACCGATCGACCTCTGGTGTCCCCCACCGGACACGAAGGAGATGAAACACCTCCGGGTGTAGGGACCATTTCCCCTTGATCCAACAACTTGACTCAGGTAATCCGCTTGCCAGTTCTCCACACCTGGGATGTGTACAGCAGAGAGGGCTGGAACAAACCTTTCCGCCCAAGCCATAATCTCGGCCACCTCCCTGGCCGCCAAGACACTCTTGGTGCCCCCCTGATTGATAAAAGCCACAGCCGTGGCTTTGTTCGATTAAATCCGAACCGGACAATCTCGCAGACGAGTCGTCCATTGGCTCAGACAAAGCTTAATTGCTCTGAGCTCCAAAGCATTGATCGGTAGTTTCGACTCCTCTACTGTCCAGGTTCCCTAGGCACAGAGCTTTCCCAGCACCCCGCCCCGGCCCGACAGGCTGGCGTTCGGGGTCACTACCGTCCAAAACAGCGGCAGGAAAGACTTGCCCTGGCATAGTGCTGGTGACTGAAGTCACCACAACAGAGCTGACTGTTTTGTGGCTCAACCAAATCAAATTGTCCAAGGACTTTGGATCCTTGTTCCATTTGACAAGAATCTCCTTTTGTAAAGGCCTAGTGTGAAACTAAGCAAATGGAACCACCTCGAAGGTTGATACCATCAGACCCAAGGCCGGTATCCAAATCCGTAGAGAGGACAGATTGTTTGCCAACAGATATTTGATATGAAGAAATTTGAAACGTGTTGAGCCAGCATGTGGATATTGAACAGAGAACCTTTATACCAGGGTTCGACAAACCCCAAGCGCCAGGTCGCCATGGTGACAAGAAGTTTTATCCTGGCACCTGGAGTCCCGCTCAAAATCTCCCTACACTCTGCGCCCCCCCTCCAGTATGTATTCCGGGCTCTGCTTGCCCATCTGCGGGCCAGGATCCGGCATCGCTCTGGTTTGAACACCAGCAAGGGTCTTCCCCTAGAGCGAGTTTTTTTGCTTTTGGCTGAACCGAGCATCCTGCTCATTCAGATGAAGAAATAAGACCCTTCCATCATGAAGATCGGATGGGTCCTTCAACAAATTCAGAGAAAAAGATTTACGATAAGTACAATATCAGTGGGTACCATTTTAACTAGCTTAGTAATATTGGTGAAGGAAATCTGGTTCCTTTGACGTCTTACTTTGTGAAGAATAATGTAACTATAGAAGAAAACAAAATATTCTTTTGAAGGATCACCAACGTTTTGGATGTTGGATGAGAATCGGTTGACTTATTGTGATGGAATGCCAATCCAGGAGCATTGCATACTAGATATGGATTGGACTTTTACCTTTAGTGATATGGAAGGACTTTTACTTTTAGTGATATGGAAAGTCAAGAAGTCCACAGTTGCGAAGTAACCATTGGAGAAAGAAACGACCGGCAGAAAAATATTATTGGAAGTTCAAAAAGAGGGAGCCTAGCAGAATATTCTTCTAAAGGATCACCAACATTTTGGATAGTGGATGAGAATCGGTTGACTTGCAGGCGGTCCCCGGGTTACAAACATCTGACTTACAAACGACTCCTACTTACAAACGGAGGGAGACAACAGTAAGTGAGAAGAAATCTCCCCCTAGGAAGGGAAATTCACTCCTGGAAGAGTTCTCATGGGGAAAAGGTGTCTCCACTGAAGGTTTATCACCAATCCTTGTTTCCACAATAACCAGACAGAAAGTGAGGTGAAATCTTCTGAAGAGGGGCACAGACAGCCACACAAATCATACAAGGGTGGTAACTAGGGATGCACCGAAATGAAATTCTTGGCCGAAGCCGAATAATAATGAAATGCTTGGCCGAAGGCCGAATACCGAACGCGGTGTTTCGCATTTTTTCCATTTATTTTGCCAATTTTTAGGGGGCACGCTGATGGGCACATTTTATGTTAGGGGGCACGCTGATGGGCACATTTTATGTTAGGGGGCACGCTGATGGGCACATTTTATGTTAGGGGGCACTCTGATGGGAAAAACAAAACATTTAAATCAGCGTTGCTCTTAACATAAAATATGCCCATTAGCGTGCCCCTTAAAATAAAATCTGCCCATCAGAGTGCCCCTTAACATAAAATATGCTCATCAGAGTGCCCCTTAACATAAAATATGCTCATCAGCATGTCCCTTAGCATAAAATAAGGGGCACGCTGATGGCCACATTTTATGTCAAGGGAGCACTCTGTTGGGCACATTTTTTTTATTTTTTTTTTTTTAAGGGGCACTTTATAGGGCACTCTAATGTAATTAACATGGCAAGTGGCAACAACATATGGCAGTCTGCACACTAATGCTTGTGCAGCTGCCAGCTACCATATTCTCCCCCAAATGTGCTCAGCTCCACATCACATACCTGAACTGCAGCCAGAGCCAAAAGCCGCAAACAGGGGGGCGGGGCGTGGACCTAGTGTGAAGGAGCCGCAGTCAGGAGCAGGGGGCGGGACGCGCGCGTGACGTCACACTCCCAACTCGCGGCCGAACACGACACCGGCGGCGTGTGAGAAGGGAGCCGCGAGCCGCAATAAGGAAGGTGAGCGGTCAGGGCGGAAGCTGACATTGTTCGGCTCAAAATTATTCGGCCTTTTGACTTATTCGGCCGAACGCCGAAAGTGCTATTTTTTCTATTTTCGGCCGAATAATGTTCGGCCGCCGAATATTCGGTGCATCCCTAGTGGTAACCCTTCCCTATCCAAAAAACTTAATTATTTCTTTGGCTGGAGCTACACTTAAAAAATGTATCTGTTCCGACTTACAATTAAATTCAACTTAAGAAACAAAACCTAAAGACCGAAACTTGTTTGTAACCCGGAGACCGCCTGTATTGCGATGGAATGCCAATCCAGGAGCATTGCATACTAGATATGGATCGGACTTTTACTTTAGTGATATGGAATTACTTAGACTAGATCTGAGAATTTATTTCAGAGGGAATTGGGATGTTTGAAAGCCAAGAACTCCACAGTTGCTAAGTAACCATTGGAGAAAGAAAAGAAACGACTGGCAGAAAAATATATATTGAAAAGTTCAAAAAGAGGGAGCCTAGCAGATGATTTTTTGTACAGAAATCCACCCAGAAAAATCTGTTACAAAAGTAAAAGTCTGTATGTTGTAAACTGCAAAAAAAAAAACATGAATGTCCAGCTACTGGGACATTTCAAAACCGAAAAAAAATTAAAAAAGGTGTAATAAATCTTGTAAAATAAAAGTCTAAAAGTGTAAAGAAAAAAAAAAAAAAAAGGAAAAATAAAGTTTCAAAATAAAAATTAAAAGAAAAGAAAAGGAAAAAAAAAGAAAAAAGGTAATAAAATAAAACGACAGTTGGGAAAAAAACAACAGCGGGGGGGGGGCGACAGTTGGGGGGGAAAAACGACAGTTGGGGGGGGAACGACAGTTGGGGGGGGAACAACAGTTGGGAAAAACCACAGTGGGGAAAAATGGAAGTTGAGAAAAAAAGACAATTGGAAAAAAATGTACTTTTGAGAACATTAGGGAGATTCCTCTGCTTACACTGTCACAGAAGGTTGCCTTTTTGGTGGCTATTACTTCTGCCCACAGAGTATCTGAATAAAACTATTTTTATTTTATCTTTAATTTTAGTTTTACATTTTTAATTTAAATTTTTATAATTTTTAATATTTATAACTTTTTTTCAATCATTTTTATTATTTTTTTTCCAAACAAAAGGGGAAAAAGCAACAACAAAAAAAAAACTGTTACATTTCAAACACCATAACAATAAACATTAGTATGGTATACAACAGCCCATGTTCGAATCCCATCATACACAATGCAATTAACAAAGCGCATGGACTCTAGTAACATTCAGTCGTAAAGTATTCCCCACCTGATCTCTCAATATGGCCAGGTAGATTTTCCCTATTTCGTAAAACCCATACTATAATATACCATTTATTGGGAATAAAGAAGAAAAAGAGAAAAAAAACGACAGTTGGAAGGGAGAAAAAAAAACGACAGTTGGAAGGGAGAAAAAAAAAAACGACAGTTGGAAGGGAGAAAAAAAAACGACAGTTGGAAGGGAGAAAAAAAACGACAGTTGGAAGGGAGAAAAAAAAACGACAGTTGGAAGGGAGAAAAAACGACAGTTGGAAGGGAGAAAAAAAAACGACAGTTGGAAGGGAGAAAAAAAAACGACAGTTGGAAGGGAGAAAAAAAAACGACAGTTGGAAGGGAGAAAAAAAACGACAGTTGGAAGGGAGAAAAAAAACGACAGTTGGAAGGGAGAGAAAAAAACGACAGTTGGAAGGGAGAGAAAAAAACGACAGTTGGAAGGGAGAAAAAAAAACGACAGTTGGAAGGGAGAAAAAAAAACGACAGTTGGAAGGGAGAGAAAAAAACGACAGTTGGAAGGGAGAGAAAAAAATGACAGTTGGAAGGGAGAGAAAAAACGACAGTTGGAAGGGAGAGAAAAAAACGACAGTTGGAAGGGAGAAAAAAACGACAGTTGGAAGGGAGAAAAAAACGACAGTTGGAAGGGAGAAAAAAACGACAGTTGGAAGGGAGAAAAAAAAACGACAGTTGGAAGGGAGAAAAAAAAACGACAGTTGGGAGGGAGAAAAAAAAACGACAGTTGGAAGGGAGAAAAAAAAACGACAGTTGGAAGGGAGAAAAAAAAACGACAGTTGGAAGGGAGGAAAAAAAACGACAGTTGGAAGGGAGGAAAAAAAACGACAGTTGGAAGGGAGGAAAAAAAACGACAGTTGGAAGGGAGAAAAAAAACGACAGTTGGAAGGGAGAAAAAAAACGACAGTTGGAAGGGAGAAAAAAACGACAGTTGGAAGGGAGAAAAAAAACGACAGTTGGAAGGGAGAAAAAAAACGAGAGTTGGAAGGGAGAAAAAAAAACGAGTTGGAAGGGAGAAAAAAACGACAGTTGGAAGGGAGAAAAAAAACGACAGTTGGAAGGGAGAAAAAAAACGACAGTTGGAAGGGAGAAAAAAAACGACAGTTGGAAGGGAGAAAAAAACGACAGTTGGAAGGGAGAAAAAAAACGACAGTTGGAAGGGAGGGAAAAAAAGACAGTTGGAAGAGCGAGTTTGGGGTGGAGGAACTTGACTGGCCTGCACAGAGTTCTGACCTCAACCCGATAGAACCCCTTTGGGGATGATTTAGAGCAAGGACTGCGAGCCAGGCCTTCTCATCCAACATCAGTGCCTGACCTCACAAATGCGCTTCTGGAAGAATGGTGAAACATTCCCATAGACACACTCCTAAACCTTGTGGACAGCCTTCTCAGAAGAGTTGAAGCTGTTATAGCTGCAAAGGGTGGGCCAACTCAATATTGAACCCTACGGACTAAGACTGGGATGCCATTAAAGTTGATGTGTGTGTAAAGGCAGGTGTCCCAATACTTTTGGCAGTATAGGTCAGTGATGGGGAACCTCGGCACCCCAGATGTTCCCATGATGGTTAACTACACTGCAGAGTGCATGAGCATTATGGGAAATGTAGTTTCAAAAACATCTGGGGTGCCGAGGTTCCCCCATCGCGGATTATCGTGTATATTGGTGAAATACTTCTAAAGGGATGCAGACCCTGCAGATTTCCTCATAAGAACACAGAAAGTGCATCAGTTGATTATAACGAAGCAGCCACTCCCATTCAGAACCAGTCTTGCTGAAAGAAACAGCTATTTCTTCACAGCAACACAAAGTTTGTTAAAATATCTGCAATGTACAGAGATCACCTGGGGGGGGGGGAGTTTTATTTTTTATAAAACTAAAAAAAAAAAAAAGAAAAGAAATACAAAGCTGTTACCTTAAAAAGTTTTTGAGAATGTTTTATCATAAATGTCACTCCATTGGTCAGCTTTATTATATGTTCCTGCAAATCATTCGCTGTGACCTGGAATACAAACAGAGGCATCAACGTCAGATTCTAAGGCAGAGAATAAACATTTATATATATATATATATATTTTTTTTTTTTAATTTCGGTTTATTAAACATTTATATATTAAAGTGACTGGAAACCATCATCTTGTAAAAACATTCCATTCACTATAAAATCGAAAATGTAAAAAGGCAAAACATTTTTGTATAGAGACATAAAAACTTATTAAAAATTCCACCTTTTAATTATTATTATTTTTTTTTTTAATAAGTGATCACATTCCCTCTGCTCCCAGTTGGATAAGAGTCGGGGGGAGGTGATCTTACTTCACCTTATCCTACCCCTCCTTTTCCACCTGCCTACCTTATTTTTATTATAATTCTTCTATCAGATTTACACAGTTTGACATGACCCCTGATGATGTCAGACACCTCGAAACGCGTAGGGTTACGGAGTACAGTGACACGTCATTTCCGCCGGTTGGAACGCATCCCTGATGGCCATGGGTGGGCATTCCTGGTGGCTCTAGTGGCACCCCCCCCCAAAGGGTCTGCACTGCTAATCAATACTCCGATAAGAGCCGGGGGGGGGGGGGGAGGCAGGAAATCTTACTTCACCTTATCCTACCCCTCCTTTTCCATCTGCCTACCCATATTTTTATTTTGTTTTTTTATTATATTTCTTCTATCAGATTTGATACACAGTTGTATTTCATATGACCCCTGATGTCGTCAGACACCTCTGACGAAACACGTAGGGTTACGGCGCAGAACCCCCCCCCGGCAGGAGAGCCGCAGATCGTTTCTCCTCATCTCATGCCTGTCAGGCACAAACTGAGGAAAGCTGATCAACAGCACTTCCTATTTACTATATGACCAGCTGTGATTGGACACAGCTGGTCACATGGTAAAGAGCCTACGTCAGTTCTCTATCCAGATGACTTGATGAACTAAATTCTTAAATTCTCTTCAGGACTCTCCTTCGTATCCTCTTTCTTGGCCACTGACACCCGTCCTCTTGACTATCCTACTCCGGGGTGGCCCCCCTCAGGTCAGGCCCCTTGACACGATCCCCTGTACTCACAATACTGTTTTTCTAGGGTCTCCAGTGTCTCCCCCTCAGTCAGCTTTCCTGGACCTCTGGGTTCAGCTTCGTTCCTCTGGCCCTCAGGACGACTGCCTGTGACCACGTGTCACTGCTACAGAGGGGGAGGCGGCAGCCACCCCCCTCCCTCCGGGACTCTGCTCTCCAGCCAAAGACCCCGATGTGCTCCTGCCTTTTATACAGTATCCCAGAATGCACCAAGGCGACCTACCCTCTGCCAATCACCAGGACTGTATCATAGGCTATGTAGCCATTGGTCAGGTTTCCTCCCACTGTCCAACATGCCTCCCTATTGGACCAGTGTGAAACACTCTCTAGACCCAATGAAACGCATACTGAGACCAATGAGCAGACCTCACTAACAGATCCTGCTCTCTGGTAGGCAGAAAGCAACATAGATTTCCCTGCGGCTCCTTTGATAGGCAGACAGAGCCAAAAACTATACTCTCTCACTAGCACCTACCTAGGAGGGTGCTACACTCACCCCCTGCCAAACCGAGCCATGTCCTCAGTAGCACCTACCTAGGAGGGTGCTACACTCACCCCCCCTCCCGCCAAACCAAGCCATATCCTCACTAGCACCTACCTACGAGGGTGCTACACTCACCCCCTGCCAAACTGAGCCATGTCCTCACTAGCACCTTTCTAGGAGGGTGCTACACTCACCCCCTGCCAAACTGAGCCATGTCATCACTAGCACCTACCTAGGAGGGTGCTACACTCACCCCCCCCCCTCGCCAAACCGAGCCATGTCCCTACTAGCACCTACCTAGGAGGGTGCTACACTCACCCCCTGCCAAAACGAGCCATGTCCTCACTAGCACCTACCTAGGAGGGTGCTACACTCACCCCCTGCCAAACCGAGCCATGTCCTCACTAGCACCAACCTAGGAGGGTGCTACACTCACCCCGCCCCCTCGCCAAACCGAGCCATGTCCTCACTAGCACCTACCTAGGAGGGTGCTACACTCACCCCCTCCCCCCCGCCAAACCGAGCCATGTCCTCACTAGCACTTACCTAGGAGGGTGCTACACTCACCCCCCGCCAAACTGAGCCATGTCCTCACTAGCACCTACCTAGGAGGGTGCTACACTCACCCCCCCGCCAAACTGAGCCATGTCCTCACTAGCACCTACCTAGGAGGGTGCTACACTCACCCCCCGCCAAACTGAGCCATGTCCTCACTAGCACCTACCTAGGAGGGTGCTACACTCACCCCCCCGCCAAACTGAGCCATGTCCTCACTAGCACCTACCTAGGAGGGTGCTACACTCACCCCCCGCCAAACTGAGCCATGTCCTCACTAGCACCTACCTAGGAGGGTGCTACACTCACCCCCCCTCCCGCCAAACCAAGCCATATCCTCACTAGCACCTACCTACGAGGGTGCTACACTCACCCCCTGCCAAACTGAGCCATGTCCTCACTAGCACCTTTCTAGGAGGGTGCTACACTCACCCCCTGCCAAACTGAGCCATGTCATCACTAGCACCTACCTAGGAGGGTGCTACACTCACCCCCCCCCCCCTCGCCAAACCGAGCCATGTCCCTACTAGCACCTACCTAGGAGGGTGCTACACTCACCCCCTGCCAAAACGAGCCATGTCCTCACTAGCACCTACCTAGGAGGGTGCTACACTCACCCCCTGCCAAACCGAGCCATGTCCTCACTAGCACCAACCTAGGAGGGTGCTACACTCACCCCGCCCCCTCGCCAAACCGAGCCATGTCCTCACTAGCACCTACCTAGGAGGGTGCTACACTCACCCCCTCCCCCCCGCCAAACCGAGCCATGTCCTCACTAGCACTTACCTAGGAGGGTGCTACACTCACCCCCCGCCAAACTGAGCCATGTCCTCACTAGCACCTACCTAGGAGGGTGCTACACTCACCCCCCCGCCAAACTGAGCCATGTCCTCACTAGCACCTACCTAGGAGGGTGCTACACTCACCCCCCGCCAAACTGAGCCATGTCCTCACTAGCACCTACCTAGGAGGGTGCTACACTCACCCCCCGCCAAACTGAGCCATGTCCTCACTAGCACCTACCTAGGAGGGTGCTACACTCACCCCCCGCCAAACTGAGCCATGTCCTCACTAGCACCTACCTAGGAGGGTGCTACACTCACCCCCCGCCAAACTGAGCCATGTCCTCACTAGCACCTACCTAGGAGGGTGCTACACTCACCCCCCGCCAAACTGAGCCATGACCTCACTAGCACCTACCTAGGAGGGTGCTACACTCACCCCCCGCCAAACTGAGCCATGTCCTCACTAGCACCTACCTAGGAGGGTGCTACACTCACCCCCCCCCCCCGCCAAACTGAGCCATGTCCTCACTAGCACCTACCTAGGAGGGTGCTACACTCACCCCCTGCCAAACTGAGCCATGTCCTCACTAGCACCTACCTAGGAGGGTGCTACACTCACCCCCCGCCAAACTGAGCCATGTCCTCACTAGCACCTACCTAGGAGGGTGCTACACTCACCCCCCCGCCAAACTGAGCCATGTCCTCACTAGCACCTACCTAGGAGGGTGCTACATTCACCCCCTGCCAAACCGAGCCATGTCCTCACTAGCACCTACCTAGGAGGGTGCTACACTCACCCCCCGCCAAACTGAGCCATGTCCTCACTAGCACCTACCTAGGAGGGTGCTACACTCACCCCCCCGCCAAACTGAGCCATGTCCTCACTAGCACCTACCTAGGAGGGTGCTACACTCACCCCCCGCCAAACTGAGCCATGTCCTCACTAGCACCTACCTAGGAGGGTGCTACACTCACCCCCCGCCAAACTGAGCCATGTCCTCACTAGCACCTACCTAGGAGGGTGCTACACTCACCCCCCGCCAAACTGAGCCATGTCCTCACTAGCACCTACCTAGGAGGGTGCTACACTCACCCCCCCTCCCGCCAAACCAAGCCATATCCTCACTAGCACCTACCTACGAGGGTGCTACACTCACCCCCTGCCAAACTGAGCCATGTCCTCACTAGCACCTTTCTAGGAGGGTGCTACACTCACCCCCTGCCAAACTGAGCCATGTCATCACTAGCACCTACCTAGGAGGGTGCTACACTCACCCCCCCCCCCCCTCGCCAAACCGAGCCATGTCCCTACTAGCACCTACCTAGGAGGGTGCTACACTCACCCCCTGCCAAAACGAGCCATGTCCTCACTAGCACCTACCTAGGAGGGTGCTACACTCACCCCCTGCCAAACCGAGCCATGTCCTCACTAGCACCAACCTAGGAGGGTGCTACACTCACCCCGCCCCCTCGCCAAACCGAGCCATGTCCTCACTAGCACCTACCTAGGAGGGTGCTACACTCACCCCCTCCCCCCCGCCAAACCGAGCCATGTCCTCACTAGCACTTACCTAGGAGGGTGCTACACTCACCCCCCGCCAAACTGAGCCATGTCCTCACTAGCACCTACCTAGGAGGGTGCTACACTCACCCCCCGCCAAACTGAGCCATGTCCTCACTAGCACCTACCTAGGAGGGTGCTACACTCACCCCCCGCCAAACTGAGCCATGTCCTCACTAGCACCTACCTAGGAGGGTGCTACACTCACCCCCCGCCAAACTGAGCCATGTCCTCACTAGCACCTACCTAGGAGGGTGCTACACTCACCCCCCGCCAAACTGAGCCATGTCCTCACTAGCACCTACCTAGGAGGGTGCTACACTCACCCCCCGCCAAACTGAGCCATGTCCTCACTAGCACCTACCTAGGAGGGTGCTACACTCACCCCCCGCCAAACTGAGCCATGTCCTCACTAGCACCTACCTAGGAGGGTGCTACACTCACCCCCCGCCAAACTGAGCCATGTCCTCACTAGCACCTACCTAGGAGGGTGCTACACTCACCCCCCCCCCCGCCAAACTGAGCCATGTCCTCACTAGCACCTACCTAGGAGGGTGCTACACTCACCCCCTGCCAAACTGAGCCATGTCCTCACTAGCACCTACCTAGGAGGGTGCTACACTCACCCCCCGCCAAACTGAGCCATGTCCTCACTAGCACCTACCTAGGAGGGTGCTACACTCACCCCCCCGCCAAACTGAGCCATGTCCTCACTAGCACCTACCTAGGAGGGTGCTACATTCACCCCCTGCCAAACCGAGCCATGTCCTCACTAGCACCTACCTAGGAGGGTGCTACACTCACCCCCCGCCAAACTGAGCCATGTCCTCACTAGCACCTACCTAGGAGGGTGCTACACTCACCCCCTGCCAAACCGAGCCATGTCCTCACTAGCACCTACCTAGGAGGGTGCTACACTCACCCCCCCCCCCCCCTCGCCAAACCGAGCCATGTCCTCACTAGCACCTACCTAGGAGGGTGCTACACTCCCCCCCTCCAAACCGAGCCATGTCCTCACTAGCACTTACCTAGGAGGGTGCTAAACATGTAATTCTCCCCCCCCCCCCCCACACACACACACAAATAGAGCTTTATTTTGGTGGTATTTGATCACCTGTGCGATTTTTCGTTTTTGTGCTATAAAACAAAAAAAAAAAAAAAAGCGACAATTCTGAAAAAGAAAAAAAAAAAAAAAAAACCCCACAATATTTTTTACAGTACTTTCTGCTATAAAACATTCCCAATACATTAAAAAAAAAAAAATCAAATTTTTTTAATCAATTTAGTCCAATTTGTATTCTGCAACATATTTTTGTTAAAAAAAATAAACAAAAAAAAATCCCAAAAAAGCGTATAATTGGTTTGCGCAAAAGTTATAAACGTTTACAAACTACGGTATAGTATTCTGGTTTTTTAATTTTTTTTTTTTTGTTTTTTTTTATTAGTAATGGCAGCGATCAGCAATTTTTTATCTGGACTGCGACATTGTGGCAGACAAATCTGACACTAAGTGACACTTTTTGGGGACCAGTGACACCAATACAGTGATCAGTGCTAAATAATATGCACTGTTAGATCTATGCGATCATGCGTAGCCGTGCCGTGGGGCGGTCGGCAAGCGGTTAAGCACAGTTTGTCAAAGATCGATCAACCAACCCAGGGTTTACCGATTTCGTTGAGTTTTCATTTAATAAAACATCTATTAACCACTTGCCGACCGCCCCCGCGCAGATTTACCGCGGCAGGGCAGCTCGGCTGCGCATAATTACGTAGATCTACGCGATTATGTGCACGCAGTATTGGCATCACACGCGCCGCCGGAGCCGCGCTCCCGCTGTGAATAGTTTAAAAAAAAAAAAAAACACTGTATCCTAATATTAGCTGCTGAGTAACGCACATTTGTCAAGACCTGAATTATTTTTAATAGCAGCGACTCATCAATTGGGTGAGGCCCCAATGTGCAGTGAAAAAAAAAAAAAAATGTACCCAACGCTCGCCCCATCAGTCCTGCTTGCCGAGTCGTTTGACGAGCCGCGGGGAATTATTTGTTCCTTGTATAGATGCCTTCAGAGGCGCTTAACCATTTATCTTTAATCTGCATTTCAAAAGAAGTCGGCCTGAAACGACCGCCAGCCTGCTGACCTCCCGTGCACCGCTCAGCTTAAAAAACGCACGGCACACAAAGCCAACACTTCCCACATATGAGATCACCGAGTACAGAACTGAAAAGACGCAGGGTTAGACGCATGGAGAGTGATGAGTAACTGGGAAGAAAAAGAAAACCTTATTTGCCACGTTCCATCTTATTTTTAGATCATATATTTTTAGTACTTGCAGTGCCTTGAAAAAGTATTCACACCCCCTTGTAAATTTTAAACATTGTGTCATGTTACAACCAAAAAACAAATATATTTTATTGGGATTTTATGTGATAGACCAACACAAAGTGGCGCATAATTATGAAGTGGAAGGAAAACGATAAATGATACAAATAAATCTGTGAAAAGTGTGGCTGCATTTGTATTCAAAAAAGTAGTGCACAGAGCAAAATGGGTATACTAAATAAAGTGCAAAATTATTATAAAGTGCAAAACTTGCTATTGCACCAACACCCTTCAATAAAATCTCTAACCACTTGCCGACCGCCGCAAGTACATATACTGCGGCTGTCAGCCCCTCCTGGGCAAAGTGACGTACCGGTCAACTGCCCACGAGCCTCTAGGGGGCGAGCGCGCGCCGGCGCCCCCGCTCCTTCCCCGAGATCCCCGTGCGAGTGACCAGCGGCTCCGATGTCCGCCGGTCACTCGCGATCTCCCGCTGGAAAGGGAGAAAGGCAGGCGGCTGATGTAAACAAAGCCGCCTGTCATTCTCCCTGGTGTAACTGCAGAGATCATACGATCCTGCTATGTAGGATCGCATGTCTCTGGGGTTACATCACAAGCCACACCCCTTGAAAGTTAGAATCACGCCCCTAGGGACACACTTAACCCCTTGAGCACTAAGTTAACCCCTTCCCTGCCAGTGTCATTTCTACAGTAACAGTGCATATGTATAGCACTGATTACTGTAGTAATCTCACTGGTCCCCCCAAAAGTGTCAAAAATGTCAGTTAGGGGTCCAATCTGTCCACCGCAATGTCGCAGTCCCGCAAAAAAAAAAAAAAAAAAAAAAAAATTGCAGATCGCTGCCATTACTTGTTTAAAAAAATAAATAAAAAAAAAAAAAAAAAAAAACACACAAAAATGACAAATTTTTCCCGTAGTAAGTAAACGCAATAACTTTTGCGCAAATCAATCAAAATCCGCTCATTGCAATTTTTTTTTAACCAAAAATATGTCGCAGAAAACAAATTGGCCTAAAATGTTAAAAAAATTTTGATTTTTTCAATTTGTTTTTTGAGAATTTCATATAAAAAAAAAAGTGAAAAATATTGTTATTTTTTCAAAATTGTTGCTCTTTTTTTGTTTATAGCGCAAAAGGTAAAAAAATAAAAACAGGTGATCAAATAACACCAAAAGAAAGCTCGGTTAGTGGGAAAAAAAGGATGTCAATTTCATTTAGGTACAGCGTCGCACGACCGCGCAATTGTCCGTTAAAGTCACGCAGTGCCGAATCACAAAAAAGGGCCTGGTCTTTGAGCAGCCAAATCCTCCGTGGGTTAAGTGGTTAAAGTGCCACAAAAATGCAAATCAATTCTAAAATACAGTGCAAAAAAAAATCTGAAATATTGCAACATAAATAATGTGTACATAAAACAATAAAAATTAAAAAAAACTTATTAAAGTCCCAAAAAAGTTCAATTTTAAGCAAGTAGCCAGTGAAAGTGCAGTGTGCTTAGGTGCTCCTTATTATGCAGATCAGTGCCAATCCGTGCCTAAATAAAGTGCAATCTTGTGTGGATCCACTCCCTATGGATACTTCCACTTACCAGACTGCCAGGACCCGTAGCACTACTGCACATGGGTAAAACACGCTTAGTCCGGTGTGGAGTAGAATGCTGCTTTTTCCCTGGAACAGACTTTCTTCTAACACTCGGTCTCCCCCCAGATGGACCAATGTGGTTAATGACCATGTAGGAAGGAAGACTCATATAGTGTAATCTCATTTATATAAGTCATTTATTAAAAAGCAAGAGTAAGTCACACATTTCTCCCAGATAAAATAACCCTTGAATAGACAGACTTCCTGGTTGACGGTACTCGCTCGGGCAGCGCTGGTCCCGGCCTGCGCTCCACTAGCGACCGGAAGCGAGGTGTAAATCGGCCGCAAACTGGAAAATGCGTCGACGCGTTTCGCCCCACCTATAGGGCGTTATCACAGACGCATTTGTATTCACCCCCCTTTACTCTGATACCCCATAACTAAAATCTAGTGGAACCAATTGCCTTCAGAAGTCACCCAATTAGTAAATAGAGTCCACCTGTGTGTAATTTAATCTCAGTATAAATACAGCTGTTCTGTGAAGCCCTCAGAGGCTTGTAAGAGAACCTTAGTGAACAAACAGCCGAATGAAGGCCAAGGAACACACCAGACAGGTCAGGGATAAAGTTGTGAAGAAGTGTAAAGCTGGGTTAGGTTATAAAAAAAAAAAAAATCCCAAGCTTTGAAGATCTCGCAGAGCGCTATTCAATCCATCATGGGAAAATGGAAAGAGAATGGCACAACTGCAACCCTACCAAGACATGGCCGTCCACCTAAACTGACCGGCCGGGCAAGGAGAGCATTCATCAGAGAAGCAGCCAAGAGGCCCATGGGAACTCTGGAGGAGCTGCAGAGATCCACAGCTCAGGTGGGAGAATCTGTCCACAGGACAACTATTAGTCGTGCGCTCCACAAATCTGCACTTTATGGAAGAGTGAGAAGAAGAAAGCCATTGGTGAAAGAAAGCCATAAGAAGTCCTGTTTGCAGTTTGAGAGAAGCCATGTGGGGGACACAGCAAACACGTGGAAGAAGATTGCTCTGCTCAGAGGAGACCAAAATCCAACTTTTTGGCCTAAAAGCAAAACGCTGTGTGTGGCGGAAAACTAATGCCTCGTACACACGCAATGATTATTGGCCGACCGATCGGCCGACTTTTGTCCAGTGTTGTTGTGTTGGTTGAAAAGTGCTCTAGACTGCACACAAATTTTCTCGGCCAACAAAAACCAACTTCAGAAGTGATGTCATGTGCTGGCTTACTTTCCGTGTGATTTTTCTTCTCTGAGCATGCCCAGTCTTGCTCATCAGATTTTTGTCTGCCGAAATCTGTACTGACTGACGGAAAATCAGCCGTTGTGTTGACGGCCAACAAAAATTTTATAGCCTGCACACAAGATTTTATTCGGCCGAAAAGTCGGAGTCGGTTGTCGAAAGCATCATACTAAAGCCAAAAATCGGCCGATCGGATGTTGGCCGAAAATTCCCGGCCAATAATCGATGTGTGTGTGTACGGGGCATAACACTGCACATCACCCTGAACACACCATGAAACATGGTGGTGGCAGCATCATGTTGTGGGGATGCTTTTCCTCAGCAGGGACAGGGAAGCTGGTCAGAGTTGATTAAGAGATGGCTGGACCCAAATACAGGGCAATCTTAGAATAAAACCTGTTAAGACCCTGCAAAAGACTAACAGGTCTTTTGGAGAAAAGCAAATGTGGTACCAATATTAAAAAAAGGGCAGAGAAATATTCCAGGGAACTACAGGCCAGTCAGCCTGACATCAATAGTATGTAAATTATTGGAGGGGATGATAAGGGACTATATCCAAGAATTTGGTGATGAAAATAGTATCTTTAGTAGTAATCAGCATGGATTTACAAAAAAAGGACCTTCTTGCCAGACCTATCTGTTAACATTCTACAAGGAAGGGAGCTGCGATCTTGATAGGGGGAGATCTGTGGATCTGAAATTTGCAAAGGCATTCGATACAGTTCCCCCATAAACGCTTAATCTACAAGCTGAGGTCTGTAGGCATGGACCATAGGGTTTGTTATTGGATAAAAAACTGGTTACAGGGGCGCGTCCAAAGGGTGGTAATAAAGTGTACTCAGAGTGGTAAGTGGGGTACCCCAAGGTTCAGTTCTGCGACCTATTCTGTGTAATTTATTCATAAATGATATAGAGGATGGGATAAATAGCTCAATCTCTGTTTTTGCGGCTGACCCAAAAATAAGCAGGGCAATAACTTCACATCAGGGTATAGAAATCCTACAGAAAGACCTGAACAAAATAATGAAGTAGACAACTACATGGCAAACGAGGTTTCCTGTGGAGAAATGCAAAGTAATGCACTTGGGGACTAAAAACAAACGCAAACTACTCACTGGGACCTCTGGGGGAATCAAGGATGGAGAAAGATCTGGGGGGGGGGGGGCTAGTAGAAGGCAGACTGAGCAAAAGCAGGCAATGTCAA
Source organism: Pelophylax lessonae (assembly GCF_965119305.1). Taxonomy (NCBI): domain Eukaryota; kingdom Metazoa; phylum Chordata; class Amphibia; order Anura; family Ranidae; genus Pelophylax; species Pelophylax lessonae. Next base: position 12,838,016 of record NC_138776.1, on the reverse strand, counting down.
GCTGCAGCTGCCAAAGCCGGCAGATTATTAGCATGCATAAAAAAGGGGATAAAGCTATAATCCTGCCATTTTATAAGACTCTGGTCTGCCCAGATCTGGAGTATTCTGTCCAGTTATGGTCACCAATCCTCAGAAGGGATGTGCTGGAACTGGAGAGAATCCAAAGGAGGGCAACAAAACTAAAATAGGGGATTGGAGGACCTCAATTACGAGGAGCGACCACAAAACACTAAATTTATTTTCCCTGGAGAAGAGACGCTTGAGAGGAGACATGATAGCGATTTACAAAATACCTCAATTGTGATCCCAGCATAGGAAATAAACTATTCAGTCTCGGAGTGTAAGAGGCCTCTGGGCCACAAAATGAGATTGGAGAAGAAGCGGTTTTACCTCAAGCTCGTAGGGTGTTTCACTGTCAGGGTGCTAAGAATGTGGAACTCTTTTCCACAATTGGTGGTGTTAGCGGGAGTATTGATATTTTTTTTAAAAGACTCTTGGACGTGCATCTCAAAGAACACAACATACAGGGATTATCATCAATGAATGTACACCTACACAGGTTGAACTGGATGGACTATTGTCTTTATTCAACCTGAGCTACTATGTTATTAAGACTAGGGCGGAGGTTCACCTTCCAGCAGGACAACAACCCTAAACTTCCAGCCAGAGCTACAATGGAATGGTTTACATCAAAGTATATTCATGTGTTAGAATGGCCCAGTCACAGTCCAGACCGAAATCCAATTGAGAATCTGGGGCAAGACTTGAAAACTGCTGCTCACAGACGCTCTCCATCCAAGCTGACAGATCTTGAGATATTTTACAAAGAAGAATGGGGAAAAATATCCCTCTCTAGATGTGCTAAGCTGGTAGAGCCATCCCCAAAAAGTTTGGGAATCCCTTTGAGAAGTCATTTGTGACGAAACGCGTCAGTACCATAATTTTTTTTTGTCATACAGCATTTTGATGCATAACATTCACAGATGTTTGTAAGTGCATTGACCTTTATAATAAATTGCATTTTAAGCAGTATTACACTAGGCTTGTGTACTTTGGCTTATTTCCCATGTCGGTGTGCCATCGGGAGAATGAGACCATTTAACCTAGAACCCCACAGAATCGTTCGATCAATCTTCATCCGAGACTGACCTGTTGCCGTGGGGAGGAGTTTCTAGCTTGTATGACTCACCTACTATAAGGTATCTGGGTCCATACCATCTGGTGAGCGCTTTTGCCTCTTCACTTTGGTGCTGGGTTTGTCTTCACTGTCAAGTTTGGACATTTGAATACTTCAGTCTTCAGTTTTTTTCATGTTTTTTCATCACACCTTATAACTATGGACTCATTGTTTATAACACCATTTTGATTTGGACTTAAAGTTTTATACGCTTAAATATTTAGCGCTGCACTTATTATATGTAATGGAACCGCCGACCCACACTGTACTTGTGGTCTTCCGTCAGTATACGGCTTCCTTGCAGTCATGAACATATATCCCAGATTTTCCCAGCTGCCCTCATACAAAGCTAGCCAACAACTTCGCTCGTACAAGTTTTGGAACCTTCTCTTTTTTTGAACAGTTTCACATCAATTTATACACACAAGTGCACATCCCCCTCCTGATCAAATTACTACACACAGGTCAGGGGTTGCCTGATTACATTATCCTATGCAAATGAAATTGTATACAGAAACCGAATTAACCTGAACTAATTATTTAGCCATCTGGACAGAACAATGTGAGGTCATTAACATTTAACAATGGGACAGGCAGACTTAACAGAATACACATTATCTCAATACACAAACAATAGGGAAAGCCTTTCTGACATTGAAGGACATGGAATACACATTTAGGTGTCACAGACTCCATGGCAACAGGCCACAGGTCTCACAGTGCAAAGTGGGATCAAACCTGCACATTTCTTGAGACACCGTTGACAAATATCACTCTCCCATTTGAAGCCATCCAAACCATTCTCTTAGCGTCCCCCAAGTATCTGTCCCTCACTCCCAGTGACGGTGAAGACCGTCAAAGTACACATCCCCAAAAAAGACTTGCAGCTGTAATTGCAGGGAATGGCGGTTCTACAAAGTATTGACTCGGGGGGTTGAATATAAATGCAGCCACACTTTTCACAGATTTGTATCATTTATTATTTTTCTTCCACTTCACAATTATGTGCCACTTTGTGTCGGTCTATCACATAAAATCCCAATAAAATACATTTACGTATTTTGGTTGCAACATGACAAAATGTGGAAAATTTCAAGGGGTGTAAATACTTTTTCCAGACACTGTAGATTATATTATTGTAATATTCTTCTAAAATTCTTTTTTTTTACGCTTTTTACTAGCTTGCTTTGCTTCTTTATATTTACTGTATTTCAGATTTGTGGGGTTGCACCAGTACAGGTTTTTTTTATTTTTTTTTATTGGCGAGTACCGATACTTTCGGTCATGTACTAGCCGATACCGAGTGCCGATACTTTTGCGGTGCGATTAGTGCCAAAGAAAATTGGCACAAATCGCACGGCAAAGAAACGCATGTGATTTGAACAGGAATGCGGAACCCGATATAACACCTTTGGGGTGAATTAGAGCAGAGAATGTTAGCCAGGCCTTCTTATCCAACATTAGTGCCTGATCTCCCTGCTTCTGGAAGAAAGGTCACACATTCCCATAAACCTTGTGGACAGCCTTCCCAGAAGAGTTGAAGCTGTTATAGCTGCAAAGGGTGGGCCAACTCAATATTGAACCCTACGACTATCCAAGACTTGGATGCCATTAAAGTTCATGTGTGTGTAAAGGCAGGTGTCCCAATACTTTTGGTAATCTAGTATATTTCAGGGAGAGATTTGCTATAGAAGACATTCTCTTCATTATCTAGCGATGGTCATGCACCACGCTTGGAGACGATTTGTCCATTCTCCAGGAAAACACTCATTCTTGGCTTGCATATATATTTCGGCAGCCAAGGTTTGGAGGGAGAGAGAGACCTCACCCCATTTCCCTGCCAGACACGTGGGCGGCATCCACCAAAACAGCAACCAGAGGCACCCCTTCCCCTCTCCTCATGTAGGACACTTACGTTTTTAGGCCATATGATGTGCGGAGCAAACATCAGCGCCAGGTTGTGGGCGGACATCTTGTTGCGGTCTTGTTTCTTGGCCGTTTGGTAGAGGAGATCCAGCAGCAGTTTTAGAAGGTTCCGGTTGGGGGAAGGGAGGAGCAGGAAGAGGAGCTGCAGGGCCTCCATCTGTCTGTCTTTATCCGGGGCCCCAGTGCGATTCCCCCTCTCATCAAAGAGCATCAGATCTGTGAAGAAGAAAGACGCTGTTACTTTTTCTCATTTGGTAAAAAGCACAAAACCCACATCCGGGGTCTCCATACTTACAATGATCGGCTTTTAATTATTCATGTAAAATCTTTTATCCCAAAAGGGGGGAAAAAAAAAAAAAAATGGGATTTTTGACTTACCCTATAATCCATTTTTTCTGATGTTCATTGACGCACACAGCTCCTGGTATTCATAACCATTGGGTTATATTGCCCCCTACAGGAGTAGGACACTAGGCAGAAAAGAACTCTGGCTACACCCATGGGCAGTCCCAGGGGGTATCCTCCCTCTCTCTGCTATAGGTACTCAATTTTGTTACAAGCAATGTCAGGAGAATAACTCCTCCACAGAGGGGTGGGTGCTGTATCCGTCAAACACCAGAGAAATGGATTTTACGTTAAGTCGAAAATCCCATATTCTCTTTTGTTCATTGATGGACACAGCTCCTGGTATCATAACCATTGGGACATCCCAAAGCAGTGTTAAACATGAGGGGTGGAAACAACCAAAAAAATTCCCAAGGCTAAACATTAGCCAACCAGGCAACCGGAGCTCAACCAAACTTCTGGAGCCCAACTGAAAACAATACACCCTCAAAGAGGATAAGGTCCTCTACAGCAGCCTGTAAAACCTTGTGGCCAAAGGAAGCATCGCAGATGCCAACACATCCACTTTAAAAAACGTTGTAAAAGTGTGCCCAGACAACCAGGTGGCCGCCTTGCAAACCTGCGTCACCGACGCCGGATGATGAAAAGCCCAGGAGGCAACCAAGCGCCTTAGTAGAGTGCACCTTGACAGGGAAAGGAGGAACCTGACCCCTGTTAGAATAGGCCTGAACCACCGTCTCTCTGATCCATCTGGAAATGGTCGCAGAGGAAGCGGACAACCCTTTTCCAGATCCGTCCATGAGTACAAATAGGGAGTCTGACTTCCTGAAAGACTCCGTAGCTGCCAGGTACACCCTCATTGCTTGGACTACATACAAGGCATACAAGGCAATTTCCTTCAGATGTTTAGGCCTGGGACATAGGGAAGGCAACACAATGTCTTCCTTCAAATGAAAATCAGAGACAACCTTTGGAAGAAAAGGTGGACAGGGGCAAAGAACCACAAGATAGGGTCAATGACATGATAACGCCACCAGTTCCGACACCTTGCGCGCATAGGTGATAGCCACCAAAAGGGCCACCTTCTGGGACAGTGTAAGCAGAGGAATTTTCTGAATATTTTCAATGGGAGGCTTCTGTAGAGCTGAAAGCACCAAATTGAGATCCCAAGGCGGCAATGGAGCCCGCACTGGAGGGACCAAATGTCGGACACCCTGAAGAAAAGTACGCACCAGGGAGTGTGTGGCCAAAGGTCGTTGGAAGAAGACCGCCAAAGTCGACACCTTGCCCTTGATGGTACTCAAGGCCAACTTTAAGATCCAAGCCACCAAGAAGGAGCAAGGATGAACCCCAAGCGACTCACCATGCAATGTACATCTTCCACGTATAATGGAAGACCTTCCTAGAAGTATATTTCCTAGCTTTCAACAGTGTAGGAATCACCAATTCGGATAAACCCCTATCCTTCAGCACCTGGCGTTCAACAGCCAAGCTGTCAAAGCCAGCGACTATAAAGCAGGATGGAAGATCAGACCTTGGGGAGATCCTCCCTGAGGAACGTCGGCGACCAGCCGCACCAGATCGGCGTACCAAGCCCAACGAGGCCAGTCCGGAGTCACTAAGATGACCAGAATTCCTCCTGCCTCAATGCTGCATAGAAATCTTGGCAGAAGCTTGAGATGAGGGAAGGCGTAAATCAGCCACTAATGACCCCACTGGGCCACCAGCATGTTTGTGGTGTCCGCCAGAGTATTCCCTGACCGAGCCACAAACCTCTCCACCTTTCTGTTGAGCACAGATGCCAACAGATCCACCTCGGGGGTGCCCCACTAGTTACACAGCTGATCAAACACCTCCAGATGAAGGGACCATTCCCTTTGGTCCAACGCCTGCCGACTGAGGTAATCTGCCTGCCAATTTTCCACCCCGGGAATGTGTACGGCAGAGAGGGCTGAAATGAACCTTTCTGCCCACCTTAGAATGCCAGGACACTTCTTGTGCTCCCTTGGTGTTTGACATAAGCCACGGCCTTGGCATTGTCTGATTGAATGCACACTGGAAAACTCTGAAGACGATCTGTTCAATGATCCAGGCGCAGTCTGATCGCTCAGAGTTCCAAGACATTGATCGGTAGTCTGGACTCTTCCAGCGACCAGATCTCCTGAACAGAATGCTTGCCGAGGACCCCTCTCCAGCAGGACAGGCTGTCATCCGTTGTGACCACTGTCCAATACAAGGGGAGGAAGGATTTTTCCAGCTGAAGAGCCAGAGAATGAAGCCACCATATCAGGGACTCCCTCGTTCCTGACTCCGGATCGGATTGTCCAGAGATTGCGGAGTCTTGTCACATTTGATCAAAATTTCCCTTTGCAGGGACCTCGTATGGAACGGTGCAAACGGAACCGCCTCGAAGGTAGACACCATCAGGCCCAGCAACCGCATGCAAGTCCGGAGGGACAACCATCTGTTGGACAGCAGGAGACGAATTGCAGCCTGCAATTTCTAGAGTTTATCCAGAGGAAGGAGCACTCTGGCTAGGGCCGAGTCAAGAGTAAGGCCCAGATAGTCCAGCTTCGTGGATGGAACCAGAGTAGACTTCTGAAAATTCAGCATTCAGCCGAACTCTCGCAGAGTTCGTATTGTGATCTCCAGGTTTTCCACCAGAGCAGAGGGAGACTCCGCTCGCAGAAGGAGATCGTCCATGTAGCCCAGTACCACGATCCCCCGTTGGCAGAGCAAAGTTAGCAACGGGGCTAACACTTGTGAAGACCCGAGGAGCAGAGGCGAGACCAAAGGGTAACGCCACAAACAGATAATGCTCCTCTCCCACAGAAAAGCAGAGAAAACACTGGTGACTGGCACATACTGGAACGTGAATGCAAGTATCCTTGATATCCAAAGAGGCGAGGAAATCTCCCTGACACAGGGCTACCACCACCATTCGAATGGATTTGATTCTAAACTTCTGTACCTGACACAGGGATACCACCCCTGTTCCTGACACAGGGATACCACCCCTGTAAATCTCCCTGACAAAGGGATACCACCACCATTCGAATGGATTTGATTCTGAACTTCTGTACCTGCACAAGGCAGTTGAGCGCCTTGAGGTCCAGGAATGGATGCACTTTCCTTTCCTTCCTGGGGACTGTAAACAGATTGGAGTAAAAACCCTGAAAACGTCTTGAAGTTGGAACCGGGACACTCATCTCTTGAAGGAACAGGTCTTGTGCCACCCAAAACAGGCCCTGTAAGCAGTCTGGGGACAGCGCATGCTGAAGGGAAAAAACCTTGCCGGGGCACAAGAGCAAAACTCAATCGTGTAGACGGACCGAATGACTTTGTGGACCCACTTATCTAGCACTAGGAAAGTCCACAGATCCTGAAACCACCAAAGACGTCCCCCCACCCCGATACGGGTGAGGCGCACCTTCATGCTGAAGGAGGCTCATCCACGAGTCTGGAGAGGCTTGATCTTGGCTTGCCAGACCAGGTTAATTTGGATCCTCCTAAAGAGACCCTGAAAGGCTTCGAGCTGTTAGTCAACCCCGAGGGACGAAAAAACACGTATGAGCTGAGAATGAAGGCCCACGTCTAAGATGAGGTTCCTTGCCCTTAGTAGCCTGCGGAAGAAAAGTACTCTTTCCCCCTGTAAGATCTTTAACAACGTCATCCAGATTAGCTCCAAACAGGCGATCTCCTTGGAAAGGAAGATCAGTCAAGGCCTTTTTTGAAGTTTGATTCGCAGACCAGCACTTAACCAAAAGACACGCCAAAGGATTACTGTCAAAACAGAGGCGACCCATCAAGGGGGGCGCTTCCAAAGAGGCATCACAGATAAACTGCAGCCCCTGGACCAGTTGGTCCGCCAGCTCGGCAAAGGCAGGGGGGAGCTGTTCCCCTCCAGGTCACGGCGTAAGAGCTTAGCCCACTCGGTCAGAGTTTGCGACACTAGGACAATGATGAATACCGGCCTCAGTGCCGAACCAGCAAGAGTGTACATGTTGCTGGACACAGCCTCTACCTTCCTGTCAGCCGGATCCTCAAAGGCCGGGGACTCTTCAACCAGAATCATGGTTGCCTTGTTTAATCTGAAAACTGGAGGGTCCACCAACGGAGGCACAGTTCACATCTTAAGAAGGGACTCCTCATAGGGGGAAACACCTAGTAATGCGCTTTGGTCATTCCCACTCTTTAGCGACAATTGTGTCAAAATAGGCAGGGAAAGAAAACCCCATTGCCGCTCAGGATGGCTTGGGAGGGCGAAGTGGGACCTGCGCCTCCGTGGCAGCTTCAGCTGTGTCCTCCAACTTCAGGGTCTCACACACAGATACAGTCAGTGCATCCACCAGCGCTTTTTCGCGCGCGGTCACAGACGTGGAAGAATCATCCTATCAGAGGATTCCAGCAGGGTGAACCACATCCGCGGCATCCAAATACGATTCAGGATCTGATGAAACAGATGAGGCAGGGGGTGCTTTTGTGCTAGCCCATCGCCTGCAGGCCACCTCCACCCGGGACACAAGGGACTCCAGGACCAACGTCAGTGCATGGATGGATGGTTGGGACCCGGTGAGCCCTGCAGCCTCAGAGAAGGGATCAGCTGGGGAAATGTGCTCCTAAGATTCCATAAGTCACCAGGGGGACCCCAGAAAAAAGATGTAAAACACTGCTAAGGGACAAGCCCCACCACGCTGGCAGCACCACCCAGTCATCAGGCACAATCATTCAATCGATCCTCAGCAGAGGGAGAGAACCCACCAGACTCACCACCCAGCAGAAACAGGCATCTGCACTCCCAAGCGCGGCAATCAGGAAGTAAAATCATCCAAGAGTCAGCACCAGGGGATGAGGAGGGGCTCCCACCATCAAAAATCACAGCCCACAGGGCTCCACCGTCATGATGGCTGTCGTTATTTTCAATGGCAAACCACAGCAAAATGGCCGCCAGACTACACAACATGGCTGCGGTGTATAGGAATACACAGGCTACAACAAAATGGCGGCACCATGGAGGTATACAGGGACCCAGGAGGGAGACCAGGTCTCCGGGACAGACCCAGGCAGGGTGAGGGGCCCTGGCAGGAGCCCCCACCAGGTACAACCACCCCCCCCACACAGTCGATTGTCCGGTCGCCGGCGGTGCGCACCCCCCGGCCCTCACATCAGGAACAGTGGCCAACAGTAGCAGTATAGTAGCAGTGCAGTGGTATAGTAGCAGTATAGTAGCAGTGCAAAGGTATAGTAGCAGTATAGTAGCAGTGCAGTGGTATAGTAGCAGTGCAGTGGTATAGTAGCAGTACAGTGGTATAGTAGCAGTATAGTAGCAGTGCAGTGGTATAGTAGCAGTACAGTGGTATAGTGGCAGTACAGTGGTATAGTGGCAGTACAGTGGTATAGTGGCAGTACAGTGGTATAGTGGCAGTATAGTAGCAGTACAGTGGTATAGTGGCAGTGCAGTGGTATAGTAGCAGTATAGTAGCAGGGCAGTGGTATAGTAGCAGTATAGTAGCAGTGTAGGAGCAGTATAGTAGCAGGGCAGTGGTATAGTAGCAGTATAGTAGCAGGGCAGTGGTATAGTAGCAGTACAGTGGTATAGTGGCAGTACAGTGGTATAGTAGCAGTGCAGTGGTATAGTAGCAGTATAGTAGCAATGCAGTGGTATAGTAGCAGTATAGTAGCAGTGCAGTGTTATAGTAGCAGTATAGTAGCAGTACAGTGGTATAGTAGCAGTATAGTAGCAGTGCAGTGGCATAGTAGCAGTACAGTGGTATAGTAGCAGTGCAATGATATAGTACCAGTACAGTGGTATAGTAGCAGTATAGTAGCAGTGCAGTGGTATAGTAGCAGTATAGTAGCAGTGCAGTGGTATAGTAGCAGTATAGTAGCAGTGCAGTGGTATAGTAGCAGTGCAGTGGTATAGCAGAGGTATAGTAGAAGTGCAGTGGTATAGTAGCAGTGTCTATACCGCGGCATCCAGCTTATAAAAGGATCCCATAGGTATGGTGTATACTGTACATAGTTGATCTAGCTGGAACAATATTACTATGCAACAACTGCCGTACAGGCAGACATAAAAAAGGTTTTCCTGCATCCTGATTGGACGGCCGGTTTTACCTGCAATCTTTAAATGAGCATGATAATGTCGGTGTGTCAGCAGAGGCTCGGGCAGCTCTCCCAGGAACATCTTCAGTATGGTGGCCACATCATTGGGGTGAAATTCCCCGGAATCCACATCCAGATCCGCCCCGCTGTTCAGACAGTCTTTGAGGATTTGCTGGCGGTTGCTGTTCCCGGGGATTCGGAATAAACCTTCTGTGCGCAGATCTGTGGGGTACAAATAGAATCCAAGTAAGGGGCCGGGGGGTCAGTTCCGATTTTATCCTCTAATACCTTACACATGATTTGTCACAAAATTAAAGTGAACCTTTACCATACCAGCAGGGATAGTGTACAGCCAGCCATTCCTACCAAAAGGCCAAAATTATGGCGTAGCGCCCCTACTGGACACTGATAGAGCAGACCTCACACTTTACCCTGGCCATAAGGCCGAGAAGTGTCTTTATTTTGTATGTTTTTTCACATTCACTTTTTTTGTACACTTTAGGCGTTTCGTTTTTGAGCATCGCCGCAGGTTAAAAAAAAAAAGTAGAGTTTAACCACAAGTAAAAATGTAAAATTCTTTTGGTATATCTTACAAGAACAAAGGTATTTAATATATTCTCCCCTTAGATAGAAGGATCTCTGGGATGAATCGGTTTGTAGCGATAATTTCCCAGCAGAATAGATGGAGATCTCATGGACTTACTCTTATGCAGGTATTCAATCAGCTGGTATATTTGTGCAATGCCTTCTTCTGTCAATGGAGCTCCAAACACAACGCCTTTCTCTGGAGGGAGAGAAGAAGAAAATATCGCTCATTAATTCGCACGTTTTCCAAGACATTTGCACTGTGAGCGGTGAAAGGTGACACTTTTCTTAGAAATGCTTTCATGTGAAAACAACCGCGCACCCACCGACACCAACAAAGGCCGAGACGGCTGCGGCCAACCATCCTCGGAGCCATGCATTATTCACCACAAACAGCAGCTGCTTTAACCCCTCAAGTCCACAAGCTATTTTCTCCCCGTGTCCCCGGGCCTTTTTTCTCCTTGAATCTCTCATGCTACTGTTTTTTTTTTTTTTTTAAATCTCCAGGCACTTTTCCTTTCCTTTATCCCTCACGTTCCCAGGTTTTTTTCTTTTCAAATCCCCAGGTCTTTTTCTCGCTGAATCCCATCGAGTCCCTGGGCCTTTCTACCTGAATCCCCTCATGGTCCCCGGGCCTTTTTCACCCTGAATCCCCTTAAATCCCCAGGCTTTTTACTTCCTGAATCCCCCTTGAGTCCCTGGGCCTTTTTCTCCCCAAATCCCCTTAAATCCCCAGGCTTTTCTCTTCCTGAATTCCAAGGCTTTTTTCATCCTGAATCCCCCCTCAGGTCCCCGGGCCTTTTTCACCCTGAATCCCCTTTAATTCCGAGGCCGCCTTCTAATGAATCCCCAGGCTTTTTTCTTCCTGAATCCCCAGGCTTTTTTCTTCCTGAATCCCCTCAAATCCCCGGGCCTTTTCCTCCCTGAATCCCCTCAAATCCCCGGGCCTTTTCCTCCCCGAATCCCCTCAAATCCCCGGGCCTTTTCCTCCCTGAATCCCCTCAAATCCCCGGGCCTTTTCCTCCCCGAATCCCCTCAAATCCCCGGGCCTTTTCCTCCCTGAATCCCCTCAAATCCCCAGGCCTTTTCCTCCCTGAATCCCCTCAAATCCCCGGGCCTTTTCCTCCCTGAATATCCTCAAATCCCCGGGCCTTTTCCTCCCTGAATCCCCTCAAATCCCCGGGCCTTTTCCTCCCTGAATATCCTCAAATCCCCGGGCCTTTTCCTCCCTGAATCCCCTCAAATCCCCGGGCCTTTTCCTCCCTGAATCCCCTCAAATCCCCGGGCCTTTTCCTCCCGAATCCCCTCAAATCCCTGGGCCTTTTCCTCCCTGAATCCCCTCAAATCCCCGGGCCTTTTCCTCCCCGAATCCCCTCAAATCCCCGAATCCCTTCAAATCCCCGGGCCTTTTCCTCCCCGAATCCCCTCAAATCCCCGGGCCTTTTCCTCCCTGAATCCCCTCAAATCCCTGGGCCTTTTCCTCCCCGAATCCCCATTAAATCCCCGGGCCTTTTCCTCCCCGAATCCCCTCAAATCCCCGGGCCTTTTCCTCCCTGAATCCCCTCAAATCCCTGGGCCTTTTCCTCCCCGAATCCCCTCAAATCCCGGGCCTTTTCCTCCCTGAATCCCCTCAAATCCCTGAGGCCTTTTCCTCCCCGAATCCCCATTAAATCCCTGGGCCTTTTCCTCCCCGAATCCCCTCAAATCCCCGGGCCTTTTCCTCCCTGAATCCCCGGGCCATTTTCTCCATAATTCTTCTCAAGTCCCCAGGTGCAGGATCTGTAGGAGGCTGTGCAGAGCTGGCAGAGGAGTTCTGTCCTCCTCTCTGCTGCCGACTCTTGAGAAAAGGTGCGGGTGGCGATGAGGGGGGTTCCGCAGCTGCAGTAAAGGTGCAGGGGCCACATGACAATAATGGCCTGGTGGGCCAGATTCAGCTTGCAGGCCTTGTGTTTGACATGTGCTCTAATGGCTCTGAGCGTTCAGTACAACCTGAGCTATGCCTTTACTCTGACCTAATCAAACTTCCATCAGAAAAACCATAAGCACTTTCAGATTGTCCAGATCTCCTGTCCCAAAGGACTGGCTTACCACCCTGCTTCCCGGTTTTTGGTTAGAACAGCACACCTGTTGAAGCTTAACCTCAAGAAGAACAATGAATGGTTCCATCACTGTGTCCAGTTCCAGTACACCAGAAGGGAATTTCCTTTTACTACCAGAAAGTAATTCACGATGTATGGGTTTAACTCTCAGGTGCTGCTTCTAGAAAGATTGATCCTTACCATATCAGTTGGTTCACAAAAAAAAAAAAAAAAAAAAAAGAAAAAGAAAAAAAAAAAAAAAAAAAAAAAAAAGCTCCTCTCATTCCACCATTTCTCAGTGATGGAATCATTATTCAGGCCTAATGCCTTAAAGCATAACTAAACTCCCAAAAGTAAGCAGAACTGCAGAAACTTTTCGCCCCCATATATGTCTAGCCCAGAATGGTATGTACCGCCTGGGATACTTGTATCACAGTTCTTAGGAGGCTGCAGGACCAACATACAGAGCAGCCGGAGAAGAGGTTGGAGGGCGGTCCAGCATGTCATCAGAGCTGGCTACCTACGCCCAAAAGAGGCAGGCAGCTGAAGAAGACCAAGATAGTGGCATGGCACCTGTTGTGTGGCACCCGGATAGCAGATCGTAGTGGGACAATGCTGGATTTTGATGTGACGGCGAGTGTGTGCCTAAAAGAGCACTACAGACAAGAGGGTAAAACGGGGGGGGGGGGGGGGGCGCAAGTTTGAGTACTGCTTTAAGAATAAGTTTCCATCTTTTGCTATCAAGGTGTACTATACAGCTTCTAAGACATAAAGGCGCTTTTCCACTGCATGGAACCGAACGGTTCGGCTCGCTTTTGTGCTTTTCCACTGCTGGTACCGCATGGTACGGTGTAGGAACGGTTCGGTACGGTACGGCACGCTTTTCCACTGCATGGAACCGAACGGTGCGGCTCTCAAAAACAGTACCACCTCGATTGTGGTTCCAAGAGGTACCAAACCCGGTACCATATCCCACAATCCTTTGCATGCAGTCACTACTAGCCACTGATTGGTCAGAGAATCCCACCACCCCGTTGTTATCCCACCCACTTAACTTTAGTACTACTTTAGTGGAAAAGCAAACCATACCGTACTGTACCGAACCGTTCCAACACTGTACCATGCGGTACCAGCAGTGGAAAAGCAAACCGGGCCAAGCAGGGCCGAGCAGGTACTTGCAGTGGAAAAGTGCCATTAGGCCTCGGGCTACCATTTCCCAGGATTTGCAAGCCTGCCACTGTTCATATAATTTTCTTAGTTTACCTATGATGGATGTGCAGGCCTCATCTACTGCCAGCTTTGGGTGTAATGTCCTTCAGGCAGCTCTGTGAGCTGCAGGCTGCCCTCACTTCTATTTTACTTTCATTATCTGGACTTGGTAGTGTTTTATTACTGTTGCCCAGCTCTTTGTTGGGACAAGGTGGAGATTGAGACACCACCACCCCACTTCACCTCGTCCAATTGGAGCCAGCTTTGTATTTATTAAGAATATGCAAAGTGTTGCCTGAACGATGCCCATGCTGAGCACCCTCTGTTCACCATGCAGCAAGGCAGATGCTCAGCACAGGACCTGGCAGTCAGCGGAGTTCAGTAGTGGTGTCAATTAGGGCTGCATGATATTGGGGAAAAAAGTACATATTGATAGATTTGGTTTTTAACGATATATCGCAATATTGCTCCCGGACAGTCTCCGGAGGAGGGATCAGTGAGCAGAGCTCAGCTCTCCGCCAGGGGATCCGCCGCACTTGTAGAACTTCTCCCGCCCGGACAGCCCGAGCCTTGCGTCGGAGCCGGAGTGTAGAGGAAGCGGGCTGAGTGAAGAGTCCCAGCAGTAGTACGGTAGAAGCCTTTGTCCCCCAGTGCTCCTCCGCCATGCTCCGGACGTCTCTCCCCCCTCTCCTGCTGCTTTGCACTGTAGTGCTCTGCAACCTCTCTGCCGCCATGCAATCCGCCATGCAATCCAGCCCTCCCAGCTCTGCCTCTTAGTCTCCAGCCGACCATTACTCCGCCCTGCTCCGCCCATTGTCTCTCCATTGAATCTATTTACAATACATTACAGCCTGATCCCACCCCCGATGCAGCCGAGACAATGGGCGGAGTAATGGTCGGCTGGATACTAGAGGCAGAGCTGGGAGGGCTGGATTGCATCGGGCTGGAGGGGCGGAGTTCAGATCACAGCCGAAAGCAAAACGGATGTGTCGGCTGCCAGCACTGTGAGTCCTCCTCCTCCCCCCGAGTCCCGACTTCTCCCTGCCTATGCTAAATATCGCGTCTTCGGCGATATGAATATCGCCCACGCCCGCAGAACGATAGTCGATATCATATCGACTATCGTTAAGCCCTAGTGTCAATACAGGGATTTCCAGCTTCTAGAGGAGCCTTTCCCAACCCTTTGAACACAGAGGAACCCTTAAAATAACTTTCCAGTCTCAGGGAACCCTCTGCTAAAAATGACTATATCTACAACTCATGATACAGTAAATTAGTGAGATGGTCAGTGGGAAGATTGATCCTTACACTTGTGGTCATTGGTAAGAATTAACCCCTTACAGATAGCTACAAAAAGGTCAATGGTGGCAGTGCAAACCTATTTGAGGGGCAGAGATGTCTCGAGGAAGCCCTAGCAAGCTCTAGAGAAACTCTAGGGTTCCATGGAACCTTGGTTGAACAATCCTGCTCTGGAGGAACCCCGTTCTTGAGGATACCAAAAGAAAAAAAAGACCAGTGTTAGTTTAGATTGGAGCTTCCAGCAATTGAGGGGAAAAAAAAAAAACACACCTATTCACAATGACTGAGAGGACTTGGCTCTCCACAGACATGGGGCTGCTCCATTCAGCTATTCGAGGTTTGTAGCAGCAACAAATCAGTTCATATAAAAAGTGACAATTTGTGCCCGGAAGGCACTAGGGGGCAATTTGTGCCCAAAAGGCACTAGGGGGCAATTTGTGCCCAAAAGGCACTAGGGGGCAATTTGTGCCCAAAAGGCACTAGGGGGCAATTTGTGCCCAAAAGGCACTAGGGGGCAATTTGTGCCCAAAAGGCACTGGGATGCAGCATGCCATTATTGGCACCATTTTTCTTTTTCCTTCTATCAGCAAAATGCCCATAAACCTATTTTTGGCTGATATTTTCGGCAGCTGATATACAGTATATCGGCGCTATCCTAACGGACACGACGCTGGTCAGCGAGTGGTTAACATTCTGGCCAATTAAATTAATAAAAAGGCCAAACACTTGACACGCCTAAAAATTGCCCAAAGCACCGCCCTTCTTTTGGCTTGCCTTTTCCATCTGCATCCTGGTGCCATCTCTTCCCCATAAGAGACCCATACACCCGGCCAATCACATGATGTAAAAATAAATAAATAAATAAATAAATAGTGATTCATCAGACCAGGCCCCCTTCTTCCATTGCTCTGTGCTCCAGTTCCGATGCTCACGTGCTCATTGTAGGGACTCTTGGCTGTGGGCATGGGTCAAAATGGGCACCCTGACCGGTCTGCAACTACTCAGCCCCATACACTACAATCTGCGATGAACATTTTTTTTCTGTTCTTTTAACACCTCTTCAGGGACAACATGTTCACTTGCTGTTTAATATAGCCCACCCACTTTCACATGCCATTGTAACCAAAAATGTTATTCATGTTACCCATCAGAGGTCAAAGTTTTGGCTGTTTTTTTTGCTGGCTTACATCAATCTGTACGATCTGAAATAACCTCTCGTAACAATTCCTATAACCACTTCAATACCGGGCACTTTCACCCCTTCCTGCCCAGGTCAATTTTCAGCTTTTAGTGCTGTTGCATTTTGAATGACAAATGGGCGGTCATGCAACACTTTACCTACACCAAATTTGTCATTTTCCCCCCACAAATAGAGCTTTCTTTTGGTGGTATTTGATCACCGCAATCTTTTTTCTTTTTTGCTAAATAAAAGACCGAAAAGTTTGGAAAAAAAAAAAAAGTTTTTTGTTTAGGTTATACAATTTTGTAAATAGATACGTTTTTTCCTGCACTGATGAGGCCGCACTGACAGGCACTGATGAGGAGGCACTGATGGGGTGGCACGAATATGTGGCACTGATAGGCAGCAATTATATGCAGCATTGGTGGGCACTGATAGGCGGCATTGATGGGCACTGATAGGTGGCACTGGTGGGAAATAATGGGCACTGGTGGGGGGAACTGATAGATGGCAATGATGGGCACTGGTGGGCAGCACTGATGGGGAGGGTACTGGTGGGCTCCCTGAGCCCCAATTGCCATACCTGATGGCCATCCCTGGGGTCATGGGTGGGCATCCCTGGTGGTTCTAGTGGCACCCCCCCCCCCCCAAAGATCTGCACTGGTAATCAATGCTCTGATTACCAGTGCAGACCCCCCCCCCCATCAGGAGAGCCTGTCAGGCACAAACTAAGGAAAGCCGATCAACGGCTCTTCCTGTGTACTATGAGACCAGCTGTGTTTGGACACAGCTGGTCACATGGCAAAGAGCCTATGTCAGAGATGCGGTGGGTCAGAGTGCATTATCCTGCCGCCGTCATAGGACGTCAACATACAGGCCACAACATAGAGGGGTATACAATGTACAACATACAGGGGTATACAATGTACAACATACAGGGGTATACAATGTACAACATACAGGGGTATACAATGTACAACATACAGGGGTATACAATGTACAACATACAGGGGTATACAATGTACAACATACAGGGGTATACAATGTATGGTTAACAGCAAACACACACACACACATCATAGGATGAACTGGATGGACTGATGTCTTTTTTCAACCTCACTAATTATGTAACTATGTATGTAACCACATTCCCGCCGTCACTCGCCTATAGGGCGGGCAGTGGTTAATGTCCGTAGCCGTACAATATCAACCATATACTACATGAACCCTTATCAACTCAGTCAAGGAACTTCTGACACGTTTCCAAAGCCAGCTGGCCCACTTCTTCAGGAAGGATAAAGATGCAGGTAATTAAATACAGAAAGGTATTGTATTAGAAGATAAAACCTTTTACCCACTTGCCAACCAGCGGCCGTAGTTTTACTGCGGCGGGTCGGCTCTCTTACGCCAAACATACCTGTATGTTGCTTCGTACAACAGATAGTGGGGGCACGCGCGTGTGCAGCCGCGGAGGCGCGCACACGTGCCGATTGGATAGAGGAGGAGCCAATCAGCGATGTCTGCCGGGCACCCCATGATCGCTCCCCATGGAGACAGAACGGCAGTCTACCGTTGTAAACACAGCAGACCGCTGTACTGTCACAGATGAACACAGGGATCCTCCTATTTAAAGCTGGATACACACTATCCAACTTTTGTGGTCAGATTTCCTTCAGAGTTACCTTTTCTATGTAGTGCAAGGGCCGGCCGGATTGCATACAAATTGAAAGTGTTTAGGTCTGACCTCATATTATATGGTTTTGGGAAATCTAAAAGGAAAAAGTCTTCTTATAGTGTGTATGGCCCATAAGAGCACCGGTCTCTGTGTTCATCCAGTAAGTCCACCCCACTCACAGTTAGAAAGCACCCCCCTAGGCTCACACTTAACCCCTTAGATCGCCCCTGGGTTAACCCTTTCCCTGCCAGTGTAATTATTACAGTGACAGTGCAATATTTAAAGCACAGATTACTGTAGTAATGTCACTGGTCCCCCCCAAAAGTGTCAAAAATGTCAGATAGATGTCCGATCTTTCCGCTGCAATGTCACAGTCCCGCAAAAAAAAAAATAAAAAAAAAAAAAAAAAAAAAATCGCTGACTAGTGAAAAAATAAAAATAAATAAATTTAAATAAAAAATGGCAAATCTATCCACTAGTTTGTAGACGCGATAACTTTTGCGCAAACCAAATCAATATACTCTTGTTCAGGGGATTTTTTTTTTTTTTTTTTTACCAAAAATATGTAGCAGAATACAAATTGGCCGAAATTGATGAAATTTCTTTTATTGGGAATGTATCAGAATAGAAAGTAAAATAAATATATATTTAATTTATTTATTTTTTCTTCAGAATGGTCCCTTTTTGTTTTTTTTTCTTTTGTAAATAGCGCAAAAAAAAAAAAACAATTGTAGAGGTGATCAAATATGACCAAAAGAAAGAACAAGGACAATTTTTTTTTTTGGGTACAGTTGAAGTAACGCAGTGCGGAATCACAAACAATGGCCTGGTCATTAGGGGGGGTAGAACCTTCCAGTCCGTAATTGGTTAAAGTGCCATTCAAACTGGCAACCATGCCCCTATTCAAACTGGAGACACCAAACAGTAGACCTCAAGGAGGGTCTCACTCACTACTTTACAATGTAGCAAAATGTAATTTCTTCAGTGTTGTCACATGAAAAGATATAAAAAAAATATTTACAAAAAAGTGAGGGGTGTACTCACTTTTGTGAGATACTGTATATCCCTCTCCGAGTCCTCCAGAACAGCGGTATAGGGCAGTAGTTTCCAAACTCTGGCCCTGGGGATGAATGCAGCCCTCTGCTTGCCTTTATTTGGGCCATGGGGCACCATTCCTCCCACTGATGCCTATGATGGGGCACCAATCCTCCCACTGAAGCCTACGATGGGGCACCAATCCTCCCACTGATGCCTATGATGGGGCACCATTCCTCCCACTGAAGCCTATGATGGGGCACCAATCCTCCCACTGAAGCCTATGATGGGGCACCAATCCTCCCACTGAAGCCTATGATGGGGCACCAATCCTCCCACTGAAGCCTATGATGGGGCACCAATCCTCCCACTGAAGCCTATGATGGGGCACCATTCCTCCCAATGACCCCAACAATGGGGCACCATTCCTCCCAATGACCCCAACAATGGGGCACTATTCCTCCTATTAAATCCAATGATGGGGTATTGCTTACTCCCCTGATGCTAAAGCATTTTTTACTCCTACCAGCCACAATCCAGCCCCCCGTAAAGCCTGAAGGACAGTAAAATGGCCCTTTGTTTGGAAAGTTTGGAGACCCCTGGTATAGGGTATAACGAGAGCTTACTCCAACCATAAATCTTTAGTGTATCAGGCCATCACTTGGATTGTTCTCATTCTACCTCCAAGGTCTACCAGTCATTGGTCAATAGTCCTATTTTTCCTGGGATCACCAAGTCTCTTGCAGTCCCCCAACTCCCTCCAAGACCCCCACAACCTTATCCAGAGACTTCAACAATTTCCATACTTGTGTGAGTATAACATTTTTTTTTCTCCCCCTTTTCCACTGTTGAGGCAATGAAAGTTTTGGAAGAGTTTACGGGGCTCTGGTCCCTCCGGGGGTTGGGAACCCTTCTCCAAACCCTCTACACAGATATCCGTTTTTTACAAGACTTTGGATCAAATGGAAGAGAAGACTAACCTTTCCGTCTGAGAAAACTGAGCGACTTGAAGAAGGACGCCGTTCCACTCTGCCCAGGAAGTTTTGGGTCCACCTCCCCCATCAGCTGAGCGAACTCCGTACCGGGCAGGTCTATTAATCTGGTGATATTGCTGACCACCAGCTCGGTGAACACCTCTGGATTCTCGTGCCGAAGCTTTTCCACAAAAAAGTCCGGGTTGTAGATGACGGGCTGGCTTCGCAAAGAAGCATCATTGCAGATGACGATGTTACGCAACGCATCGCTGGGAAAAAAATATCAAATCAAGATGTTTACATCAAAGAGTTTTACCAATTTGAAAGCAAAGTCTTCACAATTTAAAGCCGGGTAAACATGGTCAGTATTTGGCATTAACATATTTACCCTTCCAGCCTGCCCCTGGAATTTGCACAGCGGCAAAACGTCCGTTCTAACATACCCTTATGGTTCTCAATGGAACCCAAGTGCAGTAATCACCAGACTCGTAGTCCATTGACTATATACAGTATATCTAGGCCATTGGGGGTCTATTATACACCGATCAGCTATAACATTTTGACCACCCACCATAACCCATCAAGGCATGGACTCCACTAGACTTCTGAAGGTGTGCTGTGGTATCTGTCACCAAGCCGTCAGTAGCAGATCTTTTAAGTCCTGTAAGTTGCAAGGAGGGTCCCCATGGATCAGACTTGTTTTTCCAGCTCATCCCACAGATGCTCGATTGGATTGAGAGCTGGAGAATGTGGAGGCCATGTTAACACCTCAAACTTATTGTTGTGTTCCTCAAACCATTCTTAAATTCATCAGACCATGCCACCTTCTTCAATTGCTCCATGGTTCAGTTCTGTTAATGTGCCAAATTGTAGGCACATTTGGCTGTGACACGGGTCATCATGGGCACCCTGGCCGGTCTGCGACTACGCAGCCCCATTCACAACTGCAATGCTCTGTACCTATCAGACTCAGCATTCACTTTATCAGCAATTTGAGCACCAGTAGCTCTTATTTTGGATCAGACTACAAAACCCAGCCTCCCCTCCCCTTCACCATTGAGCCTCCCCACCCCTTCACCATTGAGCCTCCCCTCCCCTTCACCATTGAGCCTCGCCTCCACCACTGAGCCTCGCCTCCCCTCCACCACTGAGCCTCGCCTCCCCTCCACCACTGAGCCTCTCCTCCCCTCCACCACTGAGCCTCGCCTCCCCTACTGAGCCTCGCCTCCCCTACCCTCCACCACTGAGCCTCCCCTCCACCACCTCCAAGCCTCCCCTTCACCACCTCCATCAATGTGCCTTCCCTCCCCACCTCCATCAATGAACCTTAGCCGCCCATGACGCTGTCCCAGGTTTCCTTCCTTGGACCACTGCAGATCGGGAACATCCCTCAAGAGCTGCAGTTTTTGAGGTGCTCTGACCCAGTCCTCTAAACATTACAATTTGGCCCATGTTTTCTGCTTTCAACGCATTAACTTTAAAAGAAAACATGTTCACTTGCTGCCAACTATACCCCACCTATTGTAACGAGATAATCAATGTTATTCACTTTACCCATCAGTATGTTTTGGCTGATCGGATTAGATTTTACATTGCTGTGTGGTCTACAAACACAAAAAAAGTGGTATACATTGTAGTAAAATAAGGATATTTTGAGACAACGGCACAGAAAATAGAGGCGCATTATGTGAAAACAGTGTTACAATGTAAAAATAAATAAAATATGTTAATAGTTTTGAACCCAAATCTCTCTGACTCCATATCCAGCGTGCATTGTGCCAGAGGTTAGTCTTAAAAGCTTTAGCGGCACACAGAGCCCTTTCTGCGACGTTTCCAGAGCCATTTCCAGCCGCGGAATAAAAACACAACAAAGGACATCATTGACAAGACTATGAAATTGCTTCACTAAATAGAAGCAAACTACAGAACGGAGCGCACACACGGGAAACACACTTCATAACGCTCTACTAAAAGAGAAAGGTTGAGTACATTGGGGCGCACAAAGGGGAAAACGCAGGCAGCTTTGATGTGGTCTTACGGTTAGCGGAAACAAATCTAAATCAACAACGTGAGCTTTTCCAAATTCAACATATTATCCCAAAATGCAACAACGTAACGTCTTCCATCAAAGTAAAAACAAATAATCTCAAAACCGCAGACACTCATCTATAGAGGAATAAATTACGGTTAAGGGGTAGATTAGGGATCATTGGGGCGACAAGTCTGAAGACAAGACAAGAAAGAGAAAAGTCTTACAGGAGAGCAGAAATCTTCGGCATTTATATGGAAGGAGCCCGCTGAGGACAGAGCCGTGTACAAGGCATGGAGAAAATATACAACCCATGCACATTCCTGGCATATCACCCACCACAATAGGACATTGTATGTTCAGAAACCCTGGGACTTAAAGTCAACTTTTCTCATGTCCACAGGAAGCCAAGTTAAAGAGGTCACCATGTCTTACCGACCACAATAGGATATTGTATGTTCAAAATCTCTACTGAGAATAATTTCCCGGGGATTAAAGTCAACCAATCCCATGTCCATGGGAGGCCAAGTAGGAGGTCACCATGTCTTACCGACCACAATAGTACATTGTATGTTCAAAATCTCCACTAAGCATCAATTCCCGGGGAATAAATTCAACCAATCCCATGTCTATGGGAGGCCACCATGTCTTACCGACCACAATAGGACATTATATGTTCAAAATCTCCACTGAGCATCACTTCCCGGGGATTAAAGTCAACCAATCCCATGTCCATGGGAGGCCAAGTAGGATATCACCATGTCTTACTGACCACAATAGGACATTGTATGTTCAAAATCTCCACTGAGCATAATTTCCCGGGGACTAAAGTCAACCAATCCCATGTCCATGGGAGGCCACCATGTCTTACCGACCACAACAGGAGATTGTATGTTCAAAATCTCCACTGAGCATCATTTCCCGGGGATTAAAGTCAACCAATCCCATGTCCATGGAAGGCCAAGTAGGAGGTCACCATGTCTTACCGACCACAATAGGACATTGTATGTTCAAAATCTCCACTGAGCATCATTTCCCGGGGATTAAAGTCAACCAATCCCATGTCCATGGGAGGCCACCATGTCTTACCGACCACAATAGGATATTGTATGTTCAAAATCTCCACTGAGCATAATTTCCCGGGGATTAAAGTCAACCAATCCCATCTCCACGGGAGGCCAAGTAGAAGGTCACCATGTCTTACCGACCAGTAAAAAACAAAATAACCTGGGGCACTGGAGGACTACTGGGCTAAAACCCACTAAAAAATGTCCATAAAGTTCTTTACAGTTCAAGAAGGTCCATGTGAATTATGTCAAGCAATTGACATATAGGTGATGAACATTGAACACCCGCGGCAGCACCCTTAGAGTGAAGCAGACTCTGCAAAAACCAGTGGAAAAAGAAGGGGCGCCAGACCACATGCAGCGATGAAAAAGTATGGATTTATTACACACAATACAAATTGGCAACTCACATTTCGGTGGATGGAAATAAGCATATGGATGGGTGGATAACACGGGTGGAATCAAGGGTATCCCTGGCATGTACCCTTAAATCCAGCCGTTTTATCCATCCATATGCTTGTTTCCATCCACCCAAATGTGAGTTGCCAATTTGTATTGTGTGTAATAAATTCATACTTTTTAAAACCACTGCACTTAGTCTGGTGCCCCTTCAGTCTTTCATGTCTTACCGACCACAATAGGACATTGTAAGCCCAAAATCTCCACCGAGCATCATTTTCTGGGACTTAAAGTCCACTAGTCCCATGTCCACGGGAGGCCAAGTAGGAGGTCTCCTCGTCTTACCGACCACAATAGAATATTGTACAGTATATCCAAAAATCCACCAAGCGCCATTTCCTGGGAATTTCAAAGTCAACCTGACCCATGTCCACAGGAAGCCAAGCAAGAGCTCACCATGTCTTACCGACCACAATAGGGACATTGTATGTCCAAAATGTCCACCGAGCATCATTTCCCAGGGATTCTACCTCAGGTCTCAAGTACATCAAAAAAAAAAAAATTAAAACGGGGGGGGGGGGAGCATAAAACAAATGCTGCTTATATAGGAGCTTTGCGTTTCTGTCTTTGAGCCTGTAGAAGCAACTCCGTCTGCAGGCACACATCCTAAATAACTAGCCGCTGAATTACTTTTACAAGCAGCGGGAGGGGACAACAGGGAACACCGCCCCCCTGCCTTCTGTGGCTGGGGAGGAAGGAAGTCGAGTTGGGGGTACAGCCACAGAGGCTGCCTTTGAGGGGGATCATTCACTAGTTGTGTTAAATTAGTGCTGGGGGGGGCGCGGCAGCACGGGGGGCGCGGCGGCGTTTTATTACTTATATACTTAACTATAGTATATATTTTATATGCAGGTCGAGAAAATTTCTCTACACTCAATGTGGCCCAGAGAAGCCAAAAGGTTGGACCCCCATGCTTTAAAGCATCACCTATAGAAAATTTTGTGTACTGAAGTTTGTTGCCATCTCACTGGCGCACCCAATTTTAAGGCTTGACATGTTGGGTATTTATTGGGCAGAACCCCATCTTTGATATTTTACCAAACTACTATATTGCATTTGGGTGCACTAAAATGAACTTTAGCGTCATTTTTTACCTGCAATTTTGTGGTAGATAAATGTAAAAAATAAAAATTGGAGCTCCTGCCATTTTATTCTCCAGGGTGTCTGCAAAAATGCAAAGTGGGCTCTGTCAGCAAAAGGGGTTACAAAGTTTGCAAAAAAAAAAAAAAAGTTGTTCATAGGTGAGAACACAGAACAAGCGCAGCGTCGCAACGGTGTCATTGTAATGTATATAATTTGTTGTGTTCCAAAAAGGACCTGAACATTTCCTGCGTTTATCTTGCCTAGTGATCCACTATAAAAAGTCAAGTAGATGTCAAGATTTACATTTGTTCCTCCCCAGACATTGTTGCCCAGTATATAATTGGCACATCAAACACCTGCCAGAAGGTTTATAGTCGGCCTGACAGCCCCAGTCACTGAACTCTAATAAATATTCTTCTGATGGCGTGCAGAAAAAACACATTAGGCGCAGCTTTCACTTTGTTTATTCTGCAGGCATTGTCCTCTAGATAATCATTGCTGGGGGAGCACGTTGCTGGGCATCTTTGCTTAAGGCCCCTTTCACACAGGCGGACCGTTCAGATCCACCTGTCCGTTTTTTTGGCGAATCTGAACGGTTCCCCCATGTATCCCTATGGGGCATCGGATGTCAGCGGAGACATGTCCGCTGACATCCGATCCGTCAAATCTGGACGGATGGAAACCCTATTTCCCAACCGTCCAGCGGATCGGATGAGAACGGACCGGTCCCATCCGATTCCCCCATAGAGATCTATGGGGCTGTGACAGCTGTGTCTCCGCACTGTCATTCTCCTGCTCAGCGGGGGATCGGCGGATCGTTCCCCCGCTGAGAAAAGCGGAGTCCGTTTGAAGAACTCCTAGTGTGAAAGGAGCCTTAGGCTTCTTTCTCTAAGTGATTCTTTCTCCAAGTGATTTGCACTTCAAGCTCTGCTTCATCTGAACATCTCTTCTCTGTCCCTCAACATGTATGTGTAAGCTGCTAAAAGACCTCCACCCTTTACGAGAAGGCCTTATCTTTCTTTATAGTCATTCTTGCCCCTTACTAGTCTGACTTTAGAAGAAGTGAAAAGATCCACTTTGTTAGGCATCCTTATATCCACTCATGATTAATTAACCAATTTCCACCCTCCCACCCTTATACCAGTATACATTTAGTGCAACCTTAAGGGGTCAGCACGTTGCTGGTGGAGCACGTTGCTGGTGGAGCACGTTGCTGGGGGAGCACGCTGCTGGTGGAGAACGTTGCTGGTGGAGAACGTTGCTGGTGGAGAACGTTGCTGGTGGAGAACGTTGCTGGTGGAGAACGTTGCTGGTGGAGAACGTTGCTGGTGGAGAACGTTGCTGGTGGAGAACGTTGCTGGTGGAGAACGTTGCTGGTGGAGAACGTTGCTGGTGGAGAACGCTGCTGGTGGAGCACATTGCAGGGCATCTTTCCTTAAGGCTTCTTTCTCTAAGTGATTCTTTCTACAAGTGATATGCACTTCAAGCTCTGCTTCATCTGAACATCTCTTCTCTGTCCCTCAACATGTATGTGTAAGCTGCTAAAAGACCTCCACCCTTTACGAGAAGGCCTTATCTTTCTTTATAGTCATTCTTGCCCCTTACTAGTCTGACTTTAGAAGAAGTGAAAAGATCCACTTTGTTAGGCATCCTTATATCCACTCATGATTAATTAACCAATTTCCACCCTCCCACCCTTATACCAGTATACATTTAGTGCAACCTTAAGGGGTCAGCACGTTGCTGGTGGAGCACGTTGCTGGTGGAGCACGTTGCTGGGGGAGCACGCTGCTGGTGGAGAACGTTGCTGGTGGAGAACGTTGCTGGTGGAGAACGTTGCTGGTGGAGAACGTTGCTGGTGGAGAACGTTGCTGGTGGAGAACGTTGCTGGTGGAGAACGTTGCTGGTGGAGCACGTTGCTGGTGGAGAACGTTGCAGGGCATCTTTCCTTAAGGCTTCTTTCTCTAAGTGATTCTTTCTAAAAGTGGATTTCTTTCTTCAAGCTCTGCTTCATCTGAACGTCTCTTCTCTGTCCCTCAACATGTATGTGTGAGCTGCTAAAAGACATCCACCCTTTACGAGAAGGCCTTATCTTTCTTTATAGTCATTCTTGCCCCTTACTAGTCTGACTTTAGAAGAAGTGAAAAGATCCACTTTGTTAGGCATCCTTATATCCACTCATGATTAATTAACCAATTTCCACCCTCCCACCCTTATACCAGTATACATTTAGTGCAACCTTAAGGGGTCAGCACGTTGCTGGAGGAGCACGTTGCTGGGGGGAGCACGTTGCTGGGGGGAGCACGTTGCTGGGGGGAGCACGTTGCTGGGGGGAGCACGTTGCTGGGGGGAGCACGTTGCTGGGGGGAGCACGTTGCTGGGGGGAGCACGTTGCAGGGCATCTTTCCTTAAGGCTTCTTTCTCTAAGTGATTCCTTCTACAAGTGATTTGCACTTCAAGCTGTGCTTCATCTGAAGGTCTCTTCTCTGTCCCTCCACAGGTATGTGTAAGCTGCTAAAAGACCTTCACCCTTAACTGCAACTGTAACCCGTTTACTCTCTCTGTGTATCTGTGCTTTTTGGCATGTGGCCTTTTTTCATCTGTTGCCCTGTGTGCATTACCATGATGTTTTTATGGTTCTGAAGTGTCTAATAATGCTTTACGAGTAGGCCTTATCTTTAAAGTAATTCTTGCCCCTTACTAGTCTAACTTTAGAAGAAGTAAAAGATCCACTCTGTTAGGCATCCTTATATCCACTCATCAATTAACCAATTTCCACCCCACCCTTATACCAGTATAAATTTGTGTGCACCCTTAACCACTTGCCAACTGCCGCACGACTATTTACGTCGCTAGCCTGTGAGGGTCTAGGGAGCAAGCGCGCGCTCCCGCTCCCGAGTGGTCACAGACCCCCCCCGCGCGTGTGACTCGGCGATCGTCGGTGGAGAGGGAGAAAGGCAGGCGGCTGATGTAAACAAAGCCGCCTGTCATTCTCCCCTGTGTATGAATGGTGATCATACAGTTCTACTATGTAGGACCGTTGATCACTGTTCCTACACCTCTAGCCACAGCCAATCACAGTAAGAATCACGCCCCTAGGGACACACACAGCCCCTCCCTCTAAAAAAAAATTAACCCCTCCACTGCCAGTGAAATTTTACAGTAACAGTGCATATGTATAGCACTGATTACTGCAGTAATGTCACTGGTAACCCCAAAAGTGTCAAAAATGTCAGTCAAGGGTCCGATCTGTCCGCCGCAATGTCACAGTCCCGCAAAAAAAAAAAAAAAAAAAAAAGACAAAAATCTTTCCCTTTGTTAGTAAACGCGATAACTTTTGCGTAAAACAATCAAAATATGCTTTTTGCGATTTTTTTTTTACCAAACATATGGTTAAAAAAAAAAAAAATTTGCCCAAAATGTTAAAAAAAATTTAGATTTTTACTCTTTTGGGGGGGGGAATTTCATGTAAAAAAATGTGAAAAATATTGTTGTTTTTGCAAAATTGATGCTCTTTTTTTGTTTATAGCGCAAAAAATAAAAATCGCACAGGTGATTAAATACCACCAAAAGAAAGCTCTGTTTGTGGGAAAAAAAGGACGTCAAATTCATTTGGGTACAGCGTCGCATGACCGCGCAATTGTACGTTAAAGTCACGCAGTGCTGAATCGCAAAATAGGCCCTGGTCAGGAAGGGGGTAAAATCTTCCGGGGCTTAAGTGGTTAAGGGGTCAGCACGTTGCTGGTGGAGCACATTGCAGGGCATCTTTCCTTAAATCGGTTGTAAACCCAAAATTCAAAAAAAAAAAAAAAAAAAAAACAACCTGCAAGACAAAGGCATAATGAGCTAGTATGCATCGCATACTAGCTCATTATGTATTACTTACCTTAGAACAAAGCCCCGACACGGACCCCCGGACATCGCTGCGGGCGCTGCCATGATCCCTCGCCGTCTCTTCCGGGTTCGGCGGCTCCGGCGCGGTGATTGGCTGGAAGAGACGGCTCCGGCGCGATGATTGGCCGGAGCCGCGATGACGTCACTCCCGCGCATGCGCGCGGGAGTGATTTTCCGGCAAGCTCCCGGCAAATAGATTGAAGGTCCCTCCGGACCTTCAGAGCGCATGCGCCACTCGCGCGAGCGGCTGCATGCACTGTAAATATCTCCTAAACCATGCCGGTTTAGGAGATATTATTTGTACCTACAGGTAAGCCTTATTATAGGCTTACCTGTAGGTAAAAGAGTAAAAAAGCGGGATACTACCGCTTTAAGGCTTCTTTCTCTAAGTCAGGGGTGGGGAACCTTTTTTCTACCAAGGGCCATTTGGATTTTTGTAACATCATTCAGGGGCCGTACAAAATGTATGCATAAATGTAATAGGCATTGCTTTGCGGCAAAAAACGCTGTAAAAAAATTGCGTGACTTTGAGGTCACAAAAGTGTGAAAGGGGCCTTCAGTAATCAAGGTATAGTGTGCCCACTTTCAATGCAGACTGACCACAACGTGCCCCCTTTCAATGCAGAGTGCCCACAGCGTGCCCCCTTTCAATGCAGAGTGCCCACAGCGTGCCCCCTTTCAATGCAGAGTGCCCACAGCGTGCCCCCTTTCAATGCAGAGTGCCCACAGCGTGCCCCCCTTCAATGCAGAGTGCCCACAGCGTGCCCCCTTTCAATGCGGAGTGATTGACCACAGCGTGCCCAATTTCAATGCGGAGTGATTGACCAATTTCAATGACCACAATGCAGAGTGAACAGCGTGCCAAGCCCCAGTGCACTTGACTTACCTGTTGTAGCGGCAGGTTCCTCTCTTCAGTCCCCGCGTCTCTTCGAGTCCTCCCGCCTCCTCCTCGGCCAATGACATTGGCCAAGGAGGAGGAGGATCCGTGAGACAGTAGCGAATTTTCATTCGCTATTGTCACACAAATGGGCGGGCTCGAGGCGCACTGCTCTGCGCCTTCGGGTCCACCCTTTTCGGAGATTCACAGTGTCGGAACGGAGCCATTGGCTCCTTCTGACACGGCGGCACAGGTGGGGGGGCGGATCGCAACGATTGTGCGGGCTGGACAGAAGGATCGTGCGGGCCGCATGCGGCCCGCGGGCCGGAGGTTCCCCACCCCTGCTCTAAGTGATTCTTTCTACAATTGATATGCACTTCAAGCTCTGCTTCATCTGAACATCTCTTCTCGGGCCCTCCACAGGTATGTGTGAGCTGCTAAAAGACATCCACCCTTTACGAGAAGGCCTTATCTTTATAGTCATTCTTGCCCCTTACTAGTCTGACTTTAGAAGAAGTGAAAAGATCCACTCTGTTAGGCATCCTTATATCCACTCATGATTAATTAACCAATTTCCACCCCACCCTTATACCAGTATAAAACAACATATTTTATTTTCTCCATCAGTCTATCCCCAACAGTTATTACCTCTTGTATCTCTTGACCCTCCCTCTTAGATTGTAAGCTCTAATGAGCAGGGCCTTCTGATTCCTACTGTATTAAAGTGTATTTGTACTGTCTACCCTCAAGTTGTAAAGCGCTGCGTAAACGGTTGGCGCTATATAAATCCTATAATAATAATAATTTCTAGAGGATAAAGAAGTCGAACGACTAAGTGAGTCATCAGACAGGTAGAACGTACTGGAGCTGGGGTCTTCCCTAGACCTAAGAAACCCCTCCTAGGCCACTGACAGCCTCCTCAGCACTCCATCTTCCACCCAACTCGCCTGCTAGTATGACACCCATATTTAAGGGCTGGCCTAGCCACCCAGCCTGGGGATCTGCCAGTATGCAGATTAACCCTTCTGGCCTCCACCCACTATCTTCTAGAGGTTTCTCTTTCAGAACCAAAGTGAGACACCAAAGACCTGCCCCTGAATCATCCAGCCTGACCTGCAATAACCCTGACCCAGATTCCAAACTTACACTTACCGTGAGTCAAATAAATTTGCCTGTACTACACTAATAACACATTACACTGATTAGGTCTTTGGTCTTGCACTATGCCAAGTGTAGACATGCCCCTACAGCCCCTTCCCTCTGGCTTGTTTTGTCAGCCCTGTGCTGTGCCAAGTAAAGAAAAGCCCCAACAGCCCCTCCCCTCCAGCTTGCGCTGTTGGCCGCACATTGTGCCAAGAAGCCATCCCCTCCAGCTTGCATTGTTGGCCCTGCACTACACTAAGTGAAGACATGCCAGCATTCGTTGTCGGCTCCACATTGATCCAAGTAAAGACATGCCCTCCAGCTTGCGTTGTCGGCCCTGTGCTATGCCGAGGACAAGCCCCTACGGTCCCTCCAGCTTGAGCTGTTGGCCCTGTGCAATGCCAAGCAAAGACCAGTACCTACAGCCCCTCCAGCTTGTACTGTTGGCCCTACGCTGTGTCAAATGAAGACATTTCCTCTTCCCTGACCTGCATTGTCAGCCCTCCGTTTCGCCAAGTGAAGACAAGTCCCCACAACCCCTCCTCTCTGACTTGCATGGTCAACCCTCCATTGGGCCACGTGAAGACAAATCCTTAAAACCCCTCGTCTGTAGCTTGCCTTGTCGGTCTTGCATTGGGCCAAGTGAAGACAAGTCCCTAAAGCACCTCCCCTCAGACTTGCGCGTTCAGCCATCCATTGGGCCAAAGGGAGACAAGTGCCCACAGCCCCTCCAGCTTGCACTGTTGGCCCTGCATTAGACTAAGTAAAAACATCCCTCCAGCTTGAGCTGTTGGCCCAGTGCTATGACAAGTAAAGACCAGTCCCTACAGCTTGCACTGCTGGCCCTAAGCTGTGTCAAGTGAAGACAGGCCCCTACAGTCCCTCCCCTCTGACCTGCATTGTCATCCCTTTCATTGGTCCAAGTGAAGACAAGTCCAAACAGCCCCTCCCTTCCGACTTACATTGTTAACCCTCCATTGGGCCAAGTGAAGACAGGACCCTACAGCCCCTCCCTATTGGCTTGTGTTATCAACACTACATTGGGCCAAGTGAAGACAAGTCCAAACAGCCGCTCCCTTCTGACTTGCATTGTTAACCCTCCATTGGGCCAAGTGAAGATAGGACCCTACAGCCCCTCCCTATTAGCTTGTGTTGTCAACACTACATTGGGCCAAGTGAAGACAAGTCCCTCCCTTCTGACTTGCATTGTCAACCCTCTATTGGGCCAAGACAAGTCCCTACAGCCCCTCCCCCTCGGCTTGTGTGGTCAGCCCTCCATTGGTTGAAGTCAAGACCAGCCCTTTCAGCTTGCATTGTTGTCCCTATGCGGTACCAATTGAAGGCAGACCCCTACAGCCCCTCCCCTTCAACTTGCGTTGTCAGTCATCTACTAGGCCAAGGGAAGACAAGACCCTACAGCAAGTGCTGTATTTTGGCCTAGGCCAACAAGGCCCAGGCCTAGGGCAGCACTTGCAGGGGGACAGCAAAAAAAGTCCCCCCCCCTCCACCTGAGAATCTTTTTGGCCAGTGGTTGCTAGAGCTGCCTCTCGCACCCCCTCCTCTCTTTCTCACCCCCCTCTTCCCTCTCTCTCATCCCCCCCTCTTCCCTCTCTCTCATCCCCCCCTCTTCCCTCTCTCTCATCCCCCCCTCTCTCTCTCTCACACCCCCCCTCTCTCTCTCTCACACCCCCCCCCTCTCTCTCTCACACCCCCCCCCCCTCTCTCTCATACCTCCCCTCTCTCGTGAGATCTCAGGGGTTCATGCTGGGACCTGTAGTCCTTAAATTTTGGAGGGAGTCACATCCCTTAAAAAGGAAGGAGTGGGGCAAATTTACATAGGAGGGGGCGCCCAATTTTAGTCTTGCCTAGGGCAGCACAAAACCAAAATACACCACTGCCTACAGCCCCTCATTGGGTCATGTATAGACAAGCCCTTACAGACACAATGTGCCCCCCTGGCTTGTGTTGTCTACCCTTCATCAGTCCAAGTGAAAAAAAGTCCCTACAGCCCCTGATTTTGTGACGAGATCCTAAGGCCCATTGTTGCGCCATTCATCCACGACCATCACCTCATGTTGCAGCGTGATAATGCGCGGCCCCATGGTGCAAGGATCTGTACACAATTACTGGAAGCTGAAAACATCCCAATTCTCGCATGGCCAGCATACCCCCCGGACATGTCACCCATTGAGAATGTTTGGGATGCTCTGGATCGGCGTATATGGCAGCGTGTTCCAGGTCCTGCCAATATCCAGCAACCTTGCACAGCCATTGAAGAGGAGTGGACCAACATTCCACAGGAACCAATCACCAACCTGATCAACTCTATGCCAAGGAGATGTGTTGCACTGTGCGAGGCAAATGGGGGTCACACCAGATACTGACTGGTTTTCGGACCCCCAATACAGTAAAACTGCAAATTTTAAAGTGGCCTTTTATTGTAGCCAACCTAAGGCACACCTGTGCAATAATCATGCTGTCCAATCAGCATCTTGATATGCCACACCTGTGAGGTGGATGGATTATCTCGGCAAAGGAGAAGCGCTCACTAACACAGATTTAGATTTGTGAACAATATTGGAGAGAAATCGGCCTTTTGTGTACATAGAAAAAGTCTTAGATCTTTGAGTTCAGCTCATGAAAAATGGGGGCAAAAACTAAAGTGTTGCGTTTTAT
This sequence comes from Pelophylax lessonae, assembly GCF_965119305.1. Lineage (NCBI taxonomy): Eukaryota > Metazoa > Chordata > Amphibia > Anura > Ranidae > Pelophylax > Pelophylax lessonae. Next base: position 12,805,200 of record NC_138776.1, on the reverse strand, counting down.
AATTTTGTTCAGTGTAGAAGTGAAGATTGAGAATCTGCCATTGTTCTCCGTTATGTAATTGGCACTTCAAATATCTGCCAGAAAGTCTGACAGCTCCAGTCACTGAACTCTGTAATAAAATATTCTTCGGATTCCGCACGGCGTGCAGAAAAAACACATTAGGCGCGGCTTTCACTTTGTTTATTCCGTAGGCATTGTCCTCTAGATAATCATTGCTGGAGGATACAGATGGAGGATTATGAAGAACTTCCTCATACAAGGGTTCCACCAATCAATGTCATGACAGGTCAGGGTACACGACGCAGGAATAATAATACTGCGCAAATCAACACAAAAAACAAAAAAAAAACTAAACACTCACACTATAAAAAGTTATCATTGCACCCCCCCATCCAAAAAAAAAAAAAAAAGTGCAGATTAACCACTTCAATACAGGCCACTTCCACCCCCTTCCTGCCCAGGCCTATTTCCAGCGCTATCACACTTTGAACGACAATTGCACGGTCATGCTGCACTGTACCCAAATTAAATTTATATAATTTCTTTCACACAAATAGAGCTTGATTTTGGTGGTATTTAACCACTTCCATACCGGGCACTTTCACCCCCTTCCTGCCCAGGCCAAATTTTCAGCTTTTAGCGCTGTTGCAATTTGAATGACAAATTGCGCGGTCATGCAACACTGTACCTAATTTATGTCATTTTTTTCCCCCACAAATAGAACTTTCTTGTGGTGGTATTTGATCACCGCAAGGTTTTTTCTTTTTTGATAAACAAATTCAAAAAATTAAAAAAAAATCGAAAAGTTTAAAAAAAAAAAAAAAAAATTTGTTTAGCTTATAAAATTTTGTAAATAAATACGTTTTTTCCTGCACGGATGAGGCCACACTGACAGGCACTGATGAGGAGGCACTAATATGCAGCACTGATGGGCACTGATGAGGAGGCACTAATATGCAGCACTGATGGGCACTGATGAGAAGGGAATAATATGCGGCACTGATATGCAGCACTGATGGGCACTAATATGCAGCATTGGTGGGCACTGATAGGCAGCATTGGTGGGCACTGATAGGCAGCACTGATATGCAGCATTGGTGGGCACTGATAGGCGGCACTGATATGCAGCATTGGTGGGCACTGATAGGCGGCACTGATGTGGAGGACACTGGCAGGCTCCCTGAGCATTGATTGGCATCCCTGGTGGCTCTAGTGGCATCTCTCAAGGATCTGCACTGGTAATCAATGCTCTGATTACCAGCACAGACACCCCCAACCGTCAGGAGAGCCACAGATTGGCTCTCCTCTACTCGCGCCTATCAGGCATGAGCTGAGGAAAGCCAATCAACGGCTCTTCCTATTTACTATGTGACCAGCTGTGATTGGACACAGCCAATCACATGAGTAAAGAGTCACGTCCTAGGAACACGGCATGCCCGCGAACGTTGCGGGCGCAGGAGAGAGGGCGTTCTGGGGCACCATCATATGGACATCCTCCCAGAACGAGAGCCGCACCGCTCTGCTGTCATTTGATGGTGGGCAGGCGGCAAGTGGTTAAGGATGCACCGATATATCAACCGCCAAAAATTATCAGCCTTTTGCCAATAGGGGAAAAAAAAGAAAAAAAAATGCCAATCGCGGCCACCGAAAAATGCAGTGCGTTTTTGCTGCAATTTTCATAGGTCATGCGCCAAGAACCACAACACGGGAGCGTTTTTGGATGCATTGAATGCATTTCAATAGGGAGGTGCCTTACACTGCAATGGAAGCGCAAAGGACCAGTGTGCAAAAAAGTATTTGATCCCCTGCTGATTTTGTACGTTTTCCCACTGACAAAGAAAGGATCAGTCTATAATTTTATTGGTCGGTTTATTTTACCAGTGAGAGACCGAACAACAAAAATAGCCAGAAAAACGCATTTCGAAAAAGTTTTTAAATTGATTTGCATTTTAACGAGTGAAATAAGTATTTGATCCCCTATCAATCAGCAAGAATTTCTGGCTCCAAGGTGTCTTCTATACAGGTAACAAGTTGAGATTAGGAGAACTCTCTTATGCTGCCCATAGATTTAGTTTGGAAATTTTCCTTTTTAAGAAATTTTATTCATTTTATAATCGTTAGTGGGGGTCAAATCGAGGTCAATTTTCGACTCTGCAGTGATGGGAAAATTGCAAGGGGCAGGAAAGAAAACTTCTTGGTCAACGAATTTTCAGGCAGTGTATGTGAATATCGCTCAGAAATTACATTCATTCTAAAATTTGAATATTAAAAAGCAAAAAAAGACAATTTTCGGAAAGACATTTGTCCATTCATCGAATGTTCAAAGAAGTTTTGTACGAATGTTCTAGGCACATTCTCGTCCAAAAATGTATACATATGTATAGCCACCATTAGGTTGGCCCTTTATAGGTCAAATTTTGAAAGAATTTCCTTTCAAAAATTTTATCTAAGAATTTTTGTTTTGAATTTTGCACCATTAGTGGGCCTCAGCAACGGTCGATTTTCGTGTGGTTATCAATTTTGAGTTATCCGGCATGCTGGAAATTTTTTGAAAAACGAACAATTTTCTAATCAATGATGGGAGAATCGTGCCAAAAATATAATTGAAAAAGAAATGCGCATGATTGCAAGAAAAGGAAGGAAAAAGATTCCCAGCCTCGAAAATTCATTTCTGTAGCAATACGAGGTGAAATTGAAGGCTTAGTGGGTCGAATTTCGAAATCAATGGTGGCGCCATCGAATCACATCATTTATGATTTTCGAAAGAATATTCTTTTCGAAATTCGACCCAAGTATGGCCAGCCCTTAAAAGGGAGTGCTCCTAATCTCAGCTTGTTATCTGTATAAAAGACACCTGTCCACAGAAGAAATCAAGATTCCAATCTCTCCACCATGGCCAAGACCAAAGAGCTGTCCAAAGATGTCAGGGAGAAGATTGTAGACCTACACAAGGCTGGAATTGGCTACAAGACCATCGCCAAGCATCTTGGTGAGAGGGTGACAACAGTTGGTGCGATAATTTACAAATGGAAGAAACACAAAAATAACTGTCAGTCTCCCTCGGTCTGGGGCTCCATGGCAGATCTCACCTCGTGGAGTTTCAATGATGATGAGAACGGTGAAGAATCAGCCCAGAACTACACAGGAGAATCTTGTCAATGATCTCAAAGCAGCTGAGACCAGTCACCAAGAGAACAATTGGTAACACACTACGCCGTTATGACTGAAATCCTGCTGAAGAAAGCCCATGTACAGCCCGTCTGAAGTTTGCTAATGAACATCTAAATGATTCAGAGGAGAATTGGGTGAAAGTGCTGTGGTCGGATGAGACCAAAATCGAGCTCTTTGGCATCAACTCATCTTACCATTTTTGGAGGAGGAGGAATGCTGCCTATGACCCAAGAACACCATCCCCCCATCAAACATGGAGGTGGCAACATTATACTTTTGGGGTGTTTTTCTGCTAAGGGAACAGGACAACTGCACTGCATCAAAGGGACAATGGATGGGGCCATGTACTATCAAATATTGGGTGAGAACCTCCTTCCCTCAGCCAGGGCATTGAAAATGGGTCATAGATGGGTATTCTGGCATGACAATGACCCAAAACACACGGCCAAGGCAACAAAGGAGTGGCTCAAGAAGCACATTAAAGTCCTGGAGGGGCCTAGCCAGTCTCCAGACCTAATCCCATAGAAAATATGTGGAGGGAACTGAATGTTTGAGTTACCAAACCTCAGCCTCTAAACATTAATGACTTGGAGAAGATCTGAAAAGAGGAGAGGGACAAAATCCCTCCTGAGATGTGTGCAAACCTGGTGGCCAACTACAAGAAACGTCTGAATTCTGCGATTGCCAACAAGGGTTTCTCCACCAACTACTAAGTCATGTTTTGCGAAGGGGTCAAATACTTATTTTACTCATTAAAATGCAAATCAATTTATAACTTTTTTTTTTTTTAATGTGTTTTTCTGGATATTTTTGTTATTCCGTCTCTCACTGGTAAAATAAACCAACCAATAAAATTATAGACTGATTATTTCTTTGTCAGTGGACAAACGTACAAAATCAGCAGGGGATCAAATACTTTTCTCCTCACTGTACATAGAATTTAAAAAGGGATGAATTTTTCTTGCCCCCCCCCCCCCTTTTTTTTTAAAAAAGCAAAAGCACTTCCAAAACAATTAAGAAGTTGAATACAATACAATATATATATTACACACACACAGTATCTAACAAAAGTGAGTACACCCCTCACATTTTTGTAAATATTTTATTCTATCTTTTCATGTGACAACACTGAAGAAATGACACTTTGCTACAATGTAAAGTAGTGAGTGTACAGCTTGTATAACAGTGTAAATTTGCTGTCCCCTCAAAATAACTCAACACACAGCCATTAATGTCTAAACCGCTGGCAACAAAAGTGAGTACACCCCTAAGTGACAATGTCCAAATTGGGCCCAAAGTGTGAATATTTTGTGTGGCCACCATTATTTTCCAGCAATGCCTTAACCCTCTTGGGCATGGAGTTCACCAGAGCTTCACAGGTTGCCACTGGAGTCCTCTTCCACTCCTCCATGATGACATCACAGAGCTGGTGGATGTTAGAGACCTTGCGCTCCTCCACCTTCCATTTGAGGATGCCCCACAGATGCTCAATAGGGTTTAGGTCTGGAGACATGCTTGGCCAGTCCATCACCTTTACCCTCAGCTTCTATAGCAAGGCAGTGGTTGTCTTGGAGGTGTGTTTGGGGTCGTTATGTTGCAATGCTGCCCTGCGGCCCAGTCTCCGAAGGGAGGGGATCATTCTCTGCTTCAGTATGTCACAGTACATGTTGGCATTCATGGTTCCCTCAATGATCTGTAGCTCCCCAGTGCCGGCAGCACTCATGCAGCCCCAGACCATGACACTCCCACCACCATGCTTGACTGTAGGTAAGACACACTTGTCTTTGTACTCCTCACCTGGTTGCCGTGACACAGGCTTGACACCATCTGAACCAAATAAGTTTATCTTGGTCTCATCAGACCACAGGACATGGTTCCAGTAATCCATGTCCTTAGTCTGCTTGTCTTCAGCAAACTATTTGCAGGCTTTCTTATGCATCATCTTTAGAAGAGGCTTCCTTCTGGAATGACAGCCATGCAGTCCAGTTTGATGCAGTGTGCGGCGTATGGTCTGAGCACTGACAGGCTGACCCCCTACCCCTTCAACCTCTGCAGCAATACCGGCAGCACTCATACGTCTATTTCCCAAAGACAACCTCTGGATATGACGCTGAGCACGTGCACTCAACTTCTTTGGTGGACCATGGCGAGGCCTGTTCTGAGTGGAACCTGTCCTGTTAAACCGCTGTATGGTCCTGGCCACCGTGCTGCAGCTCAGTTTCAGGGTCTTGGCAATCTTCTTATAGCCTAGGCCATCTTTATGTAGAGAAACAATTTTTTTTTTTTTTTCAGATCCTCAGAGTTCTTTGCCATGAGGTGTCATGTTGAACTTCCAGTGACCAGTATGAGAGAGTGAGAGCGATAACACCAAATTTAACACACCTGCTCCCCATTCACACCTGAGACCTTGTAACACTAATGAGTCACATGACACTGGGGAAGGAAAATGGCTGATTGGGCCCAAATTGGACATTTTCGCTTAGGGGTGTACTCACTTTTGTGAGATACTGTATATACACTGCTCAAAAAAAATTAAAGGAACACTTTTTAATCAGAGTACAGCATCAAGTAAATTAAACAGAGGGGGTTGTTAATCAGTTTCAGCTGCTTTGGTGTTAATAGAATTAACAGGTGCACTAGATGGGCAACAATGAGACAACCCCCAAAACAGGAATGTTTTTAGAGGTGGAGGCCACTGACATTTTTTCCCCTACTGATCTTTTCTGACTGTTTTTCTCTAGTTTTGCATTTGGCTGGGGTCAGTGTCACTACTGGTAGGATGAGGCCATACCTGGACCCTATAGAGGTTGCCCAGGCAGTCCAACTCCTCCAGGATGGCACATCAATACGTCCCATTGCCAGAAGGTTTGCTGTGTCTCCCAGCACAGTCTCAGGAGCATGGAGGAGATTCCAGGAGACAGGCAGTTACTCTAGGAGAGCTGGACAGGGCCGTAGAAGGTCCTCAACCCATCAGCAGGACCGGTATCTGCTCCTTTGTGCAAGGAGGAACAGGATGAGCGCTGCCAGAGCCCTACAAAATGACCTCCAGCAGGCCACTGGTGTGAATGTCTCTGACCAAACAATCAGAAACAGACTTCATGAGGGTGGCCTGAAGGCCCGACGTCCTCTAGTGGGCGCTGTGCTCACTGCCCGGCACCATGGAGCTTGATTGGCATTTGCCATTGAACACCAGAATTGGCAGATCCACCACTGGCACCCTGTGCTCTTCACAGATGAGAGCAGGGTCACCCTGAGCACATGTGACAGACATGAAAGGGTCTGGAGAAGCCGTGGAGAACGTTATTAGCCTGTAACATCATTCAGCATGACCGGTTTCATGGTGGGTCAGTGATGGTCTGGGGAGGCAAATCCATGGAGGGACGCACAGATCTCTATAGGCTGGACAATTGCACCCTGACTGCCTTTAGGTATCGGGATGAAATCCTTGGACCCATTGTCAGGCCCTACCCTGGTGCAGTGGGTCCTGGGTTCCTCCTGGTGAACAACAATGCCCAGCCTCATGTGGAGAGAGTATGCAGCCAGTTCCTGGAGGATGAAGGAATTGATACCGTTGAATGGCCCCCACACTCGCCCGACCTAAATCACATAGAACAGCTCTGGGACATTATGTTTCGGTCCATCCGATGCCGCCAGGTTGCACCTCAGTCTGTTCAGGAGCTCAGTGATGCCCTGGTCCAGATCTGGGAGGAAATCCCCCAGGACACCATCCGTCCTCTCATTAGGAGCATGTCCCATGGTGTCAGGCATGCATACAAACATGTGGGGGCCATACAAACTACTGAGGACCATTCTGAGGTCCTGTAATGAAATTTCAGCAAAATGGACTCGCCTGCTGCATCATTTTTTCACTTTGATTTTCGGGGGGGCCTTTGAATTCAGCCCTCTGTAGGTCGATCATTTTCATTTCCATCCAACAATGTGCCATCCTTTCCTTCCTAACACATTACCCAGTCCATACCAGTATAGATCCTAACACATTTCCCAGTCCATACCAGTATAGATCCTAACACATTACCCAGTCCATACCAGTATAGATCCTAACACATTTCCCAGTCCATACCAGTATAAATCCTAACACATTACCCAGTTCAGACCAGTATAGATCCTAACAATACCCAGTCCATACCAGTATAGATCCTAACACATTACCCAGTCCATACCAGTATAGATCCTAACACATTTCCCAGTCCATACCAGTATAAATCCTAACAAATTACCCAGTCCATACCAGTATAAATCCTAACACATTACCCAGTCCAGACCAGTATAGATCCTAAAAAATTACCCAGTTCAGACCAGTATAGATCCTAACATTACCCAGTCCATACCAGTATAGATCCTAACACATTACCCAGTCAATACCAGTATAGATCCTAACACATTACCCAGTCCATACCAGTATAGATCCTAACATTACCCAGTCCATACCAGTATAGATCCTAACACATTACCCAGTCCATACCAGTATAGATCCTAACACATTACCCAGTCAATACCAGTATAGATCCTAACACATTACCCAGTCAATACCAGTATAGATCCTAACACATTACCCAGTCCATACCAGTATAGATCCTAACACATTACCCAGTCCATACCAGTATAGATCCTAACACATTACCCAGTCCATACCAGTATAGATCCTAACATTACCCAGTCCATACCAGTATAGATCCTAACATTACCCAGTCCATACCAGTATAGATCCTAACACATTACCCAGTCAATACCAGTATAGATCCTAACACATTGCCCAGTCAATACCAGTATAGATCCTAACACATTGCCCAGTCAATACCAGTATAGATCCTAACACATTACCCAATCAATACCAGTATAGATCCTAACACATTATCCAGTCCATACCAGTATAGATCCTAACACATTACCCAGTCCATACCAGTATAGATCCTAACACATTACCCAGTCCATACCAGTATAGATCCTAGCATATTACCTAGTCCATACCAGTATAGATCCTAACACATTACCCAGTCAATACCAGTATAGATCCTAGCACATTACCTAGTCCATACCAGTATAGATCCTAACACATTACCCAGTCCATAACAGTATAGATCCTAACACATTACCCAGTCCATACCAGTATAGATCCTAACACATCACCTAGTCCATACCAGTATAGATCCTAACATATTACCCAGTCCATACCAGTATAGATCCTAACACATCACCTAGTCCATACCAGTATAGATCCTAACATATTACCCAGTCCATACCAGTATAGATCCTAACACATCACCAAGTCCATATCAGTATAGATCCTAACACATTACCCAGTCCATACCAGTATAGATCCTAACATATTACCCAGTCCATACCAGTATAAATCCTAACACATTACCCAGTCCATACCAGTATAGATCCTAACACATTACCCAGTCCATTCCAGTATAGATCCTAACACATTGCCCAGTCCGGCTGTGGCTGTGATGGGGCGCGCAGCTGTGATGGGGGGCGGAGGGTCTTTTCCCCGCAGGTACAGCGGCTCTCTCGGATGAACAGGTTGCTGCATCCATACAAATGCGGCACGCAGGGAACACTTCATGTCAGCCTAGTGTAAGGGGGCACTCTGATTGTATTGCGGGGGCTTCTGATAGCAGCATTGATCATAAACACACTGTGACGAGACCAATCTCGCCACTGGGCGTTGGAGAAGCCTGGTTGCTTGCCTCCTGCAATATGACTATGGACCTAGGGGCTTTTACCCCTTTAAGACTGTATTTGGGCATGAAAACGTGCCTGCGGTCGGTCAGAAAAGGACTTCCGTCTAACTTTTTAACCCCTGGAGGGATTTCTATGATTTTTGGTTATGTTTGCATTTGAAGTATGCTGATTCTGAAAATGTAAGTTTTATTTGAATGTGATGCATATTTTAGAAGTTATGAAAATGTTGCTTTTGGCCTGAGGTGGCTTTGCATTCACCTATTGTCGGGTGTGCTAAGTATCCCTGTTCCATTCTTACATGCTAATGACCTTGCATTGTTCTGGCCAGGTGGCTAGATAATTAGTTTAGTGTTATTTTGTGCCTGTTTACAAATCTATCTGCATATGCTAATGCAATGAGACTCACATTACCTGATAGTGTATATAATGTGTTTGTGTGGATTTAATAAACAGTTCTAAGTCAGACCACTGCTTGAGCCTCACACGGAGCCTTGTCTCGTTCTTGGGGGGATTCACTGTAGGCTGTTGGAGACTGATTGCTAGGAGTGTAAGCTGATGTATGCTTTTCCTGTTCATCTGCTAGCAGTTATTCGTGAGGTTCCAGGTTGGAGTGCTATTTTGTATCCAGTTCGGGAGTTTGGTGTCCTGCAAGTAGCTGTGCCTGTCTCTCAGAAAGGGGCATATCGCCTAAACGGATTTTAACCCCTTGTCTGCTGAAACGGTCCGTCCGTTACACATACAGTGTGTACAGAGACTTGTTGCTGCCCTGCCCCCAAAAAGTAAACTAATCCAATACATAACTCCACCCCTTCTTATATAATATATATATATATATATATATATATATATATATATATATATATATATTTTTTTTTTTTTTTTTTTTTATTTAGGAAAAAAGGTAAACCACCTTCCTGCCCACCTATACACCACAATAAGTGCTGTGGGTTAGGGGGGATACAAAATGTAACCCTTCCGATGTCAGAATCAATATACAAAAGCAATATTCACCATTGAAAAGAATTTATATTGGATTAACATTGGATAAACAGAGACTTAAAACCGTAAAGGTTTTGTTATGTTAGCAGTCTAATTTTCTGCTGGAATACGTTTTTTTTAGCTATGGCGATGTGCGATACGTCACTTTCTGTTTCTATCAGTGTTGACACCGGAAGTGTGAAGTTACGGTCAGATAAAAAAGGGCAGTGGTGACGGCGCGGCTCCCCTCCTATCTCTGTGGAAGCCCAATAGGGAAGAAACTCGTCAAAGCAAGGAGGAGCCGCGCCGTCACACACTTCACTGCGGCTTGCACTGCAGGCAACTGTGGACATCGATGACAAATAAGCACCTTAGAATCGTCCTATATGTAAGTGTTTTACCATATTTAATAAATATATTTTGGGGTAATGCACTATTGGCCTCCCTTTGTTCTTGTCCCATATGTGAAAATCATTGGATACTGAACTGAGTGCATCCACCAGGAGACCCTCTCCGTATATAACCCAAAGTGCAGGAGAGATAAGAATATACAGCCCAAAGTCCGACCTAGAACATCTGGGATCTGCTAAGAGGCCGTATTATACAGCAGGTGAGGGACATCGATTCACTCCCACCTGGTGTTATCACCAGAGGTTCTCCTTGGATTGATTACTGCCTATATATGACATTTACTTCCTTTTTTCTGGTAAGAAGCAAATTCAGAAGGGTGTGGGAAACTGTCACCATTTTCTGTTGGAAAATTACTTCTTTACTTCAGCAGTTTTACTGCATTATTCTTCAGTATTTCCCGCACTCAGCACGGCTGGATATGGAGTTGGGACTTTTTCATCACTTTATCTGGATTTTAGTTTTACTTTTGGACTCTATTCACCGTGCATACACTATTCACCGTGCATACACTATTCACCGTGCATACACTATTCACCGTGTATACACTATTCACCGTGTATACACTATTCACCATGTATACACTATTCACCATGTATACACTATTCACCATGCATACACTATTCACCATGCATACACTATTCACC